>NC_139142.1:164888125-165395859 GCF_964270905.1 Leucopleurus acutus
GAAATTATTTCCAAGAGAAGGACACGCATGGATTCAGAAAACAAAAATATGTTTAACCACATGGAAAGGTGTAAGGAACATATGAATTAGGGTATGGGGGTTAACAGACATGTACTAATACTTATGAAATATATAATCACAAAATACCTATGGAATACCAAGAGAGGTCTACTCAACACTCTGTAATGACCTACACGGGAAAGGATCCAAAGATGAATAGATCGATGCATAGATATAATGAACCAGATTCTGTACACCTAGAACACACACAATATTTTTATCAAATTTGCTCTGCTAATAAAGAAAAATTAAATTTAAAAAGCAAACAAGACGTAAGGAGATTTAAGCTCTTGGGGGTATGCCCTGGCACATTTCACTCTAATTTGCAGCCTGCTAACACGATTTCCAGGAAGGCTGTGTTGCCCAAAAACCCAGATTTGGAAATGTAGAAATGCTGCCGCCTTGTGGCCGTTTCCCGCAAAAGCGGCTTTAAACCCACAGCTAACGGTCACTCAACATTCACACGGACTCAGGGCAGTAAAGGACACGTGACCTCAAAATGTCCTGAGCTGGGAATGGCCAAACAAATTAAAAACAGGCCAATGTTTCAAGGAGATAGGATGAAGAGGTAAGTTTTATTCACTCTTTTTCAAAAAAAGAAAAATGGATAACAGCTCAACATCAGGAATTATTAGACTCATGCAAATCTAATCCACATAAAGGATTCAACTCACACAAGTCAACTACCATCGGCAAAAGTCAACAAACAATAAATGCCGAAGGGGTTTTAGAGAACTGTGTACCCTCTAACTGCTGGTGACATGTAAAGTGGTAACAGCCAATAATGAGAACAGAAAGGAGCTGCATTTAAAAGTAAAAATTGAGCCACCATCCCATCCAGCAGGGCCACTGCTGAGCCTCTCACCTGAGAAGACCAGAGCCGAGAAGACACAGGCTGCAAGAGCTGCACTGCAGCCATTTTCGCAATAGCCAAGGCACGGAAGCAACCAAAATGTCCATCAACAGATGAATGGATAAAGAAGTGGTCCATGTACACAAAGGCATACTAACGATGGAAAACAATGAAACACTGCTCTTTGCGGCACCATAGATGAGCCCAGAGATAATCACAGAACATGAGGTAAGTCGGAAAGTAAAAGACATATATCCTATAATATCACCTATAGGCGTTATCTAACAACTGAGAGAAATGAACGTATTTCCACAGAGAAAGACAGTCACAGACTTAGAAAACAAACCACGCTTATCTAAAAGGAAAGGTGGGGGGAATGGATAAGTTAAGATTAGGGTTACCATAGGTATACAAATACATATTAAATATATATATCAAAAAGACCGACCATATAGCAAGGGAGGTCTACGGAACACTCTGCAGTAATTTACATGGGAAGAGGATCTGTACATGAATATATATATATATGTATATATATATATATATATATACACACACACACATTATATACACACACACACACACACACACACACACATATATAGTACAAATGAACCAGACTGTGTACACCTAAGACAAAAAATATTCTAATCGTTACCCCAATTAGAAAAATTAAAACATCGAACAAGAAGTAATGTGACATAATCTTATGCGGGGTTTTCCTGGCGCATTCCATTCTAATTTACAACCTGGGAACAGGACTTCCAGAAAGGCTCTGCTGCCCTAGTAATCTGATTTGGGAATGGAGAAGTGCTGCCGCCTTGTGGCCATTTCGCACAACAGCAGCTTTAAACCCAGGGCTAATGGTCACTAAATATTCAACTCATTGCAGGCCTGTAAAGGACACCTGCCCTCAAAAAAAATCCTGGGGTCGAAAATCGACCAAAAAATTCGAAAGAGGGCAACGTTCCAAGAAGACAATTTCAAGAGGTTTATTGTACTCACAGTTTTTTTTCTGTTTTTGTTTAACACATATAAAATAGGCGTGGAAAGATGCTGAACATTAGGAATTATTAAAGACATGCAAATCCAAATTACAAAATCCTGTCAGCTTACACCAGTCAGAATGGCCATGAGTAAAATTTCTGCAAAAAATAAATGCTGTAGGGGTTGTGGAGAAATGTGTACCCTCGGTTCAAAGTGGGACATGGTAAGAGCCAGTAATGAAAACGCACACAAGGTGCCTTGAAAAGGTAAATATTGAGCTACCATTCAATCAGGCATACCCACTGCAGGGCCTATCGCCTCAGCGGATGAGAATGAAAAAGACACAGGCTGGCAATCCTGCACTCCAGCTATATTTACCATAGCCAACATTTGGAAGCAACGAAAATGTCCATCAACAGGGGAATGCACAAAGAAGAAGTGGTCCATGTACACAATGGCACGTGGCTCCAATAAAAAATATAAATTCACATTAAAAAACAAACATAAGTAAGGAGACATCAGCATTTGGGGGATTATCCGGGCACATTCCACTCTAATTTATAACTGAGGAACACCACTGGCAGGAAGGTCTGTTTCCCTAGTTACCTGAGTGGGGAAAGCAGAAATGCTGCCACCCTCTGGCTGTTACCTGCAACAGCAGCCTTAAAGCCTGTGCTAAGGGTCACTTTATATGCACAAGTACTGGAGGGCTGTAAATGAACCTGCCCTCAAAATGTCTTGAGGGAGGTAATGGCCAAAATATTACAAAATGTGGCACATACTTCAGGCAAACAAGATGAAGACGTAAGTTGCACTCACAGTTTGAAGAAAAGACGGACATGCCTGAAAACTCCATTTCAAGGGATTATGAGACCCATGCAAATCCAACCACAAAGAGGTATCAGCTCAAACCAGTCAGAATAAACATCAGAAGAAAGCTACAAACAATAAATGCTGAAGGGGTTGTGGAGAAGTGCATACCCTCAACTTTAAGTGGGACGTAACCTGGTAAGAGCCACGAACGAGAACAGAATGGACGTGCCTTTACGAGGCCAACATTGAGCTACCATATGATCCAGCAGGCCCACTCCTGGGCCTATAACCTAAGAAGACAGAATTGGAAAGACACAGGGAGGCAAATCTGCACTGCAACAGTATTACAATAGCCAAGACATGAAAGCAACCAAGAAGTCCATCAACAGATGAGTGGACAAAGAAGAACTGGTATATGTACACACGGAATATTAGCCAAGGAAGAAAAGGACACAATTCCATTTGCAGCACCATAGATGAGTCTAGAGGTAATCACACAACTTGTAGTAAGTCAGAAAGAGAAAGACACATGTCCTAGGATATCACTTACAGGTGTTACCTAAAAATGGATACCAGTGAAGATATTTCCACAGAGAAAGGCAATCACAGATTCATTCAACAAACTTATGGTTCACCAATGGAAAGGTGTGAGGATTGGATACCTTAGGATATTGGGGTTAACAGACATATACAAACACAGGTGACGTATATAATCACCAAAGACCACGGGAAAAGGATCCCAGGAAGAATAGACACATGTATATGTGTAAAAGAACCACATCTTGCACACGTAGAACAAGCAAAACATTGTAATCGAACTTGCCGTGATAAAAAATTAAGGTAAGAAAACGAACAAGAAGTAGTGAGACATAAACTTAAGGCGCTTTTTCCTGGCACATTCCATTCTAATTTACAACCTACAACATTGAGGCTCTGTTGTCCTAGTAAACAGATTTTATAAAGGAGAACTGCTGCCACATTGTGGCCGTTTCACACAACAACAGCTTTAAACCCAGGGCTGATGGTCAGTTGATATTCAAAATAATCACAGGCCTGTAAATGACACCTGCCCTGAAAACAAATCCTGGGGTCGTATATCGACCAAAAAATTCAAAAGACGTCCACATTTCAAAACAACAATTTCAAGAGGCCATTTTACGCACATTTGTCTTCTCTTTTTCTTTCTTTTGTTTGTTAAAAAAATGGGAATGGAAAAATGCTTAACATCAGGAATTAATGAAGTCATGCAAATCCAATCTACAAAAACGTTCACCTCACAGCCGTCAGAATGATCATCAGCAAAAACGTGTACAAAGAATAAATGCTGAAGGGGTTTTAGAGAACGGCGTACCCTCTTGCTGCTCTTGGGATGTAACCTGGTAACAGCCAGTATTGAGAACAGAATGGAGGTGCATTTCAAGGTAAAAATTGAGCTACCCTATGATCTGGTAGGCCCACCGATGGGCCTATCTCCTGAGTAGACTAGAATCAAAAAGACACAGGCTGGCAATCCTGCACTCCAGCGACGTGTACCATAGCCAAGATTTGGAAGAACCAAAATGTCCATCAACAGAGAAATGCACCAAAAAGAAGTGGTCCGAGTACACAATGGAATATTAGCCAAGGAAAAGAATGAAACATTGCCGTTGGCACCACCACAGAAGGATCTAGAAATAATCAGCCAACTTGAACTAAGAAAGAACCCAAAAGACAGATATCCTATGACATCAGTTATAGGTGTTACCTAAAAATCGATACCCATGAAATTATTTCCAAGAGAAGGACACGCATGGATTCAGAAAACAAAAATATGTTTAACCACATGGAAAGGTGTAAGGAACATATGAATTAGGGTATGGGGGTTAACAGACATGTACTAATACTTATGAAATATATAATCACAAAATACCTATGGAATACCAAGAGAGGTCTACTCAACACTCTGTAATGACCTACACGGGAAAGGATCCAAAGATGAATAGATCGATGCATAGATATAATGAACCAGATTCTGTACACCTAGAACACACACAATATTTTTATCAAATTTGCTCTGCTAATAAAGAAAAATTAAATTTAAAAAGCAAACAAGACGTAAGGAGATTTAAGCTCTTGGGGGTTTGCCCTGGCACATTTCACTCTAATTTGCAGCCTGCTAACACGATTTCCAGGAAGGCTGTGTTGCCCAAAAACCCAGATTTGGAAATGTAGAAATGCTGCCGCCTTGTGGCCGTTTCCCGCAAAAGCGGCTTTAAACCCACAGCTAACGGTCACTCAACATTCACACGGACTCAGGGCAGTAAAGGACACGTGACCTCAAAAATGTCCTGAGCTGGGAATGGCCAAACAAATTAAAAACAGGCCAATGTTTCAAGGAGATAGGATGAAGAGGTAAGTTTTATTCACTCTTTTTCAAAAAAAGAAAAATGGATAACAGCTCAACATCAGGAATTATTAGACTCATGCAAATCTAATCTACATAAAGGATTCAACTCACACAAGTCAACTACCATCGGCAAAAGTCAACAAACAATAAATGCCGAAGGGGTTTTAGAGAACTGTGTACCCTCTAACTGCTGGTGACATGTAAAGTGGTAACAGCCAATAATGAGAACAGAAAGGAGCTGCATTTAAAAGTAAAAATTGAGCCACCATCCCATCCAGCAGGGCCACTGCTGAGCCTCTCACCTGAGAAGACCAGAGCCGAGAAGACACAGGCTGCAAGAGCTGCACTGCAGCCATTTTCGCAATAGCCAAGGCACGGAAGCAACCAAAATGTCCATCAACAGATGAATGGATAAAGAAGTGGTCCATGTACACAAAGGCATACTAACGATGGAAAACAATGAAACACTGCTCTTTGCGGCACCATAGATGAGCCCAGAGATAATCACAGAACATGAGGTAAGTCGGAAAGTAAAAGACATATATCCTATAATATCACCTATAGGCGTTATCTAACAACTGAGAGAAATGAACGTATTTCCACAGAGAAAGACAGTCACAGACTTAGAAAACAAACCACGCTTATCTAAAAGGAAAGGTGGGGGGAATGGATAAGTTAAGATTAGGGTTACCATAGGTATACAAATACATATTAAATATATATATCAAAAAGACCGACCATATAGCAAGGGAGGTCTACGGAACACTCTGCAGTAATTTACATGGGAAGAGGATCTGTACATGAATATATATATGTGTGTATATATATATATATATATATATATACACATATTTATATATATACATATACACACACACACACACACACACACACACACATATATAGTACAAATGAACCAGACTGTGTACACCTAAGACAAAAAATATTCTAATCGTTACCCCAATTAGAAAAATTAAAACATCGAACAAGAAGTAATGTGACATAATCTTATGCGGGGTTTTCCTGGCGCATTCCATTCTAATTTACAACCTGGGAACAGGACTTCCAGAAAGGCTCTGCTGCCCTAGTAATCTGATTTGGGAATGGAGAAGTGCTGCCGCCTTGTGGCCATTTCGCACAACAGCAGCTTTAAACCCAGGGCTAATGGTCACTAAATATTCACACTCATTGCAGGCCTGTAAAGGACACCTGCCCTCAAAAAAAATCCTGGGGTCGAAAATCGACCAAAAAATTCAAAAGAGGGCAACGTTCCAAGCAGACAATTTCAAGAGGTTTATTGTACTCACAGTTTTTTTTCTGTTTTTGTTTAACACATATAAAATAGGCGTGGAAAGATGCTGAACATTAGGAATTATTAAAGACATGCAAATCCAAATTACAAAATCCTGTCAGCTTACACCAGTCAGAATGGCCATGAGTAAAATTTCTGCAAAAAATAAATGCTGTAGGGGTTGTGGAGAAATGTGTACCCTCGGTTCAAAGTGGGACATGGTAAGCGCCAGTAATGAAAACGCACACAAGGTGCCTTGAAAAGGTAAATATTGAGCTACCATTCAATCAGGCATACCCACTGCAGGGCCTATCGCCTCAGCGGATGAGAATGAAAAAGACACAGGCTGGCAATCCTGCACTCCAGCTATATTTACCATAGCCAACATTTGGAAGCAACGAAAATGTCCATCAACAGGGGAATGCACAAAGAAGAAGTGGTCCATGTACACAATGGCACGTGGCTCCAATAAAAAATATAAATTCACATTAAAAAACAAACATAAGTAAGGAGACATCAGCATTTGGGGGATTATCCGGGCACATTCCACTCTAATTTATAACTGAGGAACACCACTGGCAGGAAGGTCTGTTTCCCTAGTTACCTGAGTGGGGAAAGCAGAAATGCTGCCACCCTCTGGCTGTTACCTGCAACAGCAGCCTTAAAGCCTGTGCTAAGGGTCACTTTATATGCACAAGTACTGGAGGGCTGTAAATGAACCTGCCCTCAAAATGTCTTGAGGGAGGTAATGGCCAAAATATTACAAAATGTGGCACATACTTCAGGCAAACAAGATGAAGACGTAAGTTGCACTCACAGTTTGAAGAAAAGACGGACATGCCTGAAAGCTCCATTTCAAGGGATTATGAGACCCATGCAAATCCAACCACAAAGAGGTATCAGCTCAAACCAGTCAGAATAAACATCAGAAGAAAGCTACAAACAATAAATGCTGAAGGGGTTGTGGAGAAGTGCCTACCCTCAACTTTAAGTGGGACGTAACCTGGTAAGAGCCACGAACGAGAACAGAATGGACGTGCCTTTACGAGGCCAACATTGAGCTACCATATGATCCAGCAGGCCCACTCCTGGGCCTATAACCTAAGAAGACAGAATTGGAAAGACACAGGGAGGCAAATCTGCACTGCAACAGTATTACAATAGCCAAGACATGAAAGCAACCAAGAAGTCCATCAACAGATGAGTGGACAAAGAAGAACTGGTATATGTACACACGGAATATTAGCCAAGGAAGAAAAGGACACAATTCCATTTGCAGCACCATAGATGAGTCTAGAGGTAATCACACAACTTGTAGTAAGTCAGAAAGAGAAAGACACATGTCCTAGGATATCACTTACAGGTGTTACCTAAAAATGGATACCAGTGAAGATATTTCCACAGAGAAAGGCAATCACAGATTCATTCAACAAACTTATGGTTCACCAATGGAAAGGTGTGAGGATTGGATACCTTAGGATATTGGGGTTAACAGACATATACAAACACAGGTGACGTATATAATCACCAAAGACCACGGGAAAAGGATCCCAGGAAGAATAGACACATGTATATGTGTAAAAGAACCACATCTTGCACACGTAGAACAAGCAAAACATTGTAATCGAACTTGCCGTGATAAAAAATTAAGTTAAGAAAACGAACAAGAAGTAGTGAGACATAAACTTAAGGCGCTTTTTCCTGGCACATTCCATTCTAATTTACAACCTACAACATTGAGGCTCTGTTGTCCTAGTAAACAGATTTTATAAAGGAGAACTGCTGCCACATTGTGGCCGTTTCACACAACAACAGCTTTAAACCCAGGGCTGATGGTCAGTTGATATTCAAAATAATCACAGGCCTGTAAATGACACCTGCCCTGAAAACAAATCCTGGGGTCGTATATCGACCAAAAAATTCAAAAGACGTCCACATTTCAAAACAACAATTTCAAGAGGCCATTTTACGCACATTTGTCTTCTCTTACTTTTTCTTTCTTTTGTTTGTTAAAAAAATGGGAATGGAAAAATGCTTAACATCAGGAATTAATGAAGTCATGCAAATCCAATCTACAAAAACGTTCACCTCACAGCCGTCAGAATGATCATCAGCAAAAACGTGTACAAAGAATAAATGCTGAAGGGGTTTTAGAGAACGGCGTACCCTCTTGCTGCTCTTGGGATGTAACCTGGTAACAGCCAGTATTGAGAACAGAATGGAGGTGCATTTCAAGGTAAAAATTGAGCTACCCTATGATCTGGTAGGCCCACCGATGGGCCTATCTCCTGAGTAGACTAGAATCAAAAAGACACAGGCTGGCAATCCTGCACTCCAGCGACGTGTACCATAGCCAAGATTTGGAAGAACCAAAATGTCCATCAACAGAGAAATGCACCAAAAAGAAGTGGTCCGTGTACACAATGGAATATTAGCCAAGGAAAAGAATGAAACATTGCCGTTGGCACCACCACAGAAGGATCTAGAAATAATCAGCCAACTTGAACTAAGAAAGAACCCAAAAGACAGATATCCTATGACATCAGTTATAGGTGTTACCTAAAAATCGATACCCATGAAATTATTTCCAAGAGAAGGACACGCATGGATTCAGAAAACAAAAATATGTTTAACCACATGGAAAGGTGTAAGGAACATATGAATTAGGGTATGGGGGTTAACAGACATGTACTAATACTTATGAAATATATAATCACAAAATACCTATGGAATACCAAGAGAGGTCTACTCAACACTCTGTAATGACCTACACGGGAAAGGATCCAAAGATGAATAGATCGATGCATAGATATAATGAACCAGATTCTGTACACCTAGAACACACACAATATTTTTATCAAATTTGCTCTGCTAATAAAGAAAAATTAAATTTAAAAAGCAAACAAGACGTAAGGAGATTTAAGCTCTTGGGGGTATGCCCTGGCACATTTCACTCTAATTTGCAGCCTGCTAACACGATTTCCAGGAAGGCTGTGTTGCCCAAAAACCCAGATTTGGAAATGTAGAAATGCTGCCGCCTTGTGGCCGTTTCCCGCAAAAGCGGCTTTAAACCCACAGCTAACGGTCACTCAACATTCACACGGACTCAGGGCAGTAAAGGACACGTGACCTCAAAAATGTCCTGAGCTGGGAATGGCCAAACAAATTAAAAACAGGCCAATGTTTCAAGGAGATAGGATGAAGAGGTAAGTTTTATTCACTCTTTTTCAAAAAAAGAAAAATGGATAACAGCTCAACATCAGGAATTATTAGACTCATGCAAATCTAATCCACATAAAGGATTCAACTCACACAAGTCAACTACCATCGGCAAAAGTCAACAAACAATAAATGCCGAAGGGGTTTTAGAGAACTGTGTACCCTCTAACTGCTGGTGACATGTAAAGTGGTAACAGCCAATAATGAGAACAGAAAGGAGCTGCATTTAAAAGTAAAAATTGAGCCACCATCCCATCCAGCAGGGCCACTGCTGAGCCTCTCACCTGAGAAGACCAGAGCCGAGAAGACACAGGCTGCAAGAGCTGCACTGCAGCCATTTTCGCAATAGCCAAGGCACGGAAGCAACCAAAATGTCCATCAACAGATGAATGGATAAAGAAGTGGTCCATGTACACAAAGGCATACTAACGATGGAAAACAATGAAACACTGCTCTTTGCGGCACCATAGATGAGCCCAGAGATAATCACAGAACATGAGGTAAGTCGGAAAGTAAAAGACATATATCCTATAATATCACCTATAGGCGTTATCTAACAACTGAGAGAAATGAACGTATTTCCACAGAGAAAGACAGTCACAGACTTAGAAAACAAACCACGCTTATCTAAAAGGAAAGGTGGGGGGAATGGATAAGTTAAGATTAGGGTTACCATAGGTATACAAATACATATTAAATATATATATCAAAAAGACCGACCATATAGCAAGGGAGGTCTACGGAACACTCTGCAGTAATTTACATGGGAAGAGGATCTGTACATGAATATATATATGTGTGTATATATATATATATATATATATATACACATATTTATATATATACATATACACACACACACACACACACACACACACACATATATAGTACAAATGAACCAGACTGTGTACACCTAAGACAAAAAATATTCTAATCGTTACCCCAATTAGAAAAATTAAAACATCGAACAAGAAGTAATGTGACATAATCTTATGCGGGGTTTTCCTGGCGCATTCCATTCTAATTTACAACCTGGGAACAGGACTTCCAGAAAGGCTCTGCTGCCCTAGTAATCTGATTTGGGAATGGAGAAGTGCTGCCGCCTTGTGGCCATTTCGCACAACAGCAGCTTTAAACCCAGGGCTAATGGTCACTAAATATTCAACTCATTGCAGGCCTGTAAAGGACACCTGCCCTCAAAAAAAATCCTGGGGTCGAAAATCGACCAAAAAATTCAAAAGAGGGCAACGTTCCAAGAAGACAATTTCAAGAGGTTTATTGTACTCACAGTTTTTTTTCTGTTTTTGTTTAACACATATAAAATAGGCGTGGAAAGATGCTGAACATGCAAATCCAAATTACAAAATCCTGTCAGCTTACACCAGTCAGAATGCAAATCCAAAAGACATGCAAATTAAAGACATGCAAATCCAAATTACAAAATCCTGTCAGCTTACACCAGTCAGAATGGCCATGAGTAAAATTTCTGCAAAAAATAAATGCTGTAGGGGTTGTGGAGAAATGTGTACCCTCGGTTCAAAGTGGGACATGGTAAGCGCCAGTAATGAAAACGCACACAAGGTGCCTTGAAAAGGTAAATATTGAGCTACCATTCAATCAGGCATACCCACTGCAGGGCCTATCGCCTCAGCGGATGAGAATGAAAAAGACACAGGCTGGCAATCCTGCACTCCAGCTATATTTACCATAGCCAACATTTGGAAGCAACGAAAATGTCCATCAACAGGGGAATGCACAAAGAAGAAGTGGTCCATGTACACAATGGCACGTGGCTCCAATAAAAAATATAAATTCACATTAAAAAACAAACATAAGTAAGGAGACATCAGCATTTGGGGGATTATCCGGGCACATTCCACTCTAATTTATAACTGAGGAACACCACTGGCAGGAAGGTCTGTTTCCCTAGTTACCTGAGTGGGGAAAGCAGAAATGCTGCCACCCTCTGGCTGTTACCTGCAACAGCAGCCTTAAAGCCTGTGCTAAGGGTCACTTTATATGCACAAGTACTGGAGGGCTGTAAATGAACCTGCCCTCAAAATGTCTTGAGGGAGGTAATGGCCAAAATATTACAAAATGTGGCACATACTTCAGGCAAACAAGATGAAGACGTAAGTTGCACTCACAGTTTGAAGAAAAGACGGACATGCCTGAAAGCTCCATTTCAAGGGATTATGAGACCCATGCAAATCCAACCACAAAGAGGTATCAGCTCAAACCAGTCAGAATAAACATCAGAAGAAAGCTACAAACAATAAATGCTGAAGGGGTTGTGGAGAAGTGCCTACCCTCAACTTTAAGTGGGACGTAACCTGGTAAGAGCCACGAACGAGAACAGAATGGACGTGCCTTTACGAGGCCAACATTGAGCTACCATATGATCCAGCAGGCCCACTCCTGGGCCTATAACCTAAGAAGACAGAATTGGAAAGACACAGGGAGGCAAATCTGCACTGCAACAGTATTACAATAGCCAAGACATGAAAGCAACCAAGAAGTCCATCAACAGATGAGTGGACAAAGAAGAACTGGTATATGTACACACGGAATATTAGCCAAGGAAGAAAAGGACACAATTCCATTTGCAGCACCATAGATGAGTCTAGAGGTAATCACACAACTTGTAGTAAGTCAGAAAGAGAAAGACACATGTCCTAGGATATCACTTACAGGTGTTACCTAAAAATGGATACCAGTGAAGATATTTCCACAGAGAAAGGCAATCACAGATTCATTCAACAAACTTATGGTTCACCAATGGAAAGGTGTGAGGATTGGATACCTTAGGATATTGGGGTTAACAGACATATACAAACACAGGTGACGTATATAATCACCAAAGACCACGGGAAAAGGATCCCAGGAAGAATAGACACATGTATATGTGTAAAAGAACCACATCTTGCACACGTAGAACAAGCAAAACATTGTAATCGAACTTGCTGTGATAAAAAATTAAGTTAAGAAAACGAACAAGAAGTAGTGAGACATAAACTTAAGGCGCTTTTTCCTGGCACATTCCATTCTAATTTACAACCTACAACATTGAGGCTCTGTTGTCCTAGTAAACAGATTTTATAAAGGAGAACTGCTGCCACATTGTGGCCGTTTCACACAACAACAGCTTTAAACCCAGGGCTGATGGTCAGTTGATATTCAAAATAATCACAGGCCTGTAAATGACACCTGCCCTGAAAACAAATCCTGGGGTCGTATATCGACCAAAAAATTCAAAAGATGTCCACATTTCAAAACAACAATTTCAAGAGGCCATTTTACGCACATTTGTCTTCTCTTACTTTTTCTTTCTTTTGTTTGTTAAAAAAATGGGAATGGAAAAATGCTTAACATCAGGAATTAATGAAGTCATGCAAATCCAATCTACAAAAACGTTCACCTCACAGCCGTCAGAATGATCATCAGCAAAAACGTGTACAAAGAATAAATGCTGAAGGGGTTTTAGAGAACGGCGTACCCTCTTGCTGCTCTTGGGATGTAACCTGGTAACAGCCAGTATTGAGAACAGAATGGAGGTGCATTTCAAGGTAAAAATTGAGCTACCCTATGATCTGGTAGGCCCACCGATGGGCCTATCTCCTGAGTAGACTAGAATCAAAAAGACACAGGCTGGCAATCCTGCACTCCAGCGACGTGTACCATAGCCAAGATTTGGAAGAACCAAAATGTCCATCAACAGAGAAATGCACCAAAAAGAAGTGGTCCGTGTACACAATGGAATATTAGCCAAGGAAAAGAATGAAACATTGCCGTTGGCACCACCACAGAAGGATCTAGAAATAATCAGCCAACTTGAACTAAGAAAGAACCCAAAAGACAGATATCCTATGACATCAGTTATAGGTGTTACCTAAAAATCGATACCCATGAAATTATTTCCAAGAGAAGGACACGCATGGATTCAGAAAACAAAAATATGTTTAACCACATGGAAAGGTGTAAGGAACATATGAATTAGGGTATGGGGGTTAACAGACATGTACTAATACTTATGAAATATATAATCACAAAATACCTATGGAATACCAAGAGAGGTCTACTCAACACTCTGTAATGACCTACACGGGAAAGGATCCAAAGATGAATAGATCGATGCATAGATATAATGAACCAGATTCTGTACACCTAGAACACACACAATATTTTTATCAAATTTGCTCTGCTAATAAAGAAAAATTAAATTTAAAAAGCAAACAAGACGTAAGGAGATTTAAGCTCTTGGGGGTATGCCCTGGCACATTTCACTCTAATTTGCAGCCTGCTAACACGATTTCCAGGAAGGCTGTGTTGCCCAAAAACCCAGATTTGGAAATGTAGAAATGCTGCCGCCTTGTGGCCGTTTCCCGCAAAAGCGGCTTTAAACCCACAGCTAACGGTCACTCAACATTCACACGGACTCAGGGCAGTAAAGGACACGTGACCTCAAAATGTCCTGAGCTGGGAATGGCCAAACAAATTAAAAACAGGCCAATGTTTCAAGGAGATAGGATGAAGAGGTAAGTTTTATTCACTCTTTTTCAAAAAAAGAAAAATGGATAACAGCTCAACATCAGGAATTATTAGACTCATGCAAATCTAATCCACATAAAGGATTCAACTCACACAAGTCAACTACCATCGGCAAAAGTCAACAAACAATAAATGCCGAAGGGGTTTTAGAGAACTGTGTACCCTCTAACTGCTGGTGACATGTAAAGTGGTAACAGCCAATAATGAGAACAGAAAGGAGCTGCATTTAAAAGTAAAAATTGAGCCACCATCCCATCCAGCAGGGCCACTGCTGAGCCTCTCACCTGAGAAGACCAGAGCCGAGAAGACACAGGCTGCAAGAGCTGCACTGCAGCCATTTTCGCAATAGCCAAGGCACGGAAGCAACCAAAATGTCCATCAACAGATGAATGGATAAAGAAGTGGTCCATGTACACAAAGGCATACTAACGATGGAAAACAATGAAACACTGCTCTTTGCGGCACCATAGATGAGCCCAGAGATAATCACAGAACATGAGGTAAGTCGGAAAGTAAAAGACATATATCCTATAATATCACCTATAGGCGTTATCTAACAACTGAGAGAAATGAACGTATTTCCACAGAGAAAGACAGTCACAGACTTAGAAAACAAACCACGCTTATCTAAAAGGAAAGGTGGGGGGAATGGATAAGTTAAGATTAGGGTTACCATAGGTATACAAATACATATTAAATATATATATCAAAAAGACCGACCATATAGCAAGGGAGGTCTACGGAACACTCTGCAGTAATTTACATGGGAAGAGGATCTGTACATGAATATATATATATATGTATATATATATATATATATACACACACACACATTATATACACACACACACACACACACACACACACATATATAGTACAAATGAACCAGACTGTGTACACCTAAGACAAAAAATATTCTAATCGTTACCCCAATTAGAAAAATTAAAACATCGAACAAGAAGTAATGTGACATAATCTTATGCGGGGTTTTCCTGGCGCATTCCATTCTAATTTACAACCTGGGAACAGGACTTCCAGAAAGGCTCTGCTGCCCTAGTAATCTGATTTGGGAATGGAGAAGTGCTGCCGCCTTGTGGCCATTTCGCACAACAGCAGCTTTAAACCCAGGGCTAATGGTCACTAAATATTCAACTCATTGCAGGCCTGTAAAGGACACCTGCCCTCAAAAAAAATCCTGGGGTCGAAAATCGACCAAAAAATTCGAAAGAGGGCAACGTTCCAAGAAGACAATTTCAAGAGGTTTATTGTACTCACAGTTTTTTTTCTGTTTTTGTTTAACACATATAAAATAGGCGTGGAAAGATGCTGAACATTAGGAATTATTAAAGACATGCAAATCCAAATTACAAAATCCTGTCAGCTTACACCAGTCAGAATGGCCATGAGTAAAATTTCTGCAAAAAATAAATGCTGTAGGGGTTGTGGAGAAATGTGTACCCTCGGTTCAAAGTGGGACATGGTAAGAGCCAGTAATGAAAACGCACACAAGGTGCCTTGAAAAGGTAAATATTGAGCTACCATTCAATCAGGCATACCCACTGCAGGGCCTATCGCCTCAGCGGATGAGAATGAAAAAGACACAGGCTGGCAATCCTGCACTCCAGCTATATTTACCATAGCCAACATTTGGAAGCAACGAAAATGTCCATCAACAGGGGAATGCACAAAGAAGAAGTGGTCCATGTACACAATGGCACGTGGCTCCAATAAAAAATATAAATTCACATTAAAAAACAAACATAAGTAAGGAGACATCAGCATTTGGGGGATTATCCGGGCACATTCCACTCTAATTTATAACTGAGGAACACCACTGGCAGGAAGGTCTGTTTCCCTAGTTACCTGAGTGGGGAAAGCAGAAATGCTGCCACCCTCTGGCTGTTACCTGCAACAGCAGCCTTAAAGCCTGTGCTAAGGGTCACTTTATATGCACAAGTACTGGAGGGCTGTAAATGAACCTGCCCTCAAAATGTCTTGAGGGAGGTAATGGCCAAAATATTACAAAATGTGGCACATACTTCAGGCAAACAAGATGAAGACGTAAGTTGCACTCACAGTTTGAAGAAAAGACGGACATGCCTGAAAACTCCATTTCAAGGGATTATGAGACCCATGCAAATCCAACCACAAAGAGGTATCAGCTCAAACCAGTCAGAATAAACATCAGAAGAAAGCTACAAACAATAAATGCTGAAGGGGTTGTGGAGAAGTGCATACCCTCAACTTTAAGTGGGACGTAACCTGGTAAGAGCCACGAACGAGAACAGAATGGACGTGCCTTTACGAGGCCAACATTGAGCTACCATATGATCCAGCAGGCCCACTCCTGGGCCTATAACCTAAGAAGACAGAATTGGAAAGACACAGGGAGGCAAATCTGCACTGCAACAGTATTACAATAGCCAAGACATGAAAGCAACCAAGAAGTCCATCAACAGATGAGTGGACAAAGAAGAACTGGTATATGTACACACGGAATATTAGCCAAGGAAGAAAAGGACACAATTCCATTTGCAGCACCATAGATGAGTCTAGAGGTAATCACACAACTTGTAGTAAGTCAGAAAGAGAAAGACACATGTCCTAGGATATCACTTACAGGTGTTACCTAAAAATGGATACCAGTGAAGATATTTCCACAGAGAAAGGCAATCACAGATTCATTCAACAAACTTATGGTTCACCAATGGAAAGGTGTGAGGATTGGATACCTTAGGATATTGGGGTTAACAGACATATACAAACACAGGTGACGTATATAATCACCAAAGACCACGGGAAAAGGATCCCAGGAAGAATAGACACATGTATATGTGTAAAAGAACCACATCTTGCACACGTAGAACAAGCAAAACATTGTAATCGAACTTGCCGTGATAAAAAATTAAGTTAAGAAAACGAACAAGAAGTAGTGAGACATAAACTTAAGGCGCTTTTTCCTGGCACATTCCATTCTAATTTACAACCTACAACATTGAGGCTCTGTTGTCCTAGTAAACAGATTTTATAAAGGAGAACTGCTGCCACATTGTGGCCGTTTCACACAACAACAGCTTTAAACCCAGGGCTGATGGTCAGTTGATATTCAAAATAATCACAGGCCTGTAAATGACACCTGCCCTGAAAACAAATCCTGGGGTCGTATATCGACCAAAAAATTCAAAAGACGTCCACATTTCAAAACAACAATTTCAAGAGGCCATTTTACGCACATTTGTCTTCTCTTACTTTTTCTTTCTTTTGTTTGTTAAAAAAATGGGAATGGAAAAATGCTTAACATCAGGAATTAATGAAGTCATGCAAATCCAATCTACAAAAACGTTCACCTCACAGCCGTCAGAATGATCATCAGCAAAAACGTGTACAAAGAATAAATGCTGAAGGGGTTTTAGAGAACGGCGTACCCTCTTGCTGCTCTTGGGATGTAACCTGGTAACAGCCAGTATTGAGAACAGAATGGAGGTGCATTTCAAGGTAAAAATTGAGCTACCCTATGATCTGGTAGGCCCACCGATGGGCCTATCTCCTGAGTAGACTAGAATCAAAAAGACACAGGCTGGCAATCCTGCACTCCAGCGACGTGTACCATAGCCAAGATTTGGAAGAACCAAAATGTCCATCAACAGAGAAATGCACCAAAAAGAAGTGGTCCGAGTACACAATGGAATATTAGCCAAGGAAAAGAATGAAACATTGCCGTTGGCACCACCACAGAAGGATCTAGAAATAATCAGCCAACTTGAACTAAGAAAGAACCCAAAAGACAGATATCCTATGACATCAGTTATAGGTGTTACCTAAAAATCGATACCCATGAAATTATTTCCAAGAGAAGGACACGCATGGATTCAGAAAACAAAAATATGTTTAACCACATGGAAAGGTGTAAGGAACATATGAATTAGGGTATGGGGGTTAACAGACATGTACTAATACTTATGAAATATATAATCACAAAATACCTATGGAATACCAAGAGAGGTCTACTCAACACTCTGTAATGACCTACACGGGAAAGGATCCAAAGATGAATAGATCGATGCATAGATATAATGAACCAGATTCTGTACACCTAGAACACACACAATATTTTTATCAAATTTGCTCTGCTAATAAAGAAAAATTAAATTTAAAAAGCAAACAAGACGTAAGGAGATTTAAGCTCTTGGGGGTTTGCCCTGGCACATTTCACTCTAATTTGCAGCCTGCTAACACGATTTCCAGGAAGGCTGTGTTGCCCAAAAACCCAGATTTGGAAATGTAGAAATGCTGCCGCCTTGTGGCCGTTTCCCGCAAAAGCGGCTTTAAACCCACAGCTAACGGTCACTCAACATTCACACGGACTCAGGGCAGTAAAGGACACGTGACCTCAAAAATGTCCTGAGCTGGGAATGGCCAAACAAATTAAAAACAGGCCAATGTTTCAAGGAGATAGGATGAAGAGGTAAGTTTTATTCACTCTTTTTCAAAAAAAGAAAAATGGATAACAGCTCAACATCAGGAATTATTAGACTCATGCAAATCTAATCTACATAAAGGATTCAACTCACACAAGTCAACTACCATCGGCAAAAGTCAACAAACAATAAATGCCGAAGGGGTTTTAGAGAACTGTGTACCCTCTAACTGCTGGTGACATGTAAAGTGGTAACAGCCAATAATGAGAACAGAAAGGAGCTGCATTTAAAAGTAAAAATTGAGCCACCATCCCATCCAGCAGGGCCACTGCTGAGCCTCTCACCTGAGAAGACCAGAGCCGAGAAGACACAGGCTGCAAGAGCTGCACTGCAGCCATTTTCGCAATAGCCAAGGCACGGAAGCAACCAAAATGTCCATCAACAGATGAATGGATAAAGAAGTGGTCCATGTACACAAAGGCATACTAACGATGGAAAACAATGAAACACTGCTCTTTGCGGCACCATAGATGAGCCCAGAGATAATCACAGAACATGAGGTAAGTCGGAAAGTAAAAGACATATATCCTATAATATCACCTATAGGCGTTATCTAACAACTGAGAGAAATGAACGTATTTCCACAGAGAAAGACAGTCACAGACTTAGAAAACAAACCACGCTTATCTAAAAGGAAAGGTGGGGGGAATGGATAAGTTAAGATTAGGGTTACCATAGGTATACAAATACATATTAAATATATATATCAAAAAGACCGACCATATAGCAAGGGAGGTCTACGGAACACTCTGCAGTAATTTACATGGGAAGAGGATCTGTACATGAATATATATATGTGTGTATATATATATATATATATATATACACATATTTATATATATACATATACACACACACACACACACACACACACACACATATATAGTACAAATGAACCAGACTGTGTACACCTAAGACAAAAAATATTCTAATCGTTACCCCAATTAGAAAAATTAAAACATCGAACAAGAAGTAATGTGACATAATCTTATGCGGGGTTTTCCTGGCGCATTCCATTCTAATTTACAACCTGGGAACAGGACTTCCAGAAAGGCTCTGCTGCCCTAGTAATCTGATTTGGGAATGGAGAAGTGCTGCCGCCTTGTGGCCATTTCGCACAACAGCAGCTTTAAACCCAGGGCTAATGGTCACTAAATATTCACACTCATTGCAGGCCTGTAAAGGACACCTGCCCTCAAAAAAAATCCTGGGGTCGAAAATCGACCAAAAAATTCAAAAGAGGGCAACGTTCCAAGCAGACAATTTCAAGAGGTTTATTGTACTCACAGTTTTTTTTCTGTTTTTGTTTAACACATATAAAATAGGCGTGGAAAGATGCTGAACATTAGGAATTATTAAAGACATGCAAATCCAAATTACAAAATCCTGTCAGCTTACACCAGTCAGAATGGCCATGAGTAAAATTTCTGCAAAAAATAAATGCTGTAGGGGTTGTGGAGAAATGTGTACCCTCGGTTCAAAGTGGGACATGGTAAGCGCCAGTAATGAAAACGCACACAAGGTGCCTTGAAAAGGTAAATATTGAGCTACCATTCAATCAGGCATACCCACTGCAGGGCCTATCGCCTCAGCGGATGAGAATGAAAAAGACACAGGCTGGCAATCCTGCACTCCAGCTATATTTACCATAGCCAACATTTGGAAGCAACGAAAATGTCCATCAACAGGGGAATGCACAAAGAAGAAGTGGTCCATGTACACAATGGCACGTGGCTCCAATAAAAAATATAAATTCACATTAAAAAACAAACATAAGTAAGGAGACATCAGCATTTGGGGGATTATCCGGGCACATTCCACTCTAATTTATAACTGAGGAACACCACTGGCAGGAAGGTCTGTTTCCCTAGTTACCTGAGTGGGGAAAGCAGAAATGCTGCCACCCTCTGGCTGTTACCTGCAACAGCAGCCTTAAAGCCTGTGCTAAGGGTCACTTTATATGCACAAGTACTGGAGGGCTGTAAATGAACCTGCCCTCAAAATGTCTTGAGGGAGGTAATGGCCAAAATATTACAAAATGTGGCACATACTTCAGGCAAACAAGATGAAGACGTAAGTTGCACTCACAGTTTGAAGAAAAGACGGACATGCCTGAAAGCTCCATTTCAAGGGATTATGAGACCCATGCAAATCCAACCACAAAGAGGTATCAGCTCAAACCAGTCAGAATAAACATCAGAAGAAAGCTACAAACAATAAATGCTGAAGGGGTTGTGGAGAAGTGCCTACCCTCAACTTTAAGTGGGACGTAACCTGGTAAGAGCCACGAACGAGAACAGAATGGACGTGCCTTTACGAGGCCAACATTGAGCTACCATATGATCCAGCAGGCCCACTCCTGGGCCTATAACCTAAGAAGACAGAATTGGAAAGACACAGGGAGGCAAATCTGCACTGCAACAGTATTACAATAGCCAAGACATGAAAGCAACCAAGAAGTCCATCAACAGATGAGTGGACAAAGAAGAACTGGTATATGTACACACGGAATATTAGCCAAGGAAGAAAAGGACACAATTCCATTTGCAGCACCATAGATGAGTCTAGAGGTAATCACACAACTTGTAGTAAGTCAGAAAGAGAAAGACACATGTCCTAGGATATCACTTACAGGTGTTACCTAAAAATGGATACCAGTGAAGATATTTCCACAGAGAAAGGCAATCACAGATTCATTCAACAAACTTATGGTTCACCAATGGAAAGGTGTGAGGATTGGATACCTTAGGATATTGGGGTTAACAGACATATACAAACACAGGTGACGTATATAATCACCAAAGACCACGGGAAAAGGATCCCAGGAAGAATAGACACATGTATATGTGTAAAAGAACCACATCTTGCACACGTAGAACAAGCAAAACATTGTAATCGAACTTGCCGTGATAAAAAATTAAGTTAAGAAAACGAACAAGAAGTAGTGAGACATAAACTTAAGGCGCTTTTTCCTGGCACATTCCATTCTAATTTACAACCTACAACATTGAGGCTCTGTTGTCCTAGTAAACAGATTTTATAAAGGAGAACTGCTGCCACATTGTGGCCGTTTCACACAACAACAGCTTTAAACCCAGGGCTGATGGTCAGTTGATATTCAAAATAATCACAGGCCTGTAAATGACACCTGCCCTGAAAACAAATCCTGGGGTCGTATATCGACCAAAAAATTCAAAAGACGTCCACATTTCAAAACAACAATTTCAAGAGGCCATTTTACGCACATTTGTCTTCTCTTACTTTTTCTTTCTTTTGTTTGTTAAAAAAATGGGAATGGAAAAATGCTTAACATCAGGAATTAATGAAGTCATGCAAATCCAATCTACAAAAACGTTCACCTCACAGCCGTCAGAATGATCATCAGCAAAAACGTGTACAAAGAATAAATGCTGAAGGGGTTTTAGAGAACGGCGTACCCTCTTGCTGCTCTTGGGATGTAACCTGGTAACAGCCAGTATTGAGAACAGAATGGAGGTGCATTTCAAGGTAAAAATTGAGCTACCCTATGATCTGGTAGGCCCACCGATGGGCCTATCTCCTGAGTAGACTAGAATCAAAAAGACACAGGCTGGCAATCCTGCACTCCAGCGACGTGTACCATAGCCAAGATTTGGAAGAACCAAAATGTCCATCAACAGAGAAATGCACCAAAAAGAAGTGGTCCGTGTACACAATGGAATATTAGCCAAGGAAAAGAATGAAACATTGCCGTTGGCACCACCACAGAAGGATCTAGAAATAATCAGCCAACTTGAACTAAGAAAGAACCCAAAAGACAGATATCCTATGACATCAGTTATAGGTGTTACCTAAAAATCGATACCCATGAAATTATTTCCAAGAGAAGGACACGCATGGATTCAGAAAACAAAAATATGTTTAACCACATGGAAAGGTGTAAGGAACATATGAATTAGGGTATGGGGGTTAACAGACATGTACTAATACTTATGAAATATATAATCACAAAATACCTATGGAATACCAAGAGAGGTCTACTCAACACTCTGTAATGACCTACACGGGAAAGGATCCAAAGATGAATAGATCGATGCATAGATATAATGAACCAGATTCTGTACACCTAGAACACACACAATATTTTTATCAAATTTGCTCTGCTAATAAAGAAAAATTAAATTTAAAAAGCAAACAAGACGTAAGGAGATTTAAGCTCTTGGGGGTTTGCCCTGGCACATTTCACTCTAATTTGCAGCCTGCTAACACGATTTCCAGGAAGGCTGTGTTGCCCAAAAACCCAGATTTGGAAATGTAGAAATGCTGCCGCCTTGTGGCCGTTTCCCGCAAAAGCGGCTTTAAACCCACAGCTAACGGTCACTCAACATTCACACGGACTCAGGGCAGTAAAGGACACGTGACCTCAAAAATGTCCTGAGCTGGGAATGGCCAAACAAATTAAAAACAGGCCAATGTTTCAAGGAGATAGGATGAAGAGGTAAGTTTTATTCACTCTTTTTCAAAAAAAGAAAAATGGATAACAGCTCAACATCAGGAATTATTAGACTCATGCAAATCTAATCTACATAAAGGATTCAACTCACACAAGTCAACTACCATCGGCAAAAGTCAACAAACAATAAATGCCGAAGGGGTTTTAGAGAACTGTGTACCCTCTAACTGCTGGTGACATGTAAAGTGGTAACAGCCAATAATGAGAACAGAAAGGAGCTGCATTTAAAAGTAAAAATTGAGCCACCATCCCATCCAGCAGGGCCACTGCTGAGCCTCTCACCTGAGAAGACCAGAGCCGAGAAGACACAGGCTGCAAGAGCTGCACTGCAGCCATTTTCGCAATAGCCAAGGCACGGAAGCAACCAAAATGTCCATCAACAGATGAATGGATAAAGAAGTGGTCCATGTACACAAAGGCATACTAACGATGGAAAACAATGAAACACTGCTCTTTGCGGCACCATAGATGAGCCCAGAGATAATCACAGAACATGAGGTAAGTCGGAAAGTAAAAGACATATATCCTATAATATCACCTATAGGCGTTATCTAACAACTGAGAGAAATGAACGTATTTCCACAGAGAAAGACAGTCACAGACTTAGAAAACAAACCACGCTTATCTAAAAGGAAAGGTGGGGGGAATGGATAAGTTAAGATTAGGGTTACCATAGGTATACAAATACATATTAAATATATATATCAAAAAGACCGACCATATAGCAAGGGAGGTCTACGGAACACTCTGCAGTAATTTACATGGGAAGAGGATCTGTACATGAATATATATATGTGTGTATATATATATATATATATATATATATACACATATTTATATATATACATATACACACACACACACACACACACACACACACATATATAGTACAAATGAACCAGACTGTGTACACCTAAGACAAAAAATATTCTAATCGTTACCCCAATTAGAAAAATTAAAACATCGAACAAGAAGTAATGTGACATAATCTTATGCGGGGTTTTCCTGGCGCATTCCATTCTAATTTACAACCTGGGAACAGGACTTCCAGAAAGGCTCTGCTGCCCTAGTAATCTGATTTGGGAATGGAGAAGTGCTGCCGCCTTGTGGCCATTTCGCACAACAGCAGCTTTAAACCCAGGGCTAATGGTCACTAAATATTCAACTCATTGCAGGCCTGTAAAGGACACCTGCCCTCAAAAAAAATCCTGGGGTCGAAAATCGACCAAAAAATTCGAAAGAGGGCAACGTTCCAAGAAGACAATTTCAAGAGGTTTATTGTACTCACAGTTTTTTTTCTGTTTTTGTTTAACACATATAAAATAGGCGTGGAAAGATGCTGAACATTAGGAATTATTAAAGACATGCAAATCCAAATTACAAAATCCTGTCAGCTTACACCAGTCAGAATGGCCATGAGTAAAATTTCTGCAAAAAATAAATGCTGTAGGGGTTGTGGAGAAATGTGTACCCTCGGTTCAAAGTGGGACATGGTAAGCGCCAGTAATGAAAACGCACACAAGGTGCCTTGAAAAGGTAAATATTGAGCTACCATTCAATCAGGCATACCCACTGCAGGGCCTATCGCCTCAGCGGATGAGAATGAAAAAGACACAGGCTGGCAATCCTGCACTCCAGCTATATTTACCATAGCCAACATTTGGAAGCAACGAAAATGTCCATCAACAGGGGAATGCACAAAGAAGAAGTGGTCCATGTACACAATGGCACGTGGCTCCAATAAAAAATATAAATTCACATTAAAAAACAAACATAAGTAAGGAGACATCAGCATTTGGGGGATTATCCGGGCACATTCCACTCTAATTTATAACTGAGGAACACCACTGGCAGGAAGGTCTGTTTCCCTAGTTACCTGAGTGGGGAAAGCAGAAATGCTGCCACCCTCTGGCTGTTACCTGCAACAGCAGCCTTAAAGCCTGTGCTAAGGGTCACTTTATATGCACAAGTACTGGAGGGCTGTAAATGAACCTGCCCTCAAAATGTCTTGAGGGAGGTAATGGCCAAAATATTACAAAATGTGGCACATACTTCAGGCAAACAAGATGAAGACGTAAGTTGCACTCACAGTTTGAAGAAAAGACGGACATGCCTGAAAGCTCCATTTCAAGGGATTATGAGACCCATGCAAATCCAACCACAAAGAGGTATCAGCTCAAACCAGTCAGAATAAACATCAGAAGAAAGCTACAAACAATAAATGCTGAAGGGGTTGTGGAGAAGTGCCTACCCTCAACTTTAAGTGGGACGTAACCTGGTAAGAGCCACGAACGAGAACAGAATGGACGTGCCTTTACGAGGCCAACATTGAGCTACCATATGATCCAGCAGGCCCACTCCTGGGCCTATAACCTAAGAAGACAGAATTGGAAAGACACAGGGAGGCAAATCTGCACTGCAACAGTATTACAATAGCCAAGACATGAAAGCAACCAAGAAGTCCATCAACAGATGAGTGGACAAAGAAGAACTGGTATATGTACACACGGAATATTAGCCAAGGAAGAAAAGGACACAATTCCATTTGCAGCACCATAGATGAGTCTAGAGGTAATCACACAACTTGTAGTAAGTCAGAAAGAGAAAGACACATGTCCTAGGATATCACTTACAGGTGTTACCTAAAAATGGATACCAGTGAAGATATTTCCACAGAGAAAGGCAATCACAGATTCATTCAACAAACTTATGGTTCACCAATGGAAAGGTGTGAGGATTGGATACCTTAGGATATTGGGGTTAACAGACATATACAAACACAGGTGACGTATATAATCACCAAAGACCACGGGAAAAGGATCCCAGGAAGAATAGACACATGTATATGTGTAAAAGAACCACATCTTGCACACGTAGAACAAGCAAAACATTGTAATCGAACTTGCCGTGATAAAAAATTAAGTTAAGAAAACGAACAAGAAGTAGTGAGACATAAACTTAAGGCGCTTTTTCCTGGCACATTCCATTCTAATTTACAACCTACAACATTGAGGCTCTGTTGTCCTAGTAAACAGATTTTATAAAGGAGAACTGCTGCCACATTGTGGCCGTTTCACACAACAACAGCTTTAAACCCAGGGCTGATGGTCAGTTGATATTCAAAATAATCACAGGCCTGTAAATGACACCTGCCCTGAAAACAAATCCTGGGGTCGTATATCGACCAAAAAATTCAAAAGACGTCCACATTTCAAAACAACAATTTCAAGAGGCCATTTTACGCACATTTGTCTTCTCTTACTTTTTCTTTCTTTTGTTTGTTAAAAAAATGGGAATGGAAAAATGCTTAACATCAGGAATTAATGAAGTCATGCAAATCCAATCTACAAAAACGTTCACCTCACAGCCGTCAGAATGATCATCAGCAAAAACGTGTACAAAGAATAAATGCTGAAGGGGTTTTAGAGAACGGCGTACCCTCTTGCTGCTCTTGGGATGTAACCTGGTAACAGCCAGTATTGAGAACAGAATGGAGGTGCATTTCAAGGTAAAAATTGAGCTACCCTATGATCTGGTAGGCCCACCGATGGGCCTATCTCCTGAGTAGACTAGAATCAAAAAGACACAGGCTGGCAATCCTGCACTCCAGCGACGTGTACCATAGCCAAGATTTGGAAGAACCAAAATGTCCATCAACAGAGAAATGCACCAAAAAGAAGTGGTCCGTGTACACAATGGAATATTAGCCAAGGAAAAGAATGAAACATTGCCGTTGGCACCACCACAGAAGGATCTAGAAATAATCAGCCAACTTGAACTAAGAAAGAACCCAAAAGACAGATATCCTATGACATCAGTTATAGGTGTTACCTAAAAATCGATACCCATGAAATTATTTCCAAGAGAAGGACACGCATGGATTCAGAAAACAAAAATATGTTTAACCACATGGAAAGGTGTAAGGAACATATGAATTAGGGTATGGGGGTTAACAGACATGTACTAATACTTATGAAATATATAATCACAAAATACCTATGGAATACCAAGAGAGGTCTACTCAACACTCTGTAATGACCTACACGGGAAAGGATCCAAAGATGAATAGATCGATGCATAGATATAATGAACCAGATTCTGTACACCTAGAACACACACAATATTTTTATCAAATTTGCTCTGCTAATAAAGAAAAATTAAATTTAAAAAGCAAACAAGACGTAAGGAGATTTAAGCTCTTGGGGGTTTGCCCTGGCACATTTCACTCTAATTTGCAGCCTGCTAACACGATTTCCAGGAAGGCTGTGTTGCCCAAAAACCCAGATTTGGAAATGTAGAAATGCTGCCGCCTTGTGGCCGTTTCCCGCAAAAGCGGCTTTAAACCCACAGCTAACGGTCACTCAACATTCACACGGACTCAGGGCAGTAAAGGACACGTGACCTCAAAAATGTCCTGAGCTGGGAATGGCCAAACAAATTAAAAACAGGCCAATGTTTCAAGGAGATAGGATGAAGAGGTAAGTTTTATTCACTCTTTTTCAAAAAAAGAAAAATGGATAACAGCTCAACATCAGGAATTATTAGACTCATGCAAATCTAATCTACATAAAGGATTCAACTCACACAAGTCAACTACCATCGGCAAAAGTCAACAAACAATAAATGCCGAAGGGGTTTTAGAGAACTGTGTACCCTCTAACTGCTGGTGACATGTAAAGTGGTAACAGCCAATAATGAGAACAGAAAGGAGCTGCATTTAAAAGTAAAAATTGAGCCACCATCCCATCCAGCAGGGCCACTGCTGAGCCTCTCACCTGAGAAGACCAGAGCCGAGAAGACACAGGCTGCAAGAGCTGCACTGCAGCCATTTTCGCAATAGCCAAGGCACGGAAGCAACCAAAATGTCCATCAACAGATGAATGGATAAAGAAGTGGTCCATGTACACAAAGGCATACTAACGATGGAAAACAATGAAACACTGCTCTTTGCGGCACCATAGATGAGCCCAGAGATAATCACAGAACATGAGGTAAGTCGGAAAGTAAAAGACATATATCCTATAATATCACCTATAGGCGTTATCTAACAACTGAGAGAAATGAACGTATTTCCACAGAGAAAGACAGTCACAGACTTAGAAAACAAACCACGCTTATCTAAAAGGAAAGGTGGGGGGAATGGATAAGTTAAGATTAGGGTTACCATAGGTATACAAATACATATTAAATATATATATCAAAAAGACCGACCATATAGCAAGGGAGGTCTACGGAACACTCTGCAGTAATTTACATGGGAAGAGGATCTGTACATGAATATATATATGTGTATATATATATACATACACATATTTATATATATACATATACACACACACACACACACACACACACACACACACATATAGTACAAATGAACCAGACTGTGTACACCTAAGACAAAAAATATTCTAATCGTTACCCCAATTAGAAAAATTAAAACATCGAACAAGAAGTAATGTGACATAATCTTATGCGGGGTTTTCCTGGCGCATTCCATTCTAATTTACAACCTGGGAACAGGACTTCCAGAAAGGCTCTGCTGCCCTAGTAATCTGATTTGGGAATGGAGAAATGCTGCCGCCTTGTGGCCATTTCGCACAACAGCAGCTTTAAACCCAGGGCTAATGGTCACTAAATATTCACACTCATTGCAGGCCTGTAAAGGACACCTGCCCTCAAAAAAATCCTGGGGTCGAAAATCGACCAAAAAATTCAAAAGAGGGCAACGTTCCAAGAAGACAATTTCAAGAGGTTTATTGTACTCACAGTTTTTTTTCTGTTTTTGTTTAACACATATAAAATAGGCGTGGAAAGATGCTGAACATTAGGAATTATTAAAGACATGCAAATCCAAATTACAAAATCCTGTCAGCTTACACCAGTCAGAATGGCCATGAGTAAAATTTCTGCAAAAATAAATGCTGTAGGGGTTGTGGAGAAATGTGTACCCTCGGTTCAAAGTGGGACATGGTAAGAGCCAGTAATGAAAACGCACACAAGGTGCCTTGAAAAGGTAAATATTGAGCTACCATTCAATCAGGCATACCCACTGCAGGGCCTATCGCCTCAGCGGATGAGAATGAAAAAGACACAGGCTGGCAATCCTGCACTCCAGCTATATTTACCATAGCCAACATTTGGAAGCAACGAAAATGTCCATCAACAGGGGAATGCACAAAGAAGAAGTGGTCCATGTACACAATGGCACGTGGCTCCAATAAAAAATATAAATTCACATTAAAAAACAAACATAAGTAAGGAGACATCAGCATTTGGGGGATTATCCGGGCACATTCCACTCTAATTTATAACTGAGGAACACCACTGGCAGGAAGGTCTGTTTCCCTAGTTACCTGAGTGGGGAAAGCAGAAATGCTGCCACCCTCTGGCTGTTACCTGCAACAGCAGCCTTAAAGCCTGTGCTAAGGGTCACTTTATATGCACAAGTACTGGAGGGCTGTAAATGAACCTGCCCTCAAAATGTCTTGAGGGAGGTAATGGCCAAAATATTACAAAATGTGGCACATACTTCAGGCAAACAAGATGAAGACGTAAGTTGCACTCACAGTTTGAAGAAAAGACGGACATGCCTGAAAGCTCCATTTCAAGGGATTATGAGACCCATGCAAATCCAACCACAAAGAGGTATCAGCTCAAACCAGTCAGAATAAACATCAGAAGAAAGCTACAAACAATAAATGCTGAAGGGGTTGTGGAGAAGTGCATACCCTCAACTTTAAGTGGGACGTAACCTGGTAAGAGCCACGAATGAGAACAGAATGGACGTGCCTTTACGAGGCCAACATTGAGCTACCATATGATCCAGCAGGCCCACTCCTGGGCCTATAACCTAAGAAGACAGAATTGGAAAGACACAGGGAGGCAAATCTGCATTGCAACAGTATTACAATAGCCAAGACATGAAAGCAACCAAGAAGTCCATCAACAGATGAGTGGACAAAGAAGAACTGGTATATGTACACACGGAATATTAGCCAAGGAAGAAAAGGACACAATTCCATTTGCAGCACCATAGATGAGTCTAGAGGTAATCACACAACTTGTAGTAAGTCAGAAAGAGAAAGACACATGTCCTAGGATATCACTTACAGGTGTTACCTAAAAATGGATACCAGTGAAGATATTTCCACAGAGAAAGGCAATCACAGATTCATTCAACAAACTTATGGTTCACCAATGGAAAGGTGTGAGGATTGGATACCTTAGGATATTGGGGTTAACAGACATATACAAACACAGGTGACGTATATAATCACCAAAGACCACGGGAAAAGGATCCCAGGAAGAATAGACACATGTATATGTGTAAAAGAACCACATCTTGCACACGTAGAACAAGCAAAACATTGTAATCGAACTTGCCGTGATAAAAAATTAAGTTAAGAAAACGAACAAGAAGTAGTGAGACATAAACTTAAGGCGCTTTTTCCTGGCACATTCCATTCTAATTTACAACCTACAACATTGAGGCTCTGTTGTCCCAGTAAACAGATTTTATAAAGGAGAACTGCTGCCACATTGTGGCCGTTTCACACAACAACAGCTTTAAACCCAGGGCTGATGGTCAGTTGATATTCAAAATAATCACAGGCCTGTAAATGACACCTGCCCTGAAAACAAATCCTGGGGTCGTATATCGACCAAAAAATTCAAAAGACGTCCACATTTCAAAACAACAATTTCAAGAGGCCATTTTACGCACATTTGTCTTCTCTTACTTTTTCTTTCTTTTGTTTGTTAAAAAAATGGGAATGGAAAAATGCTTAACATCAGGAATTAATGAAGTCATGCAAATCCAATCTACAAAAACGTTCACCTCACAGCCGTCAGAATGATCATCAGCAAAAACGTGTACAAAGAATAAATGCTGAAGGGGTTTTAGAGAACGGCGTACCCTCTTGCTGCTCTTGGGATGTAACCTGGTAACAGCCAGTATTGAGAACAGAATGGAGGTGCATTTCAAGGTAAAAATTGAGCTACCCTATGATCTGGTAGGCCCACCGATGGGCCTATCTCCTGAGTAGACTAGAATCAAAAAGACACAGGCTGGCAATCCTGCACTCCAGCGACGTGTACCATAGCCAAGATTTGGAAGAACCAAAATGTCCATCAACAGAGAAATGCACCAAAAAGAAGTGGTCCGTGTACACAATGGAATATTAGCCAAGGAAAAGAATGAAACATTGCCGTTGGCACCACCACAGAAGGATCTAGAAATAATCAGCCAACTTGAACTAAGAAAGAACCCAAAAGACAGATATCCTATGACATCAGTTATAGGTGTTACCTAAAAATCGATACCCATGAAATTATTTCCAAGAGAAGGACACGCATGGATTCAGAAAACAAAAATATGTTTAACCACATGGAAAGGTGTAAGGAACATATGAATTAGGGTATGGGGGTTAACAGACATGTACTAATACTTATGAAATATATAATCACAAAATACCTATGGAATACCAAGAGAGGTCTACTCAACACTCTGTAATGACCTACACGGGAAAGGATCCAAAGATGAATAGATCGATGCATAGATATAATGAACCAGATTCTGTACACCTAGAACACACACAATATTTTTATCAAATTTGCTCTGCTAATAAAGAAAAATTAAATTTAAAAAGCAAACAAGACGTAAGGAGATTTAAGCTCTTGGGGGTTTGCCCTGGCACATTTCACTCTAATTTGCAGCCTGCTAACACGATTTCCAGGAAGGCTGTGTTGCCCAAAAACCCAGATTTGGAAATGTAGAAATGCTGCCGCCTTGTGGCCGTTTCCCGCAAAAGCGGCTTTAAACCCACAGCTAACGGTCACTCAACATTCACACGGACTCAGGGCAGTAAAGGACACGTGACCTCAAAAATGTCCTGAGCTGGGAATGGCCAAACAAATTAAAAACAGGCCAATGTTTCAAGGAGATAGGATGAAGAGGTAAGTTTTATTCACTCTTTTTCAAAAAAAGAAAAATGGATAACAGCTCAACATCAGGAATTATTAGACTCATGCAAATCTAATCTACATAAAGGATTCAACTCACACAAGTCAACTACCATCGGCAAAAGTCAACAAACAATAAATGCCGAAGGGGTTTTAGAGAACTGTGTACCCTCTAACTGCTGGTGACATGTAAAGTGGTAACAGCCAATAATGAGAACAGAAAGGAGCTGCATTTAAAAGTAAAAATTGAGCCACCATCCCATCCAGCAGGGCCACTGCTGAGCCTCTCACCTGAGAAGACCAGAGCCGAGAAGACACAGGCTGCAAGAGCTGCACTGCAGCCATTTTCGCAATAGCCAAGGCACGGAAGCAACCAAAATGTCCATCAACAGATGAATGGATAAAGAAGTGGTCCATGTACACAAAGGCATACTAACGATGGAAAACAATGAAACACTGCTCTTTGCGGCACCATAGATGAGCCCAGAGATAATCACAGAACATGAGGTAAGTCGGAAAGTAAAAGACATATATCCTATAATATCACCTATAGGCGTTATCTAACAACTGAGAGAAATGAACGTATTTCCACAGAGAAAGACAGTCACAGACTTAGAAAACAAACCACGCTTATCTAAAAGGAAAGGTGGGGGGAATGGATAAGTTAAGATTAGGGTTACCATAGGTATACAAATACATATTAAATATATATATCAAAAAGACCGACCATATAGCAAGGGAGGTCTACGGAACACTCTGCAGTAATTTACATGGGAAGAGGATCTGTACATGAATATATATATGTGTGTATATATATATATATATATATATATACACATATTTATATATATACATATACACACACACACACACACACACACACACACACACACATATATAGTACAAATGAACCAGACTGTGTACACCTAAGACAAAAAATATTCTAATCGTTACCCCAATTAGAAAAATTAAAACATCGAACAAGAAGTAATGTGACATAATCTTATGCGGGGTTTTCCTGGCGCATTCCATTCTAATTTACAACCTGGGAACAGGACTTCCAGAAAGGCTCTGCTGCCCTAGTAATCTGATTTGGGAATGGAGAAGTGCTGCCGCCTTGTGGCCATTTCGCACAACAGCAGCTTTAAACCCAGGGCTAATGGTCACTAAATATTCACACTCATTGCAGGCCTGTAAAGGACACCTGCCCTCAAAAAAAATCCTGGGGTCGAAAATCGACCAAAAAATTCAAAAGAGGGCAACGTTCCAAGCAGACAATTTCAAGAGGTTTATTGTACTCACAGTTTTTTTTCTGTTTTTGTTTAACACATATAAAATAGGCGTGGAAAGATGCTGAACATTAGGAATTATTAAAGACATGCAAATCCAAATTACAAAATCCTGTCAGCTTACACCAGTCAGAATGGCCATGAGTAAAATTTCTGCAAAAAATAAATGCTGTAGGGGTTGTGGAGAAATGTGTACCCTCGGTTCAAAGTGGGACATGGTAAGCGCCAGTAATGAAAACGCACACAAGGTGCCTTGAAAAGGTAAATATTGAGCTACCATTCAATCAGGCATACCCACTGCAGGGCCTATCGCCTCAGCGGATGAGAATGAAAAAGACACAGGCTGGCAATCCTGCACTCCAGCTATATTTACCATAGCCAACATTTGGAAGCAACGAAAATGTCCATCAACAGGGGAATGCAAAAAGAAGAAGTGGTCCATGTACACAATGGCACGTGGCTCCAATAAAAAATATAAATTCACATTAAAAAACAAACATAAGTAAGGAGACATCAGCATTTGGGGGATTATCCGGGCACATTCCACTCTAATTTATAACTGAGGAACACCACTGGCAGGAAGGTCTGTTTCCCTAGTTACCTGAGTGGGGAAAGCAGAAATGCTGCCACCCTCTGGCTGTTACCTGCAACAGCAGCCTTAAAGCCTGTGCTAAGGGTCACTTTATATGCACAAGTACTGGAGGGCTGTAAATGAACCTGCCCTCAAAATGTCTTGAGGGAGGTAATGGCCAAAATATTACAAAATGTGGCACATACTTCAGGCAAACAAGATGAAGACGTAAGTTGCACTCACAGTTTGAAGAAAAGACGGACATGCCTGAAAGCTCCATTTCAAGGGATTATGAGACCCATGCAAATCCAACCACAAAGAGGTATCAGCTCAAACCAGTCAGAATAAACATCAGAAGAAAGCTACAAACAATAAATGCTGAAGGGGTTGTGGAGAAGTGCATACCCTCAACTTTAAGTGGGACGTAACCTGGTAAGAGCCACGAACGAGAACAGAATGGACGTGCCTTTACGAGGCCAACATTGAGCTACCATATGATCCAGCAGGCCCACTCCTGGGCCTATAACCTAAGAAGACAGAATTGGAAAGACACAGGGAGGCAAATCTGCATTGCAACAGTATTACAATAGCCAAGACATGAAAGCAACCAAGAAGTCCATCAACAGATGAGTGGACAAAGAAGAACTGGTATATGTACACACGGAATATTAGCCAAGGAAGAAAAGGACACAATTCCATTTGCAGCACCATAGATGAGTCTAGAGGTAATCACACAACTTGTAGTAAGTCAGAAAGAGAAAGACACATGTCCTAGGATATCACTTACAGGTGTTACCTAAAAATGGATACCAGTGAAGATATTTCCACAGAGAAAGGCAATCACAGATTCATTCAACAAACTTATGGTTCACCAATGGAAAGGTGTGAGGATTGGATACCTTAGGATATTGGGGTTAACAGACATATACAAACACAGGTGACGTATATAATCACCAAAGACCACGGGAAAAGGATCCCAGGAAGAATAGACACATGTATATGTGTAAAAGAACCACATCTTGCACACGTAGAACAAGCAAAACATTGTAATCGAACTTGCTGTGATAAAAAATAAAAATTAAGTTAAGAAAACGAACAAGAAGTAGTGAGACATAAACTTAAGGCGCTTTTTCCTGGCACATTCCATTCTAATTTACAACCTACAACATTGAGGCTCTGTTGTCCTAGTAAACAGATTTTATAAAGGAGAACTGCTGCCACATTGTGGCCGTTTCACACAACAACAGCTTTAAACCCAGGGCTGATGGTCAGTTGATATTCAAAATAATCACAGGCCTGTAAATGACACCTGCCCTGAAAACAAATCCTGGGGTCGTATATCGACCAAAAAATTCAAAAGACGTCCACATTTCAAAACAACAATTTCAAGAGGCCATTTTACGCACATTTGTCTTCTCTTACTTTTTCTTTCTTTTGTTTGTTAAAAAAATGGGAATGGAAAAATGCTTAACATCAGGAATTAATGAAGTCATGCAAATCCAATCTACAAAAACGTTCACCTCACAGCCGTCAGAATGATCATCAGCAAAAACGTGTACAAAGAATAAATGCTGAAGGGGTTTTAGAGAACGGCGTACCCTCTTGCTGCTCTTGGGATGTAACCTGGTAACAGCCAGTATTGAGAACAGAATGGAGGTGCATTTCAAGGTAAAAATTGAGCTACCCTATGATCTGGTAGGCCCACCGATGGGCCTATCTCCTGAGTAGACTAGAATCAAAAAGACACAGGCTGGCAATCCTGCACTCCAGCGACGTGTACCATAGCCAAGATTTGGAAGAACCAAAATGTCCATCAACAGAGAAATGCACCAAAAAGAAGTGGTCCGTGTACACAATGGAATATTAGCCAAGGAAAAGAATGAAACATTGCCGTTGGCACCACCACAGAAGGATCTAGAAATAATCAGCCAACTTGAACTAAGAAAGAACCCAAAAGACAGATATCCTATGACATCAGTTATAGGTGTTACCTAAAAATCGATACCCATGAAATTATTTCCAAGAGAAGGACACGCATGGATTCAGAAAACAAAAATATGTTTAACCACATGGAAAGGTGTAAGGAACATATGAATTAGGGTATGGGGGTTAACAGACATGTACTAATACTTATGAAATATATAATCACAAAATACCTATGGAATACCAAGAGAGGTCTACTCAACACTCTGTAATGACCTACACGGGAAAGGATCCAAAGATGAATAGATCGATGCATAGATATAATGAACCAGATTCTGTACACCTAGAACACACACAATATTTTTATCAAATTTGCTCTGCTAATAAAGAAAAATTAAATTTAAAAAGCAAACAAGACGTAAGGAGATTTAAGCTCTTGGGGGTTTGCCCTGGCACATTTCACTCTAATTTGCAGCCTGCTAACACGATTTCCAGGAAGGCTGTGTTGCCCAAAAACCCAGATTTGGAAATGTAGAAATGCTGCCGCCTTGTGGCCGTTTCCCGCAAAAGCGGCTTTAAACCCACAGCTAACGGTCCCTTAACATTCAGAAGGACTCAGGGCAGTAAAGGACACGTGACCTCAAAAATGTCCTGAGCTGGGAATGGCCAAACAAATTAAAAACAGGCCAATGTTTCAAGGAGATAGGATGAAGAGGTAAGTTTTATTCACTCTTTTTCAAAAAAAGAAAAATGGATAACAGCTCAACATCAGGAATTATTAGACTCATGCAAATCTAATCTACATAAAGGATTCAACTCACACAAGTCAACTACCATCGGCAAAAGTCAACAAACAATAAATGCCGAAGGGGTTTTAGAGAACTGTGTACCCTCTAACTGCTGGTGACATGTAAAGTGGTAACAGCCAATAATGAGAACAGAAAGGAGCTGCATTTAAAAGTAAAAATTGAGCCACCATCCCATCCAGCAGGGCTACTGCTGAGCCTCTCACCTGAGAAGACCAGAGCCGAGAAGACACAGGCTGCAAGAGCTGCACTGCAGCCATTTTCGCAATAGCCAAGGCACGGAAGCAACCAAAATGTCCATCAACAGATGAATGGATAAAGAAGTGGTCCATGTACACAAAGGCATACTAACGATGGAAAACAATGAAACACTGCTCTTTGCGGCACCATAGATGAGCCCAGAGATAATCACAGAACATGAGGTAAGTCGGAAAGTAAAAGACATATATCCTATAATATCACCTATAGGCGTTATCTAACAACTGAGAGAAATGAACATATTTCCACAGAGAAAGACAGTCACAGACTTAGAAAACAAACCACGCTTATCTAAAAGGAAAGGTGGGGGGAATGGATAAGTTAAGATTAGGGTTACCATAGGTATACAAATACATATTAAATATATATATCAAAAAGACCGACCATATAGCAAGGGAGGTCTACGGAACACTCTGCAGTAATTTACATGGGAAGAGGATCTGTACATGAATATATATATATGTATATATATATATATATATATACACACACACATTATATACACACACACACACACACACACACACACACACATATATAGTACAAATGAACCAGACTGTGTACACCTAAGACAAAAAATATTCTAATCGTTACCCCAATTAGAAAAATTAAAACATCGAACAAGAAGTAATGTGACATAATCTTATGCGGGGTTTTCCTGGCGCATTCCATTCTAATTTACAACCTGGGAACAGGACTTCCAGAAAGGCTCTGCTGCCCTAGTAATCTGATTTGGGAATGGAGAAGTGCTGCCGCCTTGTGGCCATTTCGCACAACAGCAGCTTTAAACCCAGGGCTAATGGTCACTAAATATTCAACTCATTGCAGGCCTGTAAAGGACACCTGCCCTCAAAAAAAATCCTGGGGTCGAAAATCGACCAAAAAATTCGAAAGAGGGCAACGTTCCAAGAAGACAATTTCAAGAGGTTTATTGTACTCACAGTTTTTTTTCTGTTTTTGTTTAACACATATAAAATAGGCGTGGAAAGATGCTGAACATTAGGAATTATTAAAGACATGCAAATCCAAATTACAAAATCCTGTCAGCTTACACCAGTCAGAATGGCCATGAGTAAAATTTCTGCAAAAAATAAATGCTGTAGGGGTTGTGGAGAAATGTGTACCCTCGGTTCAAAGTGGGACATGGTAAGAGCCAGTAATGAAAACGCACACAAGGTGCCTTGAAAAGGTAAATATTGAGCTACCATTCAATCAGGCATACCCACTGCAGGGCCTATCGCCTCAGCGGATGAGAATGAAAAAGACACAGGCTGGCAATCCTGCACTCCAGCTATATTTACCATAGCCAACATTTGGAAGCAACGAAAATGTCCATCAACAGGGGAATGCACAAAGAAGAAGTGGTCCATGTACACAATGGCACGTGGCTCCAATAAAAAATATAAATTCACATTAAAAAACAAACATAAGTAAGGAGACATCAGCATTTGGGGGATTATCCGGGCACATTCCACTCTAATTTATAACTGAGGAACACCACTGGCAGGAAGGTCTGTTTCCCTAGTTACCTGAGTGGGGAAAGCAGAAATGCTGCCACCCTCTGGCTGTTACCTGCAACAGCAGCCTTAAAGCCTGTGCTAAGGGTCACTTTATATGCACAAGTACTGGAGGGCTGTAAATGAACCTGCCCTCAAAATGTCTTGAGGGAGGTAATGGCCAAAATATTACAAAATGTGGCACATACTTCAGGCAAACAAGATGAAGACGTAAGTTGCACTCACAGTTTGAAGAAAAAACGGACATGCCTGAAAGCTCCATTTCAAGGGATTATGAGACCCATGCAAATCCAACCACAAAGAGGTATCAGCTCAAACCAGTCAGAATAAACATCAGAAGAAAGCTACAAACAATAAATGCTGAAGGGGTTGTGGAGAAGTGCATACCCTCAACTTTAAGTGGGACGTAACCTGGTAAGAGCCACGAACGAGAACAGAATGGACGTGCCTTTACGAGGCCAACATTGAGCTACCATATGATCCAGCAGGCCCACTCCTGGGCCTATAACCTAAGAAGACAGAATTGGAAAGACACAGGGAGGCAAATCTGCATTGCAACAGTATTACAATAGCCAAGACATGAAAGCAACCAAGAAGTCCATCAACAGATGAGTGGACAAAGAAGAACTGGTATATGTACACACGGAATATTAGCCAAGGAAGAAAAGGACACAATTCCATTTGCAGCACCATAGATGAGTCTAGAGGTAATCACACAACTTGTAGTAAGTCAGAAAGAGAAAGACACATGTCCTAGGATATCACTTACAGGTGTTACCTAAAAATGGATACCAGTGAAGATATTTCCACAGAGAAAGGCAATCACAGATTCATTCAACAAACTTATGGTTCACCAATGGAAAGGTGTGAGGATTGGATACCTTAGGATATTGGGGTTAACAGACATATACAAACACAGGTGACGTATATAATCACCAAAGACCACGGGAAAAGGATCCCAGGAAGAATAGACACATGTATATGTGTAAAAGAACCACATCTTGCACACGTAGAACAAGCAAAACATTGTAATCGAACTTGCTGTGATAAAAAATAAAAATTAAGTTAAGAAAACGAACAAGAAGTAGTGAGACATAAACTTAAGGCGCTTTTTCCTGGCACATTCCATTCTAATTTACAACCTACAACATTGAGGCTCTGTTGTCCTAGTAAACAGATTTTATAAAGGAGAACTGCTGCCACATTGTGGCCGTTTCACACAACAACAGCTTTAAACCCAGGGCTGATGGTCAGTTGATATTCAAAATAATCACAGGCCTGTAAATGACACCTGCCCTGAAAACAAATCCTGGGGTCGTATATCGACCAAAAAATTCAAAAGACGTCCACATTTCAAAACAACAATTTCAAGAGGCCATTTTACGCACATTTGTCTTCTCTTACTTTTTCTTTCTTTTGTTTGTTAAAAAAATGGGAATGGAAAAATGCTTAACATCAGGAATTAATGAAGTCATGCAAATCCAATCTACAAAAACGTTCACCTCACAGCCGTCAGAATGATCATCAGCAAAAACGTGTACAAAGAATAAATGCTGAAGGGGTTTTAGAGAACGGCGTACCCTCTTGCTGCTCTTGGGATGTAACCTGGTAACAGCCAGTATTGAGAACAGAATGGAGGTGCATTTCAAGGTAAAAATTGAGCTACCCTATGATCTGGTAGGCCCACCGATGGGCCTATCTCCTGAGTAGACTAGAATCAAAAAGACACAGGCTGGCAATCCTGCACTCCAGCGACGTGTACCATAGCCAAGATTTGGAAGAACCAAAATGTCCATCAACAGAGAAATGCACCAAAAAGAAGTGGTCCGTGTACACAATGGAATATTAGCCAAGGAAAAGAATGAAACATTGCCGTTGGCACCACCACAGAAGGATCTAGAAATAATCAGCCAACTTGAACTAAGAAAGAACCCAAAAGACAGATATCCTATGACATCAGTTATAGGTGTTACCTAAAAATCGATACCCATGAAATTATTTCCAAGAGAAGGACACGCATGGATTCAGAAAACAAAAATATGTTTAACCACATGGAAAGGTGTAAGGAACATATGAATTAGGGTATGGGGGTTAACAGACATGTACTAATACTTATGAAATATATAATCACAAAATACCTATGGAATACCAAGAGAGGTCTACTCAACACTCTGTAATGACCTACACGGGAAAGGATCCAAAGATGAATAGATCGATGCATAGATATAATGAACCAGATTCTGTACACCTAGAACACACACAATATTTTTATCAAATTTGCTCTGCTAATAAAGAAAAATTAAATTTAAAAAGCAAACAAGACGTAAGGAGATTTAAGCTCTTGGGGGTTTGCCCTGGCACATTTCACTCTAATTTGCAGCCTGCTAACACGATTTCCAGGAAGGCTGTGTTGCCCAAAAACCCAGATTTGGAAATGTAGAAATGCTGCCGCCTTGTGGCCGTTTCCCGCAAAAGCGGCTTTAAACCCACAGCTAACGGTCCCTTAACATTCAGAAGGACTCAGGGCAGTAAAGGACACGTGACCTCAAAAATGTCCTGAGCTGGGAATGGCCAAACAAATTAAAAACAGGCCAATGTTTCAAGGAGATAGGATGAAGAGGTAAGTTTTATTCACTCTTTTTCAAAAAAAGAAAAATGGATAACAGCTCAACATCAGGAATTATTAGACTCATGCAAATCTAATCTACATAAAGGATTCAACTCACACAAGTCAACTACCATCGGCAAAAGTCAACAAACAATAAATGCCGAAGGGGTTTTAGAGAACTGTGTACCCTCTAACTGCTGGTGACATGTAAAGTGGTAACAGCCAATAATGAGAACAGAAAGGAGCTGCATTTAAAAGTAAAAATTGAGCCACCATCCCATCCAGCAGGGCTACTGCTGAGCCTCTCACCTGAGAAGACCAGAGCCGAGAAGACACAGGCTGCAAGAGCTGCACTGCAGCCATTTTCGCAATAGCCAAGGCACGGAAGCAACCAAAATGTCCATCAACAGATGAATGGATAAAGAAGTGGTCCATGTACACAAAGGCATACTAACGATGGAAAACAATGAAACACTGCTCTTTGCGGCACCATAGATGAGCCCAGAGATAATCACAGAACATGAGGTAAGTCGGAAAGTAAAAGACATATATCCTATAATATCACCTATAGGCGTTATCTAACAACTGAGAGAAATGAACATATTTCCACAGAGAAAGACAGTCACAGACTTAGAAAACAAACCACGCTTATCTAAAAGGAAAGGTGGGGGGAATGGATAAGTTAAGATTAGGGTTACCATAGGTATACAAATACATATTAAATATATATATCAAAAAGACCGACCATATAGCAAGGGAGGTCTACGGAACACTCTGCAGTAATTTACATGGGAAGAGGATCTGTACATGAATATATATATATGTATATATATATATATATATACACACACACATTATATATACACACACACACACACACACACACACACACACACACATATATAGTACAAATGAACCAGACTGTGTACACCTAAGACAAAAAATATTCTAATCGTTACCCCAATTAGAAAAATTAAAACATCGAACAAGAAGTAATGTGACATAATCTTATGCGGGGTTTTCCTGGCGCATTCCATTCTAATTTACAACCTGGGAACAGGACTTCCAGAAAGGCTCTGCTGCCCTAGTAATCTGATTTGGGAATGGAGAAGTGCTGCCGCCTTGTGGCCATTTCGCACAACAGCAGCTTTAAACCCAGGGCTAATGGTCACTAAATATTCAACTCATTGCAGGCCTGTAAAGGACACCTGCCCTCAAAAAAAATCCTGGGGTCGAAAATCGACCAAAAAATTCGAAAGAGGGCAACGTTCCAAGAAGACAATTTCAAGAGGTTTATTGTACTCACAGTTTTTTTTCTGTTTTTGTTTAACACATATAAAATAGGCGTGGAAAGATGCTGAACATTAGGAATTATTAAAGACATGCAAATCCAAATTACAAAATCCTGTCAGCTTACACCAGTCAGAATGGCCATGAGTAAAATTTCTGCAAAAAATAAATGCTGTAGGGGTTGTGGAGAAATGTGTACCCTCGGTTCAAAGTGGGACATGGTAAGAGCCAGTAATGAAAACGCACACAAGGTGCCTTGAAAAGGTAAATATTGAGCTACCATTCAATCAGGCATACCCACTGCAGGGCCTATCGCCTCAGCGGATGAGACTGAAAAAGACACAGGCTGGCAATCCTGCACTCCAGCTATATTTACCATAGCCAACATTTGGAAGCAACGAAAATGTCCATCAACAGGGGAATGCACAAAGAAGAAGTGGTCCATGTACACAATGGCACGTGGCTCCAATAAAAAATATAAATTCACATTAAAAAACAAACATAAGTAAGGAGACATCAGCATTTGGGGGATTATCCGGGCACATTCCACTCTAATTTATAACTGAGGAACACCACTGGCAGGAAGGTCTGTTTCCCTAGTTACCTGAGTGGGGAAAGCAGAAATGCTGCCACCCTCTGGCTGTTACCTGCAACAGCAGCCTTAAAGCCTGTGCTAAGGGTCACTTTATATGCACAAGTACTGGAGGGCTGTAAATGAACCTGCCCTCAAAATGTCTTGAGGGAGGTAATGGCCAAAATATTACAAAATGTGGCACATACTTCAGGCAAACAAGATGAAGACGTAAGTTGCACTCACAGTTTGAAGAAAAAACGGACATGCCTGAAAGCTCCATTTCAAGGGATTATGAGACCCATGCAAATCCAACCACAAAGAGGTATCAGCTCAAACCAGTCAGAATAAACATCAGAAGAAAGCTACAAACAATAAATGCTGAAGGGGTTGTGGAGAAGTGCATACCCTCAACTTTAAGTGGGACGTAACCTGGTAAGAGCCACGAACGAGAACAGAATGGACGTGCCTTTACGAGGCCAACATTGAGCTACCATATGATCCAGCAGGCCCACTCCTGGGCCTATAACCTAAGAAGACAGAATTGGAAAGACACAGGGAGGCAAATCTGCATTGCAACAGTATTACAATAGCCAAGACATGAAAGCAACCAAGAAGTCCATCAACAGATGAGTGGACAAAGAAGAACTGGTATATGTACACACGGAATATTAGCCAAGGAAGAAAAGGACACAATTCCATTTGCAGCACCATAGATGAGTCTAGAGGTAATCACACAACTTGTAGTAAGTCAGAAAGAGAAAGACACATGTCCTAGGATATCACTTACAGGTGTTACCTAAAAATGGATACCAGTGAAGATATTTCCACAGAGAAAGGCAATCACAGATTCATTCAACAAACTTATGGTTCACCAATGGAAAGGTGTGAGGATTGGATACCTTAGGATATTGGGGTTAACAGACATATACAAACACAGGTGACGTATATAATCACCAAAGACCACGGGAAAAGGATCCCAGGAAGAATAGACACATGTATATGTGTAAAAGAACCACATCTTGCACACGTAGAACAAGCAAAACATTGTAATCGAACTTGCTGTGATAAAAAATAAAAATTAAGTTAAGAAAACGAACAAGAAGTAGTGAGACATAAACTTAAGGCGCTTTTTCCTGGCACATTCCATTCTAATTTACAACCTACAACATTGAGGCTCTGTTGTCCTAGTAAACAGATTTTATAAAGGAGAACTGCTGCCACATTGTGGCCGTTTCACACAACAACAGCTTTAAACCCAGGGCTGATGGTCAGTTGATATTCAAAATAATCACAGGCCTGTAAATGACACCTGCCCTGAAAACAAATCCTGGGGTCGTATATCGACCAAAAAATTCAAAAGACGTCCACATTTCAAAACAACAATTTCAAGAGGCCATTTTACGCACATTTGTCTTCTCTTACTTTTTCTTTCTTTTGTTTGTTAAAAAAATGGGAATGGAAAAATGCTTAACATCAGGAATTAATGAAGTCATGCAAATCCAATCTACAAAAACGTTCACCTCACAGCCGTCAGAATGATCATCAGCAAAAACGTGTACAAAGAATAAATGCTGAAGGGGTTTTAGAGAACGGCGTACCCTCTTGCTGCTCTTGGGATGTAACCTGGTAACAGCCAGTATTGAGAACAGAATGGAGGTGCATTTCAAGGTAAAAATTGAGCTACCCTATGATCTGGTAGGCCCACCGATGGGCCTATCTCCTGAGTAGACTAGAATCAAAAAGACACAGGCTGGCAATCCTGCACTCCAGCGACGTGTACCATAGCCAAGATTTGGAAGAACCAAAATGTCCATCAACAGAGAAATGCACCAAAAAGAAGTGGTCCGTGTACACAATGGAATATTAGCCAAGGAAAAGAATGAAACATTGCCGTTGGCACCACCACAGAAGGATCTAGAAATAATCAGCCAACTTGAACTAAGAAAGAACCCAAAAGACAGATATCCTATGACATCAGTTATAGGTGTTACCTAAAAATCGATACCCATGAAATTATTTCCAAGAGAAGGACACGCATGGATTCAGAAAACAAAAATATGTTTAACCACATGGAAAGGTGTAAGGAACATATGAATTAGGGTATGGGGGTTAACAGACATGTACTAATACTTATGAAATATATAATCACAAAATACCTATGGAATACCAAGAGAGGTCTACTCAACACTCTGTAATGACCTACACGGGAAAGGATCCAAAGATGAATAGATCGATGCATAGATATAATGAACCAGATTCTGTACACCTAGAACACACACAATATTTTTATCAAATTTGCTCTGCTAATAAAGAAAAATTAAATTTAAAAAGCAAACAAGACGTAAGGAGATTTAAGCTCTTGGGGGTTTGCCCTGGCACATTTCACTCTAATTTGCAGCCTGCTAACACGATTTCCAGGAAGGCTGTGTTGCCCAAAAACCCAGATTTGGAAATGTAGAAATGCTGCCGCCTTGTGGCCGTTTCCCGCAAAAGCGGCTTTAAACCCACAGCTAACGGTCCCTTAACATTCAGAAGGACTCAGGGCAGTAAAGGACACGTGACCTCAAAAATGTCCTGAGCTGGGAATGGCCAAACAAATTAAAAACAGGCCAATGTTTCAAGGAGATAGGATGAAGAGGTAAGTTTTATTCACTCTTTTTCAAAAAAAGAAAAATGGATAACAGCTCAACATCAGGAATTATTAGACTCATGCAAATCTAATCTACATAAAGGATTCAACTCACACAAGTCAACTACCATCGGCAAAAGTCAACAAACAATAAATGCCGAAGGGGTTTTAGAGAACTGTGTACCCTCTAACTGCTGGTGACATGTAAAGTGGTAACAGCCAATAATGAGAACAGAAAGGAGCTGCATTTAAAAGTAAAAATTGAGCCACCATCCCATCCAGCAGGGCCACTGCTGAGCCTCTCACCTGAGAAGACCAGAGCCGAGAAGACACAGGCTGCAAGAGCTGCACTGCAGCCATTTTCGCAATAGCCAAGGCACGGAAGCAACCAAAATGTCCATCAACAGATGAATGGATAAAGAAGTGGTCCATGTACACAAAGGCATACTAACGATGGAAAACAATGAAACACTGCTCTTTGCGGCACCATAGATGAGCCCAGAGATAATCACAGAACATGAGGTAAGTCGGAAAGTAAAAGACATATATCCTATAATATCACCTATAGGCGTTATCTAACAACTGAGAGAAATGAACATATTTCCACAGAGAAAGACAGTCACAGACTTAGAAAACAAACCACGCTTATCTAAAAGGAAAGGTGGGGGGAATGGATAAGTTAAGATTAGGGTTACCATAGGTATACAAATACATATTAAATATATATATCAAAAAGACCGACCATATAGCAAGGGAGGTCTACGGAACACTCTGCAGTAATTTACATGGGAAGAGGATCTGTACATGAATATATATATATGTATATATATATATATATATACACACACACATTATATACACACACACACACACACACACACACACACACACACACACACACATATATAGTACAAATGAACCAGACTGTGTACACCTAAGACAAAAAATATTCTAATCGTTACCCCAATTAGAAAAATTAAAACATCGAACAAGAAGTAATGTGACATAATCTTATGCGGGGTTTTCCTGGCGCATTCCATTCTAATTTACAACCTGGGAACAGGACTTCCAGAAAGGCTCTGCTGCCCTAGTAATCTGATTTGGGAATGGAGAAGTGCTGCCGCCTTGTGGCCATTTCGCACAACAGCAGCTTTAAACCCAGGGCTAATGGTCACTAAATATTCAACTCATTGCAGGCCTGTAAAGGACACCTGCCCTCAAAAAAAATCCTGGGGTCGAAAATCGACCAAAAAATTCGAAAGAGGGCAACGTTCCAAGAAGACAATTTCAAGAGGTTTATTGTACTCACAGTTTTTTTTCTGTTTTTGTTTAACACATATAAAATAGGCGTGGAAAGATGCTGAACATTAGGAATTATTAAAGACATGCAAATCCAAATTACAAAATCCTGTCAGCTTACACCAGTCAGAATGGCCATGAGTAAAATTTCTGCAAAAAATAAATGCTGTAGGGGTTGTGGAGAAATGTGTACCCTCGGTTCAAAGTGGGACATGGTAAGAGCCAGTAATGAAAACGCACACAAGGTGCCTTGAAAAGGTAAATATTGAGCTACCATTCAATCAGGCATACCCACTGCAGGGCCTATCGCCTCAGCGGATGAGGCTGAAAAAGACACAGGCTGGCAATCCTGCACTCCAGCTATATTTACCATAGCCAACATTTGGAAGCAACGAAAATGTCCATCAACAGGGGAATGCACAAAGAAGAAGTGGTCCATGTACACAATGGCACGTGGCTCCAATAAAAAATATAAATTCACATTAAAAAACAAACATAAGTAAGGAGACATCAGCATTTGGGGGATTATCCGGGCACATTCCACTCTAATTTATAACTGAGGAACACCACTGGCAGGAAGGTCTGTTTCCCTAGTTACCTGAGTGGGGAAAGCAGAAATGCTGCCACCCTCTGGCTGTTACCTGCAACAGCAGCCTTAAAGCCTGTGCTAAGGGTCACTTTATATGCACAAGTACTGGAGGGCTGTAAATGAACCTGCCCTCAAAATGTCTTGAGGGAGGTAATGGCCAAAATATTACAAAATGTGGCACATACTTCAGGCAAACAAGATGAAGACGTAAGTTGCACTCACAGTTTGAAGAAAAAACGGACATGCCTGAAAGCTCCATTTCAAGGGATTATGAGACCCATGCAAATCCAACCACAAAGAGGTATCAGCTCAAACCAGTCAGAATAAACATCAGAAGAAAGCTACAAACAATAAATGCTGAAGGGGTTGTGGAGAAGTGCATACCCTCAACTTTAAGTGGGACGTAACCTGGTAAGAGCCACGAACGAGAACAGAATGGACGTGCCTTTACGAGGCCAACATTGAGCTACCATATGATCCAGCAGGCCCACTCCTGGGCCTATAACCTAAGAAGACAGAATTGGAAAGACACAGGGAGGCAAATCTGCATTGCAACAGTATTACAATAGCCAAGACATGAAAGCAACCAAGAAGTCCATCAACAGATGAGTGGACAAAGAAGAACTGGTATATGTACACACGGAATATTAGCCAAGGAAGAAAAGGACACAATTCCATTTGCAGCACCATAGATGAGTCTAGAGGTAATCACACAACTTGTAGTAAGTCAGAAAGAGAAAGACACATGTCCTAGGATATCACTTACAGGTGTTACCTAAAAATGGATACCAGTGAAGATATTTCCACAGAGAAAGGCAATCACAGATTCATTCAACAAACTTATGGTTCACCAATGGAAAGGTGTGAGGATTGGATACCTTAGGATATTGGGGTTAACAGACATATACAAACACAGGTGACGTATATAATCACCAAAGACCACGGGAAAAGGATCCCAGGAAGAATAGACACATGTATATGTGTAAAAGAACCACATCTTGCACACGTAGAACAAGCAAAACATTGTAATCGAACTTGCTGTGATAAAAAATAAAAATTAAGTTAAGAAAACGAACAAGAAGTAGTGAGACATAAACTTAAGGCGCTTTTTCCTGGCACATTCCATTCTAATTTACAACCTACAACATTGAGGCTCTGTTGTCCTAGTAAACAGATTTTATAAAGGAGAACTGCTGCCACATTGTGGCCGTTTCACACAACAACAGCTTTAAACCCAGGGCTGATGGTCAGTTGATATTCAAAATAATCACAGGCCTGTAAATGACACCTGCCCTGAAAACAAATCCTGGGGTCGTATATCGACCAAAAAATTCAAAAGACGTCCACATTTCAAAACAACAATTTCAAGAGGCCATTTTACGCACATTTGTCTTCTCTTACTTTTTCTTTCTTTTGTTTGTTAAAAAAATGGGAATGGAAAAATGCTTAACATCAGGAATTAATGAAGTCATGCAAATCCAATCTACAAAAACGTTCACCTCACAGCCGTCAGAATGATCATCAGCAAAAACGTGTACAAAGAATAAATGCTGAAGGGGTTTTAGAGAACGGCGTACCCTCTTGCTGCTCTTGGGATGTAACCTGGTAACAGCCAGTATTGAGAACAGAATGGAGGTGCATTTCAAGGTAAAAATTGAGCTACCCTATGATCTGGTAGGCCCACCGATGGGCCTATCTCCTGAGTAGACTAGAATCAAAAAGACACAGGCTGGCAATCCTGCACTCCAGCGACGTGTACCATAGCCAAGATTTGGAAGAACCAAAATGTCCATCAACAGAGAAATGCACCAAAAAGAAGTGGTCCGTGTACACAATGGAATATTAGCCAAGGAAAAGAATGAAACATTGCCGTTGGCACCACCACAGAAGGATCTAGAAATAATCAGCCAACTTGAACTAAGAAAGAACCCAAAAGACAGATATCCTATGACATCAGTTATAGGTGTTACCTAAAAATCGATACCCATGAAATTATTTCCAAGAGAAGGACACGCATGGATTCAGAAAACAAAAATATGTTTAACCACATGGAAAGGTGTAAGGAACATATGAATTAGGGTATGGGGGTTAACAGACATGTACTAATACTTATGAAATATATAATCACAAAATACCTATGGAATACCAAGAGAGGTCTACTCAACACTCTGTAATGACCTACACGGGAAAGGATCCAAAGATGAATAGATCGATGCATAGATATAATGAACCAGATTCTGTACACCTAGAACACACACAATATTTTTATCAAATTTGCTCTGCTAATAAAGAAAAATTAAATTTAAAAAGCAAACAAGACGTAAGGAGATTTAAGCTCTTGGGGGTTTGCCCTGGCACATTTCACTCTAATTTGCAGCCTGCTAACACGATTTCCAGGAAGGCTGTGTTGCCCAAAAACCCAGATTTGGAAATGTAGAAATGCTGCCGCCTTGTGGCCGTTTCCCGCAAAAGCGGCTTTAAACCCACAGCTAACGGTCCCTTAACATTCAGAAGGACTCAGGGCAGTAAAGGACACGTGACCTCAAAAATGTCCTGAGCTGGGAATGGCCAAACAAATTAAAAACAGGCCAATGTTTCAAGGAGATAGGATGAAGAGGTAAGTTTTATTCACTCTTTTTCAAAAAAAGAAAAATGGATAACAGCTCAACATCAGGAATTATTAGACTCATGCAAATCTAATCTACATAAAGGATTCAACTCACACAAGTCAACTACCATCGGCAAAAGTCAACAAACAATAAATGCCGAAGGGGTTTTAGAGAACTGTGTACCCTCTAACTGCTGGTGACATGTAAAGTGGTAACAGCCAATAATGAGAACAGAAAGGAGCTGCATTTAAAAGTAAAAATTGAGCCACCATCCCATCCAGCAGGGCCACTGCTGAGCCTCTCACCTGAGAAGACCAGAGCCGAGAAGACACAGGCTGCAAGAGCTGCACTGCAGCCATTTTCGCAATAGCCAAGGCACGGAAGCAACCAAAATGTCCATCAACAGATGAATGGATAAAGAAGTGGTCCATGTACACAAAGGCATACTAACGATGGAAAACAATGAAACACTGCTCTTTGCGGCACCATAGATGAGCCCAGAGATAATCACAGAACATGAGGTAAGTCGGAAAGTAAAAGACATATATCCTATAATATCACCTATAGGCGTTATCTAACAACTGAGAGAAATGAACATATTTCCACAGAGAAAGACAGTCACAGACTTAGAAAACAAACCACGCTTATCTAAAAGGAAAGGTGGGGGGAATGGATAAGTTAAGATTAGGGTTACCATAGGTATACAAATACATATTAAATATATATATCAAAAAGACCGACCATATAGCAAGGGAGGTCTACGGAACACTCTGCAGTAATTTACATGGGAAGAGGATCTGTACATGAATATATATATATGTATATATATATATATATATATACACACACACATTATATATACACACACACACACACACACACACACACACACATATATAGTACAAATGAACCAGACTGTGTACACCTAAGACAAAAAATATTCTAATCGTTACCCCAATTAGAAAAATTAAAACATCGAACAAGAAGTAATGTGACATAATCTTATGCGGGGTTTTCCTGGCGCATTCCATTCTAATTTACAACCTGGGAACAGGACTTCCAGAAAGGCTCTGCTGCCCTAGTAATCTGATTTGGGAATGGAGAAGTGCTGCCGCCTTGTGGCCATTTCGCACAACAGCAGCTTTAAACCCAGGGCTAATGGTCACTAAATATTCAACTCATTGCAGGCCTGTAAAGGACACCTGCCCTCAAAAAAAATCCTGGGGTCGAAAATCGACCAAAAAATTCGAAAGAGGGCAACGTTCCAAGAAGACAATTTCAAGAGGTTTATTGTACTCACAGTTTTTTTTCTGTTTTTGTTTAACACATATAAAATAGGCGTGGAAAGATGCTGAACATTAGGAATTATTAAAGACATGCAAATCCAAATTACAAAATCCTGTCAGCTTACACCAGTCAGAATGGCCATGAGTAAAATTTCTGCAAAAAATAAATGCTGTAGGGGTTGTGGAGAAATGTGTACCCTCGGTTCAAAGTGGGACATGGTAAGAGCCAGTAATGAAAACGCACACAAGGTGCCTTGAAAAGGTAAATATTGAGCTACCATTCAATCAGGCATACCCACTGCAGGGCCTATCGCCTCAGAGGATGAGACTGAAAAAGACACAGGCTGGCAATCCTGCACTCCAGCTATATTTACCATAGCCAACATTTGGAAGCAACGAAAATGTCCATCAACAGGGGAATGCACAAAGAAGAAGTGGTCCATGTACACAATGGCACATGGCTCCAATAAAAAATATAAATTCACATTAAAAAACAAACATAAGTAAGGAGACATCAGCATTTGGGGGATTATCCGGGCACATTCCACTCTAATTTATAACTGAGGAACACCACTGGCAGGAAGGTCTGTTTCCCTAGTTACCTGAGTGGGGAAAGCAGAAATGCTGCCACCCTCTGGCTGTTACCTGCAACAGCAGCCTTAAAGCCTGTGCTAAGGGTCACTTTATATGCACAAGTACTGGAGGGCTGTAAATGAACCTGCCCTCAAAATGTCTTGAGGGAGGTAATGGCCAAAATATTACAAAATGTGGCACATACTTCAGGCAAACAAGATGAAGACGTAAGTTGCACTCACAGTTTGAAGAAAAAACGGACATGCCTGAAAGCTCCATTTCAAGGGATTATGAGACCCATGCAAATCCAACCACAAAGAGGTATCAGCTCAAACCAGTCAGAATAAACATCAGAAGAAAGCTACAAACAATAAATGCTGAAGGGGTTGTGGAGAAGTGCATACCCTCAACTTTAAGTGGGACGTAACCTGGTAAGAGCCACGAACGAGAACAGAATGGACGTGCCTTTACGAGGCCAACATTGAGCTACCATATGATCCAGCAGGCCCACTCCTGGGCCTATAACCTAAGAAGACAGAATTGGAAAGACACAGGGAGGCAAATCTGCATTGCAACAGTATTACAATAGCCAAGACATGAAAGCAACCAAGAAGTCCATCAACAGATGAGTGGACAAAGAAGAACTGGTATATGTACACACGGAATATTAGCCAAGGAAGAAAAGGACACAATTCCATTTGCAGCACCATAGATGAGTCTAGAGGTAATCACACAACTTGTAGTAAGTCAGAAAGAGAAAGACACATGTCCTAGGATATCACTTACAGGTGTTACCTAAAAATGGATACCAGTGAAGATATTTCCACAGAGAAAGGCAATCACAGATTCATTCAACAAACTTATGGTTCACCAATGGAAAGGTGTGAGGATTGGATACCTTAGGATATTGGGGTTAACAGACATATACAAACACAGGTGACGTATATAATCACCAAAGACCACGGGAAAAGGATCCCAGGAAGAATAGACACATGTATATGTGTAAAAGAACCACATCTTGCACACGTAGAACAAGCAAAACATTGTAATCGAACTTGCTGTGATAAAAAATAAAAATTAAGTTAAGAAAACGAACAAGAAGTAGTGAGACATAAACTTAAGGCGCTTTTTCCTGGCACATTCCATTCTAATTTACAACCTACAACATTGAGGCTCTGTTGTCCTAGTAAACAGATTTTATAAAGGAGAACTGCTGCCACATTGTGGCCGTTTCACACAACAACAGCTTTAAACCCAGGGCTGATGGTCAGTTGATATTCAAAATAATCACAGGCCTGTAAATGACACCTGCCCTGAAAACAAATCCTGGGGTCGTATATCGACCAAAAAATTCAAAAGACGTCCACATTTCAAAACAACAATTTCAAGAGGCCATTTTACGCACATTTGTCTTCTCTTACTTTTTCTTTCTTTTGTTTGTTAAAAAAATGGGAATGGAAAAATGCTTAACATCAGGAATTAATGAAGTCATGCAAATCCAATCTACAAAAACGTTCACCTCACAGCCGTCAGAATGATCATCAGCAAAAACGTGTACAAAGAATAAATGCTGAAGGGGTTTTAGAGAACGGCGTACCCTCTTGCTGCTCTTGGGATGTAACCTGGTAACAGCCAGTATTGAGAACAGAATGGAGGTGCATTTCAAGGTAAAAATTGAGCTACCCTATGATCTGGTAGGCCCACCGATGGGCCTATCTCCTGAGTAGACTAGAATCAAAAAGACACAGGCTGGCAATCCTGCACTCCAGCGACGTGTACCATAGCCAAGATTTGGAAGAACCAAAATGTCCATCAACAGAGAAATGCACCAAAAAGAAGTGGTCCGTGTACACAATGGAATATTAGCCAAGGAAAAGAATGAAACATTGCCGTTGGCACCACCACAGAAGGATCTAGAAATAATCAGCCAACTTGAACTAAGAAAGAACCCAAAAGACAGATATCCTATGACATCAGTTATAGGTGTTACCTAAAAATCGATACCCATGAAATTATTTCCAAGAGAAGGACACGCATGGATTCAGAAAACAAAAATATGTTTAACCACATGGAAAGGTGTAAGGAACATATGAATTAGGGTATGGGGGTTAACAGACATGTACTAATACTTATGAAATATATAATCACAAAATACCTATGGAATACCAAGAGAGGTCTACTCAACACTCTGTAATGACCTACACGGGAAAGGATCCAAAGATGAATAGATCGATGCATAGATATAATGAACCAGATTCTGTACACCTAGAACACACACAATATTTTTATCAAATTTGCTCTGCTAATAAAGAAAAATTAAATTTAAAAAGCAAACAAGACGTAAGGAGATTTAAGCTCTTGGGGGTTTGCCCTGGCACATTTCACTCTAATTTGCAGCCTGCTAACACGATTTCCAGGAAGGCTGTGTTGCCCAAAAACCCAGATTTGGAAATGTAGAAATGCTGCCGCCTTGTGGCCGTTTCCCGCAAAAGCGGCTTTAAACCCACAGCTAACGGTCCCTTAACATTCAGAAGGACTCAGGGCAGTAAAGGACACGTGACCTCAAAAATGTCCTGAGCTGGGAATGGCCAAACAAATTAAAAACAGGCCAATGTTTCAAGGAGATAGGATGAAGAGGTAAGTTTTATTCACTCTTTTTCAAAAAAAGAAAAATGGATAACAGCTCAACATCAGGAATTATTAGACTCATGCAAATCTAATCTACATAAAGGATTCAACTCACACAAGTCAACTACCATCGGCAAAAGTCAACAAACAATAAATGCCGAAGGGGTTTTAGAGAACTGTGTACCCTCTAACTGCTGGTGACATGTAAAGTGGTAACAGCCAATAATGAGAACAGAAAGGAGCTGCATTTAAAAGTAAAAATTGAGCCACCATCCCATCCAGCAGGGCCACTGCTGAGCCTCTCACCTGAGAAGACCAGAGCCGAGAAGACACAGGCTGCAAGAGCTGCACTGCAGCCATTTTCGCAATAGCCAAGGCACGGAAGCAACCAAAATGTCCATCAACAGATGAATGGATAAAGAAGTGGTCCATGTACACAAAGGCATACTAACGATGGAAAACAATGAAACACTGCTCTTTGCGGCACCATAGATGAGCCCAGAGATAATCACAGAACATGAGGTAAGTCGGAAAGTAAAAGACATATATCCTATAATATCACCTATAGGCGTTATCTAACAACTGAGAGAAATGAACATATTTCCACAGAGAAAGACAGTCACAGACTTAGAAAACAAACCACGCTTATCTAAAAGGAAAGGTGGGGGGAATGGATAAGTTAAGATTAGGGTTACCATAGGTATACAAATACATATTAAATATATATATCAAAAAGACCGACCATATAGCAAGGGAGGTCTACGGAACACTCTGCAGTAATTTACATGGGAAGAGGATCTGTACATGAATATATATATATGTATATATATATATATATATACACACACACATTATATACACACACACACACACACACACACACACACACACACACACACATATATAGTACAAATGAACCAGACTGTGTACACCTAAGACAAAAAATATTCTAATCGTTACCCCAATTAGAAAAATTAAAACATCGAACAAGAAGTAATGTGACATAATCTTATGCGGGGTTTTCCTGGCGCATTCCATTCTAATTTACAACCTGGGAACAGGACTTCCAGAAAGGCTCTGCTGCCCTAGTAATCTGATTTGGGAATGGAGAAGTGCTGCCGCCTTGTGGCCATTTCGCACAACAGCAGCTTTAAACCCAGGGCTAATGGTCACTAAATATTCAACTCATTGCAGGCCTGTAAAGGACACCTGCCCTCAAAAAAAATCCTGGGGTCGAAAATCGACCAAAAAATTCGAAAGAGGGCAACGTTCCAAGAAGACAATTTCAAGAGGTTTATTGTACTCACAGTTTTTTTTCTGTTTTTGTTTAACACATATAAAATAGGCGTGGAAAGATGCTGAACATTAGGAATTATTAAAGACATGCAAATCCAAATTACAAAATCCTGTCAGCTTACACCAGTCAGAATGGCCATGAGTAAAATTTCTGCAAAAAATAAATGCTGTAGGGGTTGTGGAGAAATGTGTACCCTCGGTTCAAAGTGGGACATGGTAAGAGCCAGTAATGAAAACGCACACAAGGTGCCTTGAAAAGGTAAATATTGAGCTACCATTCAATCAGGCATACCCACTGCAGGGCCTATCGCCTCAGCGGATGAGAATGAAAAAGACACAGGCTGGCAATCCTGCACTCCAGCTATATTTACCATAGCCAACATTTGGAAGCAACGAAAATGTCCATCAACAGGGGAATGCACAAAGAAGAAGTGGTCCATGTACACAATGGCACGTGGCTCCAATAAAAAATATAAATTCACATTAAAAAACAAACATAAGTAAGGAGACATCAGCATTTGGGGGATTATCCGGGCACATTCCACTCTAATTTATAACTGAGGAACACCACTGGCAGGAAGGTCTGTTTCCCTAGTTACCTGAGTGGGGAAAGCAGAAATGCTGCCACCCTCTGGCTGTTACCTGCAACAGCAGCCTTAAAGCCTGTGCTAAGGGTCACTTTATATGCACAAGTACTGGAGGGCTGTAAATGAACCTGCCCTCAAAATGTCTTGAGGGAGGTAATGGCCAAAATATTACAAAATGTGGCACATACTTCAGGCAAACAAGATGAAGACGTAAGTTGCACTCACAGTTTGAAGAAAAAACGGACATGCCTGAAAGCTCCATTTCAAGGGATTATGAGACCCATGCAAATCCAACCACAAAGAGGTATCAGCTCAAACCAGTCAGAATAAACATCAGAAGAAAGCTACAAACAATAAATGCTGAAGGGGTTGTGGAGAAGTGCATACCCTCAACTTTAAGTGGGACGTAACCTGGTAAGAGCCACGAACGAGAACAGAATGGACGTGCCTTTACGAGGCCAACATTGAGCTACCATATGATCCAGCAGGCCCACTCCTGGGCCTATAACCTAAGAAGACAGAATTGGAAAGACACAGGGAGGCAAATCTGCATTGCAACAGTATTACAATAGCCAAGACATGAAAGCAACCAAGAAGTCCATCAACAGATGAGTGGACAAAGAAGAACTGGTATATGTACACACGGAATATTAGCCAAGGAAGAAAAGGACACAATTCCATTTGCAGCACCATAGATGAGTCTAGAGGTAATCACACAACTTGTAGTAAGTCAGAAAGAGAAAGACACATGTCCTAGGATATCACTTACAGGTGTTACCTAAAAATGGATACCAGTGAAGATATTTCCACAGAGAAAGGCAATCACAGATTCATTCAACAAACTTATGGTTCACCAATGGAAAGGTGTGAGGATTGGATACCTTAGGATATTGGGGTTAACAGACATATACAAACACAGGTGACGTATATAATCACCAAAGACCACGGGAAAAGGATCCCAGGAAGAATAGACACATGTATATGTGTAAAAGAACCACATCTTGCACACGTAGAACAAGCAAAACATTGTAATCGAACTTGCTGTGATAAAAAATAAAAATTAAGTTAAGAAAACGAACAAGAAGTAGTGAGACATAAACTTAAGGCGCTTTTTCCTGGCACATTCCATTCTAATTTACAACCTACAACATTGAGGCTCTGTTGTCCTAGTAAACAGATTTTATAAAGGAGAACTGCTGCCACATTGTGGCCGTTTCACACAACAACAGCTTTAAACCCAGGGCTGATGGTCAGTTGATATTCAAAATAATCACAGGCCTGTAAATGACACCTGCCCTGAAAACAAATCCTGGGGTCGTATATCGACCAAAAAATTCAAAAGACGTCCACATTTCAAAACAACAATTTCAAGAGGCCATTTTACGCACATTTGTCTTCTCTTACTTTTTCTTTCTTTTGTTTGTTAAAAAAATGGGAATGGAAAAATGCTTAACATCAGGAATTAATGAAGTCATGCAAATCCAATCTACAAAAACGTTCACCTCACAGCCGTCAGAATGATCATCAGCAAAAACGTGTACAAAGAATAAATGCTGAAGGGGTTTTAGAGAACGGCGTACCCTCTTGCTGCTCTTGGGATGTAACCTGGTAACAGCCAGTATTGAGAACAGAATGGAGGTGCATTTCAAGGTAAAAATTGAGCTACCCTATGATCTGGTAGGCCCACCGATGGGCCTATCTCCTGAGTAGACTAGAATCAAAAAGACACAGGCTGGCAATCCTGCACTCCAGCGACGTGTACCATAGCCAAGATTTGGAAGAACCAAAATGTCCATCAACAGAGAAATGCACCAAAAAGAAGTGGTCCGTGTACACAATGGAATATTAGCCAAGGAAAAGAATGAAACATTGCCGTTGGCACCACCACAGAAGGATCTAGAAATAATCAGCCAACTTGAACTAAGAAAGAACCCAAAAGACAGATATCCTATGACATCAGTTATAGGTGTTACCTAAAAATCGATACCCATGAAATTATTTCCAAGAGAAGGACACGCATGGATTCAGAAAACAAAAATATGTTTAACCACATGGAAAGGTGTAAGGAACATATGAATTAGGGTATGGGGGTTAACAGACATGTACTAATACTTATGAAATATATAATCACAAAATACCTATGGAATACCAAGAGAGGTCTACTCAACACTCTGTAATGACCTACACGGGAAAGGATCCAAAGATGAATAGATCGATGCATAGATATAATGAACCAGATTCTGTACACCTAGAACACACACAATATTTTTATCAAATTTGCTCTGCTAATAAAGAAAAATTAAATTTAAAAAGCAAACAAGACGTAAGGAGATTTAAGCTCTTGGGGGTTTGCCCTGGCACATTTCACTCTAATTTGCAGCCTGCTAACACGATTTCCAGGAAGGCTGTGTTGCCCAAAAACCCAGATTTGGAAATGTAGAAATGCTGCCGCCTTGTGGCCGTTTCCCGCAAAAGCGGCTTTAAACCCACAGCTAACGGTCACTCAACATTCACACGGACTCAGGGCAGTAAAGGACACGTGACCTCAAAAATGTCCTGAGCTGGGAATGGCCAAACAAATTAAAAACAGGCCAATGTTTCAAGGAGATAGGATGAAGAGGTAAGTTTTATTCACTCTTTTTCAAAAAAAGAAAAATGGATAACAGCTCAACATCAGGAATTATTAGACTCATGCAAATCTAATCCACATAAAGGATTCAACTCACACAAGTCAACTACCATCGGCAAAAGTCAACAAACAATAAATGCCGAAGGGGTTTTAGAGAACTGTGTACCCTCTAACTGCTGGTGACATGTAAAGTGGTAACAGCCAATAATGAGAACAGAAAGGAGCTGCATTTAAAAGTAAAAATTGAGCCACCATCCCATCCAGCAGGGCCACTGCTGAGCCTCTCACCTGAGAAGACCAGAGCCGAGAAGACACAGGCTGCAAGAGCTGCACTGCAGCCATTTTCGCAATAGCCAAGGCACGGAAGCAACCAAAATGTCCATCAACAGATGAATGGATAAAGAAGTGGTCCATGTACACAAAGGCATACTAACGATGGAAAACAATGAAACACTGCTCTTTGCGGCACCATAGATGAGCCCAGAGATAATCACAGAACATGAGGTAAGTCGGAAAGTAAAAGACATATATCCTATAATATCACCTATAGGCGTTATCTAACAACTGAGAGAAATGAACGTATTTCCACAGAGAAAGACAGTCACAGACTTAGAAAACAAACCACGCTTATCTAAAAGGAAAGGTGGGGGGAATGGATAAGTTAAGATTAGGGTTACCATAGGTATACAAATACATATTAAATATATATATCAAAAAGACCGACCATATAGCAAGGGAGGTCTACGGAACACTCTGCAGTAATTTACATGGGAAGAGGATCTGTACATGAATATATATATATATGTATATATATATATATATACACACACACACATTATACACACACACACACACACACACACACACACACACACATATATAGTACAAATGAACCAGACTGTGTACACCTAAGACAAAAAATATTCTAATCGTTACCCCAATTAGAAAAATTAAAACATCGAACAAGAAGTAATGTGACATAATCTTATGCGGGGTTTTCCTGGCGCATTCCATTCTAATTTACAACCTGGGAACAGGACTTCCAGAAAGGCTCTGCTGCCCTAGTAATCTGATTTGGGAATGGAGAAGTGCTGCCGCCTTGTGGCCATTTCGCACAACAGCAGCTTTAAACCCAGGGCTAATGGTCACTAAATATTCAACTCATTGCAGGCCTGTAAAGGACACCTGCCCTCAAAAAAAATCCTGGGGTCGAAAATCGACCAAAAAATTCGAAAGAGGGCAACGTTCCAAGAAGACAATTTCAAGAGGTTTATTGTACTCACAGTTTTTTTTCTGTTTTTGTTTAACACATATAAAATAGGCGTGGAAAGATGCTGAACATTAGGAATTATTAAAGACATGCAAATCCAAATTACAAAATCCTGTCAGCTTACACCAGTCAGAATGGCCATGAGTAAAATTTCTGCAAAAAATAAATGCTGTAGGGGTTGTGGAGAAATGTGTACCCTCGGTTCAAAGTGGGACATGGTAAGAGCCAGTAATGAAAACGCACACAAGGTGCCTTGAAAAGGTAAATATTGAGCTACCATTCAATCAGGCATACCCACTGCAGGGCCTATCGCCTCAGCGGATGAGGCTGAAAAAGACACAGGCTGGCAATCCTGCACTCCAGCTATATTTACCATAGCCAACATTTGGAAGCAACGAAAATGTCCATCAACAGGGGAATGCACAAAGAAGAAGTGGTCCATGTACACAATGGCACGTGGCTCCAATAAAAAATATAAATTCACATTAAAAAACAAACATAAGTAAGGAGACATCAGCATTTGGGGGATTATCCGGGCACATTCCACTCTAATTTATAACTGAGGAACACCACTGGCAGGAAGGTCTGTTTCCCTAGTTACCTGAGTGGGGAAAGCAGAAATGCTGCCACCCTCTGGCTGTTACCTGCAACAGCAGCCTTAAAGCCTGTGCTAAGGGTCACTTTATATGCACAAGTACTGGAGGGCTGTAAATGAACCTGCCCTCAAAATGTCTTGAGGGAGGTAATGGCCAAAATATTACAAAATGTGGCACATACTTCAGGCAAACAAGATGAAGACGTAAGTTGCACTCACAGTTTGAAGAAAAAACGGACATGCCTGAAAGCTCCATTTCAAGGGATTATGAGACCCATGCAAATCCAACCACAAAGAGGTATCAGCTCAAACCAGTCAGAATAAACATCAGAAGAAAGCTACAAACAATAAATGCTGAAGGGGTTGTGGAGAAGTGCATACCCTCAACTTTAAGTGGGACGTAACCTGGTAAGAGCCACGAACGAGAACAGAATGGACGTGCCTTTACGAGGCCAACATTGAGCTACCATATGATCCAGCAGGCCCACTCCTGGGCCTATAACCTAAGAAGACAGAATTGGAAAGACACAGGGAGGCAAATCTGCATTGCAACAGTATTACAATAGCCAAGACATGAAAGCAACCAAGAAGTCCATCAACAGATGAGTGGACAAAGAAGAACTGGTATATGTACACACGGAATATTAGCCAAGGAAGAAAAGGACACAATTCCATTTGCAGCACCATAGATGAGTCTAGAGGTAATCACACAACTTGTAGTAAGTCAGAAAGAGAAAGACACATGTCCTAGGATATCACTTACAGGTGTTACCTAAAAATGGATACCAGTGAAGATATTTCCACAGAGAAAGGCAATCACAGATTCATTCAACAAACTTATGGTTCACCAATGGAAAGGTGTGAGGATTGGATACCTTAGGATATTGGGGTTAACAGACATATACAAACACAGGTGACGTATATAATCACCAAAGACCACGGGAAAAGGATCCCAGGAAGAATAGACACATGTATATGTGTAAAAGAACCACATCTTGCACACGTAGAACAAGCAAAACATTGTAATCGAACTTGCTGTGATAAAAAATAAAAATTAAGTTAAGAAAACGAACAAGAAGTAGTGAGACATAAACTTAAGGCGCTTTTTCCTGGCACATTCCATTCTAATTTACAACCTACAACATTGAGGCTCTGTTGTCCTAGTAAACAGATTTTATAAAGGAGAACTGCTGCCACATTGTGGCCGTTTCACACAACAACAGCTTTAAACCCAGGGCTGATGGTCAGTTGATATTCAAAATAATCACAGGCCTGTAAATGACACCTGCCCTGAAAACAAATCCTGGGGTCGTATATCGACCAAAAAATTCAAAAGACGTCCACATTTCAAAACAACAATTTCAAGAGGCCATTTTACGCACATTTGTCTTCTCTTACTTTTTCTTTCTTTTGTTTGTTAAAAAAATGGGAATGGAAAAATGCTTAACATCAGGAATTAATGAAGTCATGCAAATCCAATCTACAAAAACGTTCACCTCACAGCCGTCAGAATGATCATCAGCAAAAACGTGTACAAAGAATAAATGCTGAAGGGGTTTTAGAGAACGGCGTACCCTCTTGCTGCTCTTGGGATGTAACCTGGTAACAGCCAGTATTGAGAACAGAATGGAGGTGCATTTCAAGGTAAAAATTGAGCTACCCTATGATCTGGTAGGCCCACCGATGGGCCTATCTCCTGAGTAGACTAGAATCAAAAAGACACAGGCTGGCAATCCTGCACTCCAGCGACGTGTACCATAGCCAAGATTTGGAAGAACCAAAATGTCCATCAACAGAGAAATGCACCAAAAAGAAGTGGTCCGTGTACACAATGGAATATTAGCCAAGGAAAAGAATGAAACATTGCCGTTGGCACCACCATAGAAGGATCTAGAAATAATCAGCCAACTTGAACTAAGAAAGAACCCAAAAGACAGATATCCTATGACATCAGTTATAGGTGTTACCTAAAAATCGATACCCATGAAATTATTTCCAAGAGAAGGACACGCATGGATTCAGAAAACAAAAATATGTTTAACCACATGGAAAGGTGTAAGGAACATATGAATTAGGGTATGGGGGTTAACAGACATGTACTAATACTTATGAAATATATAATCACAAAATACCTATGGAATACCAAGAGAGGTCTACTCAACACTCTGTAATGACCTACACGGGAAAGGATCCAAAGATGAATAGATCGATGCATAGATATAATGAACCAGATTCTGTACACCTAGAACACACACAATATTTTTATCAAATTTGCTCTGCTAATAAAGAAAAATTAAATTTAAAAAGCAAACAAGACGTAAGGAGATTTAAGCTCTTGGGGGTATGCCCTGGCACATTTCACTCTAATTTGCAGCCTGCTAACACGATTTCCAGGAAGGCTGTGTTGCCCAAAAACCCAGATTTGGAAATGTAGAAATGCTGCCGCCTTGTGGCCGTTTCCCGCAAAAGCGGCTTTAAACCCACAGCTAACGGTCACTCAACATTCACACGGACTCAGGGCAGTAAAGGACACGTGACCTCAAAAATGTCCTGAGCTGGGAATGGCGAAACAAATTAAAAACAGGCCAATGTTTCAAGGAGATAGGATGAAGAGGTAAGTTTTATTCACTCTTTTTCAAAAAAAGAAAAATGGATAACAGCTCAACATCAGGAATTATTAGACTCATGCAAATCTAATCCACATAAAGGATTCAACTCACACAAGTCAACTACCATCGGCAAAAGTCAACAAACAATAAATGCCGAAGGGGTTTTAGAGAACTGTGTACCCTCTAACTGCTGGTGACATGTAAAGTGGTAACAGCCAATAATGAGAACAGAAAGGAGCTGCATTTAAAAGTAAAAATTGAGCCACCATCCCATCCAGCAGGGCCACTGCTGAGCCTCTCACCTGAGAAGACCAGAGCCGAGAAGACACAGGCTGCAAGAGCTGCACTGCAGCCATTTTCGCAATAGCCAAGGCACGGAAGCAACCAAAATGTCCATCAACAGATGAATGGATAAAGAAGTGGTCCATGTACACAAAGGCATACTAACGATGGAAAACAATGAAACACTGCTCTTTGCGGCACCATAGATGAGCCCAGAGATAATCACAGAACATGAGGTAAGTCGGAAAGTAAAAGACATATATCCTATAATATCACCTATAGGCGTTATCTAACAACTGAGAGAAATGAACGTATTTCCACAGAGAAAGACAGTCACAGACTTAGAAAACAAACCACGCTTATCTAAAAGGAAAGGTGGGGGGAATGGATAAGTTAAGATTAGGGTTACCATAGGTATACAAATACATATTAAATATATATATCAAAAAGACCGACCATATAGCAAGGGAGGTCTACGGAACACTCTGCAGTAATTTACATGGGAAGAGGATCTGTACATGAATATATATATATATGTATATATATATATATATACACACACACACATTATACACACACACACACACACACACACACACACACACACATATATAGTACAAATGAACCAGACTGTGTACACCTAAGACAAAAAATATTCTAATCGTTACCCCAATTAGAAAAATTAAAACATCGAACAAGAAGTAATGTGACATAATCTTATGCGGGGTTTTCCTGGCGCATTCCATTCTAATTTACAACCTGGGAACAGGACTTCCAGAAAGGCTCTGCTGCCCTAGTAATCTGATTTGGGAATGGAGAAGTGCTGCCGCCTTGTGGCCATTTCGCACAACAGCAGCTTTAAACCCAGGGCTAATGGTCACTAAATATTCAACTCATTGCAGGCCTGTAAAGGACACCTGCCCTCAAAAAAAATCCTGGGGTCGAAAATCGACCAAAAAATTCGAAAGAGGGCAACGTTCCAAGAAGACAATTTCAAGAGGTTTATTGTACTCACAGTTTTTTTTCTGTTTTTGTTTAACACATATAAAATAGGCGTGGAAAGATGCTGAACATTAGGAATTATTAAAGACATGCAAATCCAAATTACAAAATCCTGTCAGCTTACACCAGTCAGAATGGCCATGAGTAAAATTTCTGCAAAAAATAAATGCTGTAGGGGTTGTGGAGAAATGTGTACCCTCGGTTCAAAGTGGGACATGGTAAGAGCCAGTAATGAAAACGCACACAAGGTGCCTTGAAAAGGTAAATATTGAGCTACCATTCAATCAGGCATACCCACTGCAGGGCCTATCGCCTCAGCGGATGAGGCTGAAAAAGACACAGGCTGGCAATCCTGCACTCCAGCTATATTTACCATAGCCAACATTTGGAAGCAACGAAAATGTCCATCAACAGGGGAATGCACAAAGAAGAAGTGGTCCATGTACACAATGGCACGTGGCTCCAATAAAAAATATAAATTCACATTAAAAAACAAACATAAGTAAGGAGACATCAGCATTTGGGGGATTATCCGGGCACATTCCACTCTAATTTATAACTGAGGAACACCACTGGCAGGAAGGTCTGTTTCCCTAGTTACCTGAGTGGGGAAAGCAGAAATGCTGCCACCCTCTGGCTGTTACCTGCAACAGCAGCCTTAAAGCCTGTGCTAAGGGTCACTTTATATGCACAAGTACTGGAGGGCTGTAAATGAACCTGCCCTCAAAATGTCTTGAGGGAGGTAATGGCCAAAATATTACAAAATGTGGCACATACTTCAGGCAAACAAGATGAAGACGTAAGTTGCACTCACAGTTTGAAGAAAAAACGGACATGCCTGAAAGCTCCATTTCAAGGGATTATGAGACCCATGCAAATCCAACCACAAAGAGGTATCAGCTCAAACCAGTCAGAATAAACATCAGAAGAAAGCTACAAACAATAAATGCTGAAGGGGTTGTGGAGAAGTGCATACCCTCAACTTTAAGTGGGACGTAACCTGGTAAGAGCCACGAACGAGAACAGAATGGACGTGCCTTTACGAGGCCAACATTGAGCTACCATATGATCCAGCAGGCCCACTCCTGGGCCTATAACCTAAGAAGACAGAATTGGAAAGACACAGGGAGGCAAATCTGCATTGCAACAGTATTACAATAGCCAAGACATGAAAGCAACCAAGAAGTCCATCAACAGATGAGTGGACAAAGAAGAACTGGTATATGTACACACGGAATATTAGCCAAGGAAGAAAAGGACACAATTCCATTTGCAGCACCATAGATGAGTCTAGAGGTAATCACACAACTTGTAGTAAGTCAGAAAGAGAAAGACACATGTCCTAGGATATCACTTACAGGTGTTACCTAAAAATGGATACCAGTGAAGATATTTCCACAGAGAAAGGCAATCACAGATTCATTCAACAAACTTATGGTTCACCAATGGAAAGGTGTGAGGATTGGATACCTTAGGATATTGGGGTTAACAGACATATACAAACACAGGTGACGTATATAATCACCAAAGACCACGGGAAAAGGATCCCAGGAAGAATAGACACATGTATATGTGTAAAAGAACCACATCTTGCACACGTAGAACAAGCAAAACATTGTAATCGAACTTGCTGTGATAAAAAATAAAAATTAAGTTAAGAAAACGAACAAGAAGTAGTGAGACATAAACTTAAGGCGCTTTTTCCTGGCACATTCCATTCTAATTTACAACCTACAACATTGAGGCTCTGTTGTCCTAGTAAACAGATTTTATAAAGGAGAACTGCTGCCACATTGTGGCCGTTTCACACAACAACAGCTTTAAACCCAGGGCTGATGGTCAGTTGATATTCAAAATAATCACAGGCCTGTAAATGACACCTGCCCTGAAAACAAATCCTGGGGTCGTATATCGACCAAAAAATTCAAAAGACGTCCACATTTCAAAACAACAATTTCAAGAGGCCATTTTACGCACATTTGTCTTCTCTTACTTTTTCTTTCTTTTGTTTGTTAAAAAAATGGGAATGGAAAAATGCTTAACATCAGGAATTAATGAAGTCATGCAAATCCAATCTACAAAAACGTTCACCTCACAGCCGTCAGAATGATCATCAGCAAAAACGTGTACAAAGAATAAATGCTGAAGGGGTTTTAGAGAACGGCGTACCCTCTTGCTGCTCTTGGGATGTAACCTGGTAACAGCCAGTATTGAGAACAGAATGGAGGTGCATTTCAAGGTAAAAATTGAGCTACCCTATGATCTGGTAGGCCCACCGATGGGCCTATCTCCTGAGTAGACTAGAATCAAAAAGACACAGGCTGGCAATCCTGCACTCCAGCGACGTGTACCATAGCCAAGATTTGGAAGAACCAAAATGTCCATCAACAGAGAAATGCACCAAAAAGAAGTGGTCCGTGTACACAATGGAATATTAGCCAAGGAAAAGAATGAAACATTGCCGTTGGCACCACCATAGAAGGATCTAGAAATAATCAGCCAACTTGAACTAAGAAAGAACCCAAAAGACAGATATCCTATGACATCAGTTATAGGTGTTACCTAAAAATCGATACCCATGAAATTATTTCCAAGAGAAGGACACGCATGGATTCAGAAAACAAAAATATGTTTAACCACATGGAAAGGTGTAAGGAACATATGAATTAGGGTATGGGGGTTAACAGACATGTACTAATACTTATGAAATATATAATCACAAAATACCTATGGAATACCAAGAGAGGTCTACTCAACACTCTGTAATGACCTACACGGGAAAGGATCCAAAGATGAATAGATCGATGCATAGATATAATGAACCAGATTCTGTACACCTAGAACACACACAATATTTTTATCAAATTTGCTCTGCTAATAAAGAAAAATTAAATTTAAAAAGCAAACAAGACGTAAGGAGATTTAAGCTCTTGGGGGTATGCCCTGGCACATTTCACTCTAATTTGCAGCCTGCTAACACGATTTCCAGGAAGGCTGTGTTGCCCAAAAACCCAGATTTGGAAATGTAGAAATGCTGCCGCCTTGTGGCCGTTTCCCGCAAAAGCGGCTTTAAACCCACAGCTAACGGTCACTCAACATTCACACGGACTCAGGGCAGTAAAGGACACGTGACCTCAAAAATGTCCTGAGCTGGGAATGGCGAAACAAATTAAAAACAGGCCAATGTTTCAAGGAGATAGGATGAAGAGGTAAGTTTTATTCACTCTTTTTCAAAAAAAGAAAAATGGATAACAGCTCAACATCAGGAATTATTAGACTCATGCAAATCTAATCCACATAAAGGATTCAACTCACACAAGTCAACTACCATCGGCAAAAGTCAACAAACAATAAATGCCGAAGGGGTTTTAGAGAACTGTGTACCCTCTAACTGCTGGTGACATGTAAAGTGGTAACAGCCAATAATGAGAACAGAAAGGAGCTGCATTTAAAAGTAAAAATTGAGCCACCATCCCATCCAGCAGGGCCACTGCTGAGCCTCTCACCTGAGAAGACCAGAGCCGAGAAGACACAGGCTGCAAGAGCTGCACTGCAGCCATTTTCGCAATAGCCAAGGCACGGAAGCAACCAAAATGTCCATCAACAGATGAATGGATAAAGAAGTGGTCCATGTACACAAAGGCATACTAACGATGGAAAACAATGAAACACTGCTCTTTGCGGCACCATAGATGAGCCCAGAGATAATCACAGAACATGAGGTAAGTCGGAAAGTAAAAGACATATATCCTATAATATCACCTATAGGCGTTATCTAACAACTGAGAGAAATGAACGTATTTCCACAGAGAAAGACAGTCACAGACTTAGAAAACAAACCACGCTTATCTAAAAGGAAAGGTGGGGGGAATGGATAAGTTAAGATTAGGGTTACCATAGGTATACAAATACATATTAAATATATATATCAAAAAGACCGACCATATAGCAAGGGAGGTCTACGGAACACTCTGCAGTAATTTACATGGGAAGAGGATCTGTACATGAATATATATATATATGTATATATATATATATATACACACACACACATTATACACACACACACACACACACACACACACACACACACATATATAGTACAAATGAACCAGACTGTGTACACCTAAGACAAAAAATATTCTAATCGTTACCCCAATTAGAAAAATTAAAACATCGAACAAGAAGTAATGTGACATAATCTTATGCGGGGTTTTCCTGGCGCATTCCATTCTAATTTACAACCTGGGAACAGGACTTCCAGAAAGGCTCTGCTGCCCTAGTAATCTGATTTGGGAATGGAGAAGTGCTGCCGCCTTGTGGCCATTTCGCACAACAGCAGCTTTAAACCCAGGGCTAATGGTCACTAAATATTCAACTCATTGCAGGCCTGTAAAGGACACCTGCCCTCAAAAAAAATCCTGGGGTCGAAAATCGACCAAAAAATTCGAAAGAGGGCAACGTTCCAAGAAGACAATTTCAAGAGGTTTATTGTACTCACAGTTTTTTTTCTGTTTTTGTTTAACACATATAAAATAGGCGTGGAAAGATGCTGAACATTAGGAATTATTAAAGACATGCAAATCCAAATTACAAAATCCTGTCAGCTTACACCAGTCAGAATGGCCATGAGTAAAATTTCTGCAAAAAATAAATGCTGTAGGGGTTGTGGAGAAATGTGTACCCTCGGTTCAAAGTGGGACATGGTAAGAGCCAGTAATGAAAACGCACACAAGGTGCCTTGAAAAGGTAAATATTGAGCTACCATTCAATCAGGCATACCCACTGCAGGGCCTATCGCCTCAGCGGATGAGAATGAAAAAGACACAGGCTGGCAATCCTGCACTCCAGCTATATTTACCATAGCCAACATTTGGAAGCAACGAAAATGTCCATCAACAGGGGAATGCACAAAGAAGAAGTGGTCCATGTACACAATGGCACGTGGCTCCAATAAAAAATATAAATTCACATTAAAAAACAAACATAAGTAAGGAGACATCAGCATTTGGGGGATTATCCGGGCACATTCCACTCTAATTTATAACTGAGGAACACCACTGGCAGGAAGGTCTGTTTCCCTAGTTACCTGAGTGGGGAAAGCAGAAATGCTGCCACCCTCTGGCTGTTACCTGCAACAGCAGCCTTAAAGCCTGTGCTAAGGGTCACTTTATATGCACAAGTACTGGAGGGCTGTAAATGAACCTGCCCTCAAAATGTCTTGAGGGAGGTAATGGCCAAAATATTACAAAATGTGGCACATACTTCAGGCAAACAAGATGAAGACGTAAGTTGCACTCACAGTTTGAAGAAAAGACGGACATGCCTGAAAGCTCCATTTCAAGGGATTATGAGACCCATGCAAATCCAACCACAAAGAGGTATCAGCTCAAACCAGTCAGAATAAACATCAGAAGAAAGCTACAAACAATAAATGCTGAAGGGGTTGTGGAGAAGTGCCTACCCTCAACTTTAAGTGGGACGTAACCTGGTAAGAGCCACGAACGAGAACAGAATGGACGTGCCTTTACGAGGCCAACATTGAGCTACCATATGATCCAGCAGGCCCACTCCTGGGCCTATAACCTAAGAAGACAGAATTGGAAAGACACAGGGAGGCAAATCTGCACTGCAACAGTATTACAATAGCCAAGACATGAAAGCAACCAAGAAGTCCATCAACAGATGAGTGGACAAAGAAGAACTGGTATATGTACACACGGAATATTAGCCAAGGAAGAAAAGGACACAATTCCATTTGCAGCACCATAGATGAGTCTAGAGGTAATCACACAACTTGTAGTAAGTCAGAAAGAGAAAGACACATGTCCTAGGATATCACTTACAGGTGTTACCTAAAAATGGATACCAGTGAAGATATTTCCACAGAGAAAGGCAATCACAGATTCATTCAACAAACTTATGGTTCACCAATGGAAAGGTGTGAGGATTGGATACCTTAGGATATTGGGGTTAACAGACATATACAAACACAGGTGACGTATATAATCACCAAAGACCACGGGAAAAGGATCCCAGGAAGAATAGACACATGTATATGTGTAAAAGAACCACATCTTGCACACGTAGAACAAGCAAAACATTGTAATCGAACTTGCCGTGATAAAAAATTAAGTTAAGAAAACGAACAAGAAGTAGTGAGACATAAACTTAAGGCGCTTTTTCCTGGCACATTCCATTCTAATTTACAACCTACAACATTGAGGCTCTGTTGTCCTAGTAAACAGATTTTATAAAGGAGAACTGCTGCCACATTGTGGCCGTTTCACACAACAACAGCTTTAAACCCAGGGCTGATGGTCAGTTGATATTCAAAATAATCACAGGCCTGTAAATGACACCTGCCCTGAAAACAAATCCTGGGGTCGTATATCGACCAAAAAATTCAAAAGACGTCCACATTTCAAAACAACAATTTCAAGAGGCCATTTTACGCACATTTGTCTTCTCTTACTTTTTCTTTCTTTTGTTTGTTAAAAAAATGGGAATGGAAAAATGCTTAACATCAGGAATTAATGAAGTCATGCAAATCCAATCTACAAAAACGTTCACCTCACAGCCGTCAGAGTGATCATCAGCAAAAACGTGTACAAAGAATAAATGCTGAAGGGGTTTTAGAGAACGGCGTACCCTCTTGCTGCTCTTGGGATGTAACCTGGTAACAGCCAGTATTGAGAACAGAATGGAGGTGCATTTCAAGGTAAAAATTGAGCTACCCTATGATCTGGTAGGCCCACCGATGGGCCTATCTCCTGAGTAGACTAGAATCAAAAAGACACAGGCTGGCAATCCTGCACTCCAGCGACGTGTACCATAGCCAAGATTTGGAAGAACCAAAATGTCCATCAACAGAGAAATGCACCAAAAAGAAGTGGTCCGTGTACACAATGGAATATTAGCCAAGGAAAAGAATGAAACATTGCCGTTGGCACCACCACAGAAGGATCTAGAAATAATCAGCCAACTTGAACTAAGAAAGAACCCAAAAGACAGATATCCTATGACATCAGTTATAGGTGTTACCTAAAAATCGATACCCATGAAATTATTTCCAAGAGAAGGACACGCATGGATTCAGAAAACAAAAATATGTTTAACCACATGGAAAGGTGTAAGGAACATATGAATTAGGGTATGGGGGTTAACAGACATGTACTAATACTTATGAAATATATAATCACAAAATACCTATGGAATACCAAGAGAGGTCTACTCAACACTCTGTAATGACCTACACGGGAAAGGATCCAAAGATGAATAGATCGATGCATAGATATAATGAACCAGATTCTGTACACCTAGAACACACACAATATTTTTATCAAATTTGCTCTGCTAATAAAGAAAAATTAAATTTAAAAAGCAAACAAGACGTAAGGAGATTTAAGCTCTTGGGGGTTTGCCCTGGCACATTTCACTCTAATTTGCAGCCTGCTAACACGATTTCCAGGAAGGCTGTGTTGCCCAAAAACCCAGATTTGGAAATGTAGAAATGCTGCCGCCTTGTGGCCGTTTCCCGCAAAAGCGGCTTTAAACCCACAGCTAACGGTCCCTTAACATTCAGAAGGACTCAGGGCAGTAAAGGACACGTGACCTCAAAAATGTCCTGAGCTGGGAATGGCCAAACAAATTAAAAACAGGCCAATGTTTCAAGGAGATAGGATGAAGAGGTAAGTTTTATTCACTCTTTTTCAAAAAAAGAAAAATGGATAACAGCTCAACATCAGGAATTATTAGACTCATGCAAATCTAATCTACATAAAGGATTCAACTCACACAAGTCAACTACCATCGGCAAAAGTCAACAAACAATAAATGCCGAAGGGGTTTTAGAGAACTGTGTACCCTCTAACTGCTGGTGACATGTAAAGTGGTAACAGCCAATAATGAGAACAGAAAGGAGCTGCATTTAAAAGTAAAAATTGAGCCACCATCCCATCCAGCAGGGCCACTGCTGAGCCTCTCACCTGAGAAGACCAGAGCCGAGAAGACACAGGCTGCAAGAGCTGCACTGCAGCCATTTTCGCAATAGCCAAGGCACGGAAGCAACCAAAATGTCCATCAACAGATGAATGGATAAAGAAGTGGTCCATGTACACAAAGGCATACTAACGATGGAAAACAATGAAACACTGCTCTTTGCGGCACCATAGATGAGCCCAGAGATAATCACAGAACATGAGGTAAGTCGGAAAGTAAAAGACATATATCCTATAATATCACCTATAGGCGTTATCTAACAACTGAGAGAAATGAACATATTTCCACAGAGAAAGACAGTCACAGACTTAGAAAACAAACCACGCTTATCTAAAAGGAAAGGTGGGGGGAATGGATAAGTTAAGATTAGGGTTACCATAGGTATACAAATACATATTAAATATATATATCAAAAAGACCGACCATATAGCAAGGGAGGTCTACGGAACACTCTGCAGTAATTTACATGGGAAGAGGATCTGTACATGAATATATATATATGTATATATATATATATATATATACACACACACATTATATATACACACACACACACACACACACACACACACACATATATAGTACAAATGAACCAGACTGTGTACACCTAAGACAAAAAATATTCTAATCGTTACCCCAATTAGAAAAATTAAAACATCGAACAAGAAGTAATGTGACATAATCTTATGCGGGGTTTTCCTGGCGCATTCCATTCTAATTTACAACCTGGGAACAGGACTTCCAGAAAGGCTCTGCTGCCCTAGTAATCTGATTTGGGAATGGAGAAGTGCTGCCGCCTTGTGGCCATTTCGCACAACAGCAGCTTTAAACCCAGGGCTAATGGTCACTAAATATTCAACTCATTGCAGGCCTGTAAAGGACACCTGCCCTCAAAAAAAATCCTGGGGTCGAAAATCGACCAAAAAATTCGAAAGAGGGCAACGTTCCAAGAAGACAATTTCAAGAGGTTTATTGTACTCACAGTTTTTTTTCTGTTTTTGTTTAACACATATAAAATAGGCGTGGAAAGATGCTGAACATTAGGAATTATTAAAGACATGCAAATCCAAATTACAAAATCCTGTCAGCTTACACCAGTCAGAATGGCCATGAGTAAAATTTCTGCAAAAAATAAATGCTGTAGGGGTTGTGGAGAAATGTGTACCCTCGGTTCAAAGTGGGACATGGTAAGAGCCAGTAATGAAAACGCACACAAGGTGCCTTGAAAAGGTAAATATTGAGCTACCATTCAATCAGGCATACCCACTGCAGGGCCTATCGCCTCAGAGGATGAGACTGAAAAAGACACAGGCTGGCAATCCTGCACTCCAGCTATATTTACCATAGCCAACATTTGGAAGCAACGAAAATGTCCATCAACAGGGGAATGCACAAAGAAGAAGTGGTCCATGTACACAATGGCACGTGGCTCCAATAAAAAATATAAATTCACATTAAAAAACAAACATAAGTAAGGAGACATCAGCATTTGGGGGATTATCCGGGCACATTCCACTCTAATTTATAACTGAGGAACACCACTGGCAGGAAGGTCTGTTTCCCTAGTTACCTGAGTGGGGAAAGCAGAAATGCTGCCACCCTCTGGCTGTTACCTGCAACAGCAGCCTTAAAGCCTGTGCTAAGGGTCACTTTATATGCACAAGTACTGGAGGGCTGTAAATGAACCTGCCCTCAAAATGTCTTGAGGGAGGTAATGGCCAAAATATTACAAAATGTGGCACATACTTCAGGCAAACAAGATGAAGACGTAAGTTGCACTCACAGTTTGAAGAAAAAACGGACATGCCTGAAAGCTCCATTTCAAGGGATTATGAGACCCATGCAAATCCAACCACAAAGAGGTATCAGCTCAAACCAGTCAGAATAAACATCAGAAGAAAGCTACAAACAATAAATGCTGAAGGGGTTGTGGAGAAGTGCATACCCTCAACTTTAAGTGGGACGTAACCTGGTAAGAGCCACGAACGAGAACAGAATGGACGTGCCTTTACGAGGCCAACATTGAGCTACCATATGATCCAGCAGGCCCACTCCTGGGCCTATAACCTAAGAAGACAGAATTGGAAAGACACAGGGAGGCAAATCTGCATTGCAACAGTATTACAATAGCCAAGACATGAAAGCAACCAAGAAGTCCATCAACAGATGAGTGGACAAAGAAGAACTGGTATATGTACACACGGAATATTAGCCAAGGAAGAAAAGGACACAATTCCATTTGCAGCACCATAGATGAGTCTAGAGGTAATCACACAACTTGTAGTAAGTCAGAAAGAGAAAGACACATGTCCTAGGATATCACTTACAGGTGTTACCTAAAAATGGATACCAGTGAAGATATTTCCACAGAGAAAGGCAATCACAGATTCATTCAACAAACTTATGGTTCACCAATGGAAAGGTGTGAGGATTGGATACCTTAGGATATTGGGGTTAACAGACATATACAAACACAGGTGACGTATATAATCACCAAAGACCACGGGAAAAGGATCCCAGGAAGAATAGACACATGTATATGTGTAAAAGAACCACATCTTGCACACGTAGAACAAGCAAAACATTGTAATCGAACTTGCTGTGATAAAAAATAAAAATTAAGTTAAGAAAACGAACAAGAAGTAGTGAGACATAAACTTAAGGCGCTTTTTCCTGGCACATTCCATTCTAATTTACAACCTACAACATTGAGGCTCTGTTGTCCTAGTAAACAGATTTTATAAAGGAGAACTGCTGCCACATTGTGGCCGTTTCACACAACAACAGCTTTAAACCCAGGGCTGATGGTCAGTTGATATTCAAAATAATCACAGGCCTGTAAATGACACCTGCCCTGAAAACAAATCCTGGGGTCGTATATCGACCAAAAAATTCAAAAGACGTCCACATTTCAAAACAACAATTTCAAGAGGCCATTTTACGCACATTTGTCTTCTCTTACTTTTTCTTTCTTTTGTTTGTTAAAAAAATGGGAATGGAAAAATGCTTAACATCAGGAATTAATGAAGTCATGCAAATCCAATCTACAAAAACGTTCACCTCACAGCCGTCAGAATGATCATCAGCAAAAACGTGTACAAAGAATAAATGCTGAAGGGGTTTTAGAGAACGGCGTACCCTCTTGCTGCTCTTGGGATGTAACCTGGTAACAGCCAGTATTGAGAACAGAATGGAGGTGCATTTCAAGGTAAAAATTGAGCTACCCTATGATCTGGTAGGCCCACCGATGGGCCTATCTCCTGAGTAGACTAGAATCAAAAAGACACAGGCTGGCAATCCTGCACTCCAGCGACGTGTACCATAGCCAAGATTTGGAAGAACCAAAATGTCCATCAACAGAGAAATGCACCAAAAAGAAGTGGTCCGTGTACACAATGGAATATTAGCCAAGGAAAAGAATGAAACATTGCCGTTGGCACCACCACAGAAGGATCTAGAAATAATCAGCCAACTTGAACTAAGAAAGAACCCAAAAGACAGATATCCTATGACATCAGTTATAGGTGTTACCTAAAAATCGATACCCATGAAATTATTTCCAAGAGAAGGACACGCATGGATTCAGAAAACAAAAATATGTTTAACCACATGGAAAGGTGTAAGGAACATATGAATTAGGGTATGGGGGTTAACAGACATGTACTAATACTTATGAAATATATAATCACAAAATACCTATGGAATACCAAGAGAGGTCTACTCAACACTCTGTAATGACCTACACGGGAAAGGATCCAAAGATGAATAGATCGATGCATAGATATAATGAACCAGATTCTGTACACCTAGAACACACACAATATTTTTATCAAATTTGCTCTGCTAATAAAGAAAAATTAAATTTAAAAAGCAAACAAGACGTAAGGAGATTTAAGCTCTTGGGGGTTTGCCCTGGCACATTTCACTCTAATTTGCAGCCTGCTAACACGATTTCCAGGAAGGCTGTGTTGCCCAAAAACCCAGATTTGGAAATGTAGAAATGCTGCCGCCTTGTGGCCGTTTCCCGCAAAAGCGGCTTTAAACCCACAGCTAACGGTCCCTTAACATTCAGAAGGACTCAGGGCAGTAAAGGACACGTGACCTCAAAAATGTCCTGAGCTGGGAATGGCCAAACAAATTAAAAACAGGCCAATGTTTCAAGGAGATAGGATGAAGAGGTAAGTTTTATTCACTCTTTTTCAAAAAAAGAAAAATGGATAACAGCTCAACATCAGGAATTATTAGACTCATGCAAATCTAATCTACATAAAGGATTCAACTCACACAAGTCAACTACCATCGGCAAAAGTCAACAAACAATAAATGCCGAAGGGGTTTTAGAGAACTGTGTACCCTCTAACTGCTGGTGACATGTAAAGTGGTAACAGCCAATAATGAGAACAGAAAGGAGCTGCATTTAAAAGTAAAAATTGAGCCACCATCCCATCCAGCAGGGCCACTGCTGAGCCTCTCACCTGAGAAGACCAGAGCCGAGAAGACACAGGCTGCAAGAGCTGCACTGCAGCCATTTTCGCAATAGCCAAGGCACGGAAGCAACCAAAATGTCCATCAACAGATGAATGGATAAAGAAGTGGTCCATGTACACAAAGGCATACTAACGATGGAAAACAATGAAACACTGCTCTTTGCGGCACCATAGATGAGCCCAGAGATAATCACAGAACATGAGGTAAGTCGGAAAGTAAAAGACATATATCCTATAATATCACCTATAGGCGTTATCTAACAACTGAGAGAAATGAACATATTTCCACAGAGAAAGACAGTCACAGACTTAGAAAACAAACCACGCTTATCTAAAAGGAAAGGTGGGGGGAATGGATAAGTTAAGATTAGGGTTACCATAGGTATACAAATACATATTAAATATATATATCAAAAAGACCGACCATATAGCAAGGGAGGTCTACGGAACACTCTGCAGTAATTTACATGGGAAGAGGATCTGTACATGAATATATATATATGTATATATATATATATATATACACACACACATTATATACACACACACACACACACACACACACACACACACACACACACATATATAGTACAAATGAACCAGACTGTGTACACCTAAGACAAAAAATATTCTAATCGTTACCCCAATTAGAAAAATTAAAACATCGAACAAGAAGTAATGTGACATAATCTTATGCGGGGTTTTCCTGGCGCATTCCATTCTAATTTACAACCTGGGAACAGGACTTCCAGAAAGGCTCTGCTGCCCTAGTAATCTGATTTGGGAATGGAGAAGTGCTGCCGCCTTGTGGCCATTTCGCACAACAGCAGCTTTAAACCCAGGGCTAATGGTCACTAAATATTCAACTCATTGCAGGCCTGTAAAGGACACCTGCCCTCAAAAAAAATCCTGGGGTCGAAAATCGACCAAAAAATTCGAAAGAGGGCAACGTTCCAAGAAGACAATTTCAAGAGGTTTATTGTACTCACAGTTTTTTTTCTGTTTTTGTTTAACACATATAAAATAGGCGTGGAAAGATGCTGAACATTAGGAATTATTAAAGACATGCAAATCCAAATTACAAAATCCTGTCAGCTTACACCAGTCAGAATGGCCATGAGTAAAATTTCTGCAAAAAATAAATGCTGTAGGGGTTGTGGAGAAATGTGTACCCTCGGTTCAAAGTGGGACATGGTAAGAGCCAGTAATGAAAACGCACACAAGGTGCCTTGAAAAGGTAAATATTGAGCTACCATTCAATCAGGCATACCCACTGCAGGGCCTATCGCCTCAGCGGATGAGAATGAAAAAGACACAGGCTGGCAATCCTGCACTCCAGCTATATTTACCATAGCCAACATTTGGAAGCAACGAAAATGTCCATCAACAGGGGAATGCACAAAGAAGAAGTGGTCCATGTACACAATGGCACGTGGCTCCAATAAAAAATATAAATTCACATTAAAAAACAAACATAAGTAAGGAGACATCAGCATTTGGGGGATTATCCGGGCACATTCCACTCTAATTTATAACTGAGGAACACCACTGGCAGGAAGGTCTGTTTCCCTAGTTACCTGAGTGGGGAAAGCAGAAATGCTGCCACCCTCTGGCTGTTACCTGCAACAGCAGCCTTAAAGCCTGTGCTAAGGGTCACTTTATATGCACAAGTACTGGAGGGCTGTAAATGAACCTGCCCTCAAAATGTCTTGAGGGAGGTAATGGCCAAAATATTACAAAATGTGGCACATACTTCAGGCAAACAAGATGAAGACGTAAGTTGCACTCACAGTTTGAAGAAAAAACGGACATGCCTGAAAGCTCCATTTCAAGGGATTATGAGACCCATGCAAATCCAACCACAAAGAGGTATCAGCTCAAACCAGTCAGAATAAACATCAGAAGAAAGCTACAAACAATAAATGCTGAAGGGGTTGTGGAGAAGTGCATACCCTCAACTTTAAGTGGGACGTAACCTGGTAAGAGCCACGAACGAGAACAGAATGGACGTGCCTTTACGAGGCCAACATTGAGCTACCATATGATCCAGCAGGCCCACTCCTGGGCCTATAACCTAAGAAGACAGAATTGGAAAGACACAGGGAGGCAAATCTGCATTGCAACAGTATTACAATAGCCAAGACATGAAAGCAACCAAGAAGTCCATCAACAGATGAGTGGACAAAGAAGAACTGGTATATGTACACACGGAATATTAGCCAAGGAAGAAAAGGACACAATTCCATTTGCAGCACCATAGATGAGTCTAGAGGTAATCACACAACTTGTAGTAAGTCAGAAAGAGAAAGACACATGTCCTAGGATATCACTTACAGGTGTTACCTAAAAATGGATACCAGTGAAGATATTTCCACAGAGAAAGGCAATCACAGATTCATTCAACAAACTTATGGTTCACCAATGGAAAGGTGTGAGGATTGGATACCTTAGGATATTGGGGTTAACAGACATATACAAACACAGGTGACGTATATAATCACCAAAGACCACGGGAAAAGGATCCCAGGAAGAATAGACACATGTATATGTGTAAAAGAACCACATCTTGCACACGTAGAACAAGCAAAACATTGTAATCGAACTTGCTGTGATAAAAAATAAAAATTAAGTTAAGAAAACGAACAAGAAGTAGTGAGACATAAACTTAAGGCGCTTTTTCCTGGCACATTCCATTCTAATTTACAACCTACAACATTGAGGCTCTGTTGTCCTAGTAAACAGATTTTATAAAGGAGAACTGCTGCCACATTGTGGCCGTTTCACACAACAACAGCTTTAAACCCAGGGCTGATGGTCAGTTGATATTCAAAATAATCACAGGCCTGTAAATGACACCTGCCCTGAAAACAAATCCTGGGGTCGTATATCGACCAAAAAATTCAAAAGACGTCCACATTTCAAAACAACAATTTCAAGAGGCCATTTTACGCACATTTGTCTTCTCTTACTTTTTCTTTCTTTTGTTTGTTAAAAAAATGGGAATGGAAAAATGCTTAACATCAGGAATTAATGAAGTCATGCAAATCCAATCTACAAAAACGTTCACCTCACAGCCGTCAGAATGATCATCAGCAAAAACGTGTACAAAGAATAAATGCTGAAGGGGTTTTAGAGAACGGCGTACCCTCTTGCTGCTCTTGGGATGTAACCTGGTAACAGCCAGTATTGAGAACAGAATGGAGGTGCATTTCAAGGTAAAAATTGAGCTACCCTATGATCTGGTAGGCCCACCGATGGGCCTATCTCCTGAGTAGACTAGAATCAAAAAGACACAGGCTGGCAATCCTGCACTCCAGCGACGTGTACCATAGCCAAGATTTGGAAGAACCAAAATGTCCATCAACAGAGAAATGCACCAAAAAGAAGTGGTCCGTGTACACAATGGAATATTAGCCAAGGAAAAGAATGAAACATTGCCGTTGGCACCACCACAGAAGGATCTAGAAATAATCAGCCAACTTGAACTAAGAAAGAACCCAAAAGACAGATATCCTATGACATCAGTTATAGGTGTTACCTAAAAATCGATACCCATGAAATTATTTCCAAGAGAAGGACACGCATGGATTCAGAAAACAAAAATATGTTTAACCACATGGAAAGGTGTAAGGAACATATGAATTAGGGTATGGGGGTTAACAGACATGTACTAATACTTATGAAATATATAATCACAAAATACCTATGGAATACCAAGAGAGGTCTACTCAACACTCTGTAATGACCTACACGGGAAAGGATCCAAAGATGAATAGATCGATGCATAGATATAATGAACCAGATTCTGTACACCTAGAACACACACAATATTTTTATCAAATTTGCTCTGCTAATAAAGAAAAATTAAATTTAAAAAGCAAACAAGACGTAAGGAGATTTAAGCTCTTGGGGGTTTGCCCTGGCACATTTCACTCTAATTTGCAGCCTGCTAACACGATTTCCAGGAAGGCTGTGTTGCCCAAAAACCCAGATTTGGAAATGTAGAAATGCTGCCGCCTTGTGGCCGTTTCCCGCAAAAGCGGCTTTAAACCCACAGCTAACGGTCCCTTAACATTCAGAAGGACTCAGGGCAGTAAAGGACACGTGACCTCAAAAATGTCCTGAGCTGGGAATGGCCAAACAAATTAAAAACAGGCCAATGTTTCAAGGAGATAGGATGAAGAGGTAAGTTTTATTCACTCTTTTTCAAAAAAAGAAAAATGGATAACAGCTCAACATCAGGAATTATTAGACTCATGCAAATCTAATCTACATAAAGGATTCAACTCACACAAGTCAACTACCATCGGCAAAAGTCAACAAACAATAAATGCCGAAGGGGTTTTAGAGAACTGTGTACCCTCTAACTGCTGGTGACATGTAAAGTGGTAACAGCCAATAATGAGAACAGAAAGGAGCTGCATTTAAAAGTAAAAATTGAGCCACCATCCCATCCAGCAGGGCCACTGCTGAGCCTCTCACCTGAGAAGACCAGAGCCGAGAAGACACAGGCTGCAAGAGCTGCACTGCAGCCATTTTCGCAATAGCCAAGGCACGGAAGCAACCAAAATGTCCATCAACAGATGAATGGATAAAGAAGTGGTCCATGTACACAAAGGCATACTAACGATGGAAAACAATGAAACACTGCTCTTTGCGGCACCATAGATGAGCCCAGAGATAATCACAGAACATGAGGTAAGTCGGAAAGTAAAAGACATATATCCTATAATATCACCTATAGGCGTTATCTAACAACTGAGAGAAATGAACATATTTCCACAGAGAAAGACAGTCACAGACTTAGAAAACAAACCACGCTTATCTAAAAGGAAAGGTGGGGGGAATGGATAAGTTAAGATTAGGGTTACCATAGGTATACAAATACATATTAAATATATATATCAAAAAGACCGACCATATAGCAAGGGAGGTCTACGGAACACTCTGCAGTAATTTACATGGGAAGAGGATCTGTACATGAATATATATATATGTATATATATATATATATATAAACACACATATTATATACACACACACACACACACACACACACACACACACACACATATATAGTACAAATGAACCAGACTGTGTACACCTAAGACAAAAAATATTCTAATCGTTACCCCAATTAGAAAAATTAAAACATCGAACAAGAAGTAATGTGACATAATCTTATGCGGGGTTTTCCTGGCGCATTCCATTCTAATTTACAACCTGGGAACAGGACTTCCAGAAAGGCTCTGCTGCCCTAGTAATCTGATTTGGGAATGGAGAAGTGCTGCCGCCTTGTGGCCATTTCGCACAACAGCAGCTTTAAACCCAGGGCTAATGGTCACTAAATATTCAACTCATTGCAGGCCTGTAAAGGACACCTGCCCTCAAAAAAAATCCTGGGGTCGAAAATCGACCAAAAAATTCGAAAGAGGGCAACGTTCCAAGAAGACAATTTCAAGAGGTTTATTGTACTCACAGTTTTTTTTCTGTTTTTGTTTAACACATATAAAATAGGCGTGGAAAGATGCTGAACATTAGGAATTATTAAAGACATGCAAATCCAAATTACAAAATCCTGTCAGCTTACACCAGTCAGAATGGCCATGAGTAAAATTTCTGCAAAAAATAAATGCTGTAGGGGTTGTGGAGAAATGTGTACCCTCGGTTCAAAGTGGGACATGGTAAGAGCCAGTAATGAAAACGCACACAAGGTGCCTTGAAAAGGTAAATATTGAGCTACCATTCAATCAGGCATACCCACTGCAGGGCCTATCGCCTCAGCGGATGAGGCTGAAAAAGACACAGGCTGGCAATCCTGCACTCCAGCTATATTTACCATAGCCAACATTTGGAAGCAACGAAAATGTCCATCAACAGGGGAATGCACAAAGAAGAAGTGGTCCATGTACACAATGGCACGTGGCTCCAATAAAAAATATAAATTCACATTAAAAAACAAACATAAGTAAGGAGACATCAGCATTTGGGGGATTATCCGGGCACATTCCACTCTAATTTATAACTGAGGAACACCACTGGCAGGAAGGTCTGTTTCCCTAGTTACCTGAGTGGGGAAAGCAGAAATGCTGCCACCCTCTGGCTGTTACCTGCAACAGCAGCCTTAAAGCCTGTGCTAAGGGTCACTTTATATGCACAAGTACTGGAGGGCTGTAAATGAACCTGCCCTCAAAATGTCTTGAGGGAGGTAATGGCCAAAATATTACAAAATGTGGCACATACTTCAGGCAAACAAGATGAAGACGTAAGTTGCACTCACAGTTTGAAGAAAAAACGGACATGCCTGAAAGCTCCATTTCAAGGGATTATGAGACCCATGCAAATCCAACCACAAAGAGGTATCAGCTCAAACCAGTCAGAATAAACATCAGAAGAAAGCTACAAACAATAAATGCTGAAGGGGTTGTGGAGAAGTGCATACCCTCAACTTTAAGTGGGACGTAACCTGGTAAGAGCCACGAACGAGAACAGAATGGACGTGCCTTTACGAGGCCAACATTGAGCTACCATATGATCCAGCAGGCCCACTCCTGGGCCTATAACCTAAGAAGACAGAATTGGAAAGACACAGGGAGGCAAATCTGCATTGCAACAGTATTACAATAGCCAAGACATGAAAGCAACCAAGAAGTCCATCAACAGATGAGTGGACAAAGAAGAACTGGTATATGTACACACGGAATATTAGCCAAGGAAGAAAAGGACACAATTCCATTTGCAGCACCATAGATGAGTCTAGAGGTAATCACACAACTTGTAGTAAGTCAGAAAGAGAAAGACACATGTCCTAGGATATCACTTACAGGTGTTACCTAAAAATGGATACCAGTGAAGATATTTCCACAGAGAAAGGCAATCACAGATTCATTCAACAAACTTATGGTTCACCAATGGAAAGGTGTGAGGATTGGATACCTTAGGATATTGGGGTTAACAGACATATACAAACACAGGTGACGTATATAATCACCAAAGACCACGGGAAAAGGATCCCAGGAAGAATAGACACATGTATATGTGTAAAAGAACCACATCTTGCACACGTAGAACAAGCAAAACATTGTAATCGAACTTGCTGTGATAAAAAATAAAAATTAAGTTAAGAAAACGAACAAGAAGTAGTGAGACATAAACTTAAGGCGCTTTTTCCTGGCACATTCCATTCTAATTTACAACCTACAACATTGAGGCTCTGTTGTCCTAGTAAACAGATTTTATAAAGGAGAACTGCTGCCACATTGTGGCCGTTTCACACAACAACAGCTTTAAACCCAGGGCTGATGGTCAGTTGATATTCAAAATAATCACAGGCCTGTAAATGACACCTGCCCTGAAAACAAATCCTGGGGTCGTATATCGACCAAAAAATTCAAAAGACGTCCACATTTCAAAACAACAATTTCAAGAGGCCATTTTACGCACATTTGTCTTCTCTTACTTTTTCTTTCTTTTGTTTGTTAAAAAAATGGGAATGGAAAAATGCTTAACATCAGGAATTAATGAAGTCATGCAAATCCAATCTACAAAAACGTTCACCTCACAGCCGTCAGAATGATCATCAGCAAAAACGTGTACAAAGAATAAATGCTGAAGGGGTTTTAGAGAACGGCGTACCCTCTTGCTGCTCTTGGGATGTAACCTGGTAACAGCCAGTATTGAGAACAGAATGGAGGTGCATTTCAAGGTAAAAATTGAGCTACCCTATGATCTGGTAGGCCCACCGATGGGCCTATCTCCTGAGTAGACTAGAATCAAAAAGACACAGGCTGGCAATCCTGCACTCCAGCGACGTGTACCATAGCCAAGATTTGGAAGAACCAAAATGTCCATCAACAGAGAAATGCACCAAAAAGAAGTGGTCCGTGTACACAATGGAATATTAGCCAAGGAAAAGAATGAAACATTGCCGTTGGCACCACCATAGAAGGATCTAGAAATAATCAGCCAACTTGAACTAAGAAAGAACCCAAAAGACAGATATCCTATGACATCAGTTATAGGTGTTACCTAAAAATCGATACCCATGAAATTATTTCCAAGAGAAGGACACGCATGGATTCAGAAAACAAAAATATGTTTAACCACATGGAAAGGTGTAAGGAACATATGAATTAGGGTATGGGGGTTAACAGACATGTACTAATACTTATGAAATATATAATCACAAAATACCTATGGAATACCAAGAGAGGTCTACTCAACACTCTGTAATGACCTACACGGGAAAGGATCCAAAGATGAATAGATCGATGCATAGATATAATGAACCAGATTCTGTACACCTAGAACACACACAATATTTTTATCAAATTTGCTCTGCTAATAAAGAAAAATTAAATTTAAAAAGCAAACAAGACGTAAGGAGATTTAAGCTCTTGGGGGTATGCCCTGGCACATTTCACTCTAATTTGCAGCCTGCTAACACGATTTCCAGGAAGGCTGTGTTGCCCAAAAACCCAGATTTGGAAATGTAGAAATGCTGCCGCCTTGTGGCCGTTTCCCGCAAAAGCGGCTTTAAACCCACAGCTAACGGTCACTCAACATTCACACGGACTCAGGGCAGTAAAGGACACGTGACCTCAAAAATGTCCTGAGCTGGGAATGGCGAAACAAATTAAAAACAGGCCAATGTTTCAAGGAGATAGGATGAAGAGGTAAGTTTTATTCACTCTTTTTCAAAAAAAGAAAAATGGATAACAGCTCAACATCAGGAATTATTAGACTCATGCAAATCTAATCCACATAAAGGATTCAACTCACACAAGTCAACTACCATCGGCAAAAGTCAACAAACAATAAATGCCGAAGGGGTTTTAGAGAACTGTGTACCCTCTAACTGCTGGTGACATGTAAAGTGGTAACAGCCAATAATGAGAACAGAAAGGAGCTGCATTTAAAAGTAAAAATTGAGCCACCATCCCATCCAGCAGGGCCACTGCTGAGCCTCTCACCTGAGAAGACCAGAGCCGAGAAGACACAGGCTGCAAGAGCTGCACTGCAGCCATTTTCGCAATAGCCAAGGCACGGAAGCAACCAAAATGTCCATCAACAGATGAATGGATAAAGAAGTGGTCCATGTACACAAAGGCATACTAACGATGGAAAACAATGAAACACTGCTCTTTGCGGCACCATAGATGAGCCCAGAGATAATCACAGAACATGAGGTAAGTCGGAAAGTAAAAGACATATATCCTATAATATCACCTATAGGCGTTATCTAACAACTGAGAGAAATGAACGTATTTCCACAGAGAAAGACAGTCACAGACTTAGAAAACAAACCACGCTTATCTAAAAGGAAAGGTGGGGGGAATGGATAAGTTAAGATTAGGGTTACCATAGGTATACAAATACATATTAAATATATATATCAAAAAGACCGACCATATAGCAAGGGAGGTCTACGGAACACTCTGCAGTAATTTACATGGGAAGAGGATCTGTACATGAATATATATATATATGTATATATATATATATATACACACACACACATTATACACACACACACACACACACACACACACACACACACATATATAGTACAAATGAACCAGACTGTGTACACCTAAGACAAAAAATATTCTAATCGTTACCCCAATTAGAAAAATTAAAACATCGAACAAGAAGTAATGTGACATAATCTTATGCGGGGTTTTCCTGGCGCATTCCATTCTAATTTACAACCTGGGAACAGGACTTCCAGAAAGGCTCTGCTGCCCTAGTAATCTGATTTGGGAATGGAGAAGTGCTGCCGCCTTGTGGCCATTTCGCACAACAGCAGCTTTAAACCCAGGGCTAATGGTCACTAAATATTCAACTCATTGCAGGCCTGTAAAGGACACCTGCCCTCAAAAAAAATCCTGGGGTCGAAAATCGACCAAAAAATTCGAAAGAGGGCAACGTTCCAAGAAGACAATTTCAAGAGGTTTATTGTACTCACAGTTTTTTTTCTGTTTTTGTTTAACACATATAAAATAGGCGTGGAAAGATGCTGAACATTAGGAATTATTAAAGACATGCAAATCCAAATTACAAAATCCTGTCAGCTTACACCAGTCAGAATGGCCATGAGTAAAATTTCTGCAAAAAATAAATGCTGTAGGGGTTGTGGAGAAATGTGTACCCTCGGTTCAAAGTGGGACATGGTAAGAGCCAGTAATGAAAACGCACACAAGGTGCCTTGAAAAGGTAAATATTGAGCTACCATTCAATCAGGCATACCCACTGCAGGGCCTATCGCCTCAGCGGATGAGGCTGAAAAAGACACAGGCTGGCAATCCTGCACTCCAGCTATATTTACCATAGCCAACATTTGGAAGCAACGAAAATGTCCATCAACAGGGGAATGCACAAAGAAGAAGTGGTCCATGTACACAATGGCACGTGGCTCCAATAAAAAATATAAATTCACATTAAAAAACAAACATAAGTAAGGAGACATCAGCATTTGGGGGATTATCCGGGCACATTCCACTCTAATTTATAACTGAGGAACACCACTGGCAGGAAGGTCTGTTTCCCTAGTTACCTGAGTGGGGAAAGCAGAAATGCTGCCACCCTCTGGCTGTTACCTGCAACAGCAGCCTTAAAGCCTGTGCTAAGGGTCACTTTATATGCACAAGTACTGGAGGGCTGTAAATGAACCTGCCCTCAAAATGTCTTGAGGGAGGTAATGGCCAAAATATTACAAAATGTGGCACATACTTCAGGCAAACAAGATGAAGACGTAAGTTGCACTCACAGTTTGAAGAAAAAACGGACATGCCTGAAAGCTCCATTTCAAGGGATTATGAGACCCATGCAAATCCAACCACAAAGAGGTATCAGCTCAAACCAGTCAGAATAAACATCAGAAGAAAGCTACAAACAATAAATGCTGAAGGGGTTGTGGAGAAGTGCATACCCTCAACTTTAAGTGGGACGTAACCTGGTAAGAGCCACGAACGAGAACAGAATGGACGTGCCTTTACGAGGCCAACATTGAGCTACCATATGATCCAGCAGGCCCACTCCTGGGCCTATAACCTAAGAAGACAGAATTGGAAAGACACAGGGAGGCAAATCTGCATTGCAACAGTATTACAATAGCCAAGACATGAAAGCAACCAAGAAGTCCATCAACAGATGAGTGGACAAAGAAGAACTGGTATATGTACACACGGAATATTAGCCAAGGAAGAAAAGGACACAATTCCATTTGCAGCACCATAGATGAGTCTAGAGGTAATCACACAACTTGTAGTAAGTCAGAAAGAGAAAGACACATGTCCTAGGATATCACTTACAGGTGTTACCTAAAAATGGATACCAGTGAAGATATTTCCACAGAGAAAGGCAATCACAGATTCATTCAACAAACTTATGGTTCACCAATGGAAAGGTGTGAGGATTGGATACCTTAGGATATTGGGGTTAACAGACATATACAAACACAGGTGACGTATATAATCACCAAAGACCACGGGAAAAGGATCCCAGGAAGAATAGACACATGTATATGTGTAAAAGAACCACATCTTGCACACGTAGAACAAGCAAAACATTGTAATCGAACTTGCTGTGATAAAAAATAAAAATTAAGTTAAGAAAACGAACAAGAAGTAGTGAGACATAAACTTAAGGCGCTTTTTCCTGGCACATTCCATTCTAATTTACAACCTACAACATTGAGGCTCTGTTGTCCTAGTAAACAGATTTTATAAAGGAGAACTGCTGCCACATTGTGGCCGTTTCACACAACAACAGCTTTAAACCCAGGGCTGATGGTCAGTTGATATTCAAAATAATCACAGGCCTGTAAATGACACCTGCCCTGAAAACAAATCCTGGGGTCGTATATCGACCAAAAAATTCAAAAGACGTCCACATTTCAAAACAACAATTTCAAGAGGCCATTTTACGCACATTTGTCTTCTCTTACTTTTTCTTTCTTTTGTTTGTTAAAAAAATGGGAATGGAAAAATGCTTAACATCAGGAATTAATGAAGTCATGCAAATCCAATCTACAAAAACGTTCACCTCACAGCCGTCAGAATGATCATCAGCAAAAACGTGTACAAAGAATAAATGCTGAAGGGGTTTTAGAGAACGGCGTACCCTCTTGCTGCTCTTGGGATGTAACCTGGTAACAGCCAGTATTGAGAACAGAATGGAGGTGCATTTCAAGGTAAAAATTGAGCTACCCTATGATCTGGTAGGCCCACCGATGGGCCTATCTCCTGAGTAGACTAGAATCAAAAAGACACAGGCTGGCAATCCTGCACTCCAGCGACGTGTACCATAGCCAAGATTTGGAAGAACCAAAATGTCCATCAACAGAGAAATGCACCAAAAAGAAGTGGTCCGTGTACACAATGGAATATTAGCCAAGGAAAAGAATGAAACATTGCCGTTGGCACCACCATAGAAGGATCTAGAAATAATCAGCCAACTTGAACTAAGAAAGAACCCAAAAGACAGATATCCTATGACATCAGTTATAGGTGTTACCTAAAAATCGATACCCATGAAATTATTTCCAAGAGAAGGACACGCATGGATTCAGAAAACAAAAATATGTTTAACCACATGGAAAGGTGTAAGGAACATATGAATTAGGGTATGGGGGTTAACAGACATGTACTAATACTTATGAAATATATAATCACAAAATACCTATGGAATACCAAGAGAGGTCTACTCAACACTCTGTAATGACCTACACGGGAAAGGATCCAAAGATGAATAGATCGATGCATAGATATAATGAACCAGATTCTGTACACCTAGAACACACACAATATTTTTATCAAATTTGCTCTGCTAATAAAGAAAAATTAAATTTAAAAAGCAAACAAGACGTAAGGAGATTTAAGCTCTTGGGGGTATGCCCTGGCACATTTCACTCTAATTTGCAGCCTGCTAACACGATTTCCAGGAAGGCTGTGTTGCCCAAAAACCCAGATTTGGAAATGTAGAAATGCTGCCGCCTTGTGGCCGTTTCCCGCAAAAGCGGCTTTAAACCCACAGCTAACGGTCACTCAACATTCACACGGACTCAGGGCAGTAAAGGACACGTGACCTCAAAAATGTCCTGAGCTGGGAATGGCGAAACAAATTAAAAACAGGCCAATGTTTCAAGGAGATAGGATGAAGAGGTAAGTTTTATTCACTCTTTTTCAAAAAAAGAAAAATGGATAACAGCTCAACATCAGGAATTATTAGACTCATGCAAATCTAATCCACATAAAGGATTCAACTCACACAAGTCAACTACCATCGGCAAAAGTCAACAAACAATAAATGCCGAAGGGGTTTTAGAGAACTGTGTACCCTCTAACTGCTGGTGACATGTAAAGTGGTAACAGCCAATAATGAGAACAGAAAGGAGCTGCATTTAAAAGTAAAAATTGAGCCACCATCCCATCCAGCAGGGCCACTGCTGAGCCTCTCACCTGAGAAGACCAGAGCCGAGAAGACACAGGCTGCAAGAGCTGCACTGCAGCCATTTTCGCAATAGCCAAGGCACGGAAGCAACCAAAATGTCCATCAACAGATGAATGGATAAAGAAGTGGTCCATGTACACAAAGGCATACTAACGATGGAAAACAATGAAACACTGCTCTTTGCGGCACCATAGATGAGCCCAGAGATAATCACAGAACATGAGGTAAGTCGGAAAGTAAAAGACATATATCCTATAATATCACCTATAGGCGTTATCTAACAACTGAGAGAAATGAACGTATTTCCACAGAGAAAGACAGTCACAGACTTAGAAAACAAACCACGCTTATCTAAAAGGAAAGGTGGGGGGAATGGATAAGTTAAGATTAGGGTTACCATAGGTATACAAATACATATTAAATATATATATCAAAAAGACCGACCATATAGCAAGGGAGGTCTACGGAACACTCTGCAGTAATTTACATGGGAAGAGGATCTGTACATGAATATATATATATATGTATATATATATATATATACACACACACACATTATACACACACACACACACACACACACACACACACACACACATATATAGTACAAATGAACCAGACTGTGTACACCTAAGACAAAAAATATTCTAATCGTTACCCCAATTAGAAAAATTAAAACATCGAACAAGAAGTAATGTGACATAATCTTATGCGGGGTTTTCCTGGCGCATTCCATTCTAATTTACAACCTGGGAACAGGACTTCCAGAAAGGCTCTGCTGCCCTAGTAATCTGATTTGGGAATGGAGAAGTGCTGCCGCCTTGTGGCCATTTCGCACAACAGCAGCTTTAAACCCAGGGCTAATGGTCACTAAATATTCAACTCATTGCAGGCCTGTAAAGGACACCTGCCCTCAAAAAAAATCCTGGGGTCGAAAATCGACCAAAAAATTCGAAAGAGGGCAACGTTCCAAGAAGACAATTTCAAGAGGTTTATTGTACTCACAGTTTTTTTTCTGTTTTTGTTTAACACATATAAAATAGGCGTGGAAAGATGCTGAACATTAGGAATTATTAAAGACATGCAAATCCAAATTACAAAATCCTGTCAGCTTACACCAGTCAGAATGGCCATGAGTAAAATTTCTGCAAAAAATAAATGCTGTAGGGGTTGTGGAGAAATGTGTACCCTCGGTTCAAAGTGGGACATGGTAAGAGCCAGTAATGAAAACGCACACAAGGTGCCTTGAAAAGGTAAATATTGAGCTACCATTCAATCAGGCATACCCACTGCAGGGCCTATCGCCTCAGCGGATGAGAATGAAAAAGACACAGGCTGGCAATCCTGCACTCCAGCTATATTTACCATAGCCAACATTTGGAAGCAACGAAAATGTCCATCAACAGGGGAATGCACAAAGAAGAAGTGGTCCATGTACACAATGGCACGTGGCTCCAATAAAAAATATAAATTCACATTAAAAAACAAACATAAGTAAGGAGACATCAGCATTTGGGGGATTATCCGGGCACATTCCACTCTAATTTATAACTGAGGAACACCACTGGCAGGAAGGTCTGTTTCCCTAGTTACCTGAGTGGGGAAAGCAGAAATGCTGCCACCCTCTGGCTGTTACCTGCAACAGCAGCCTTAAAGCCTGTGCTAAGGGTCACTTTATATGCACAAGTACTGGAGGGCTGTAAATGAACCTGCCCTCAAAATGTCTTGAGGGAGGTAATGGCCAAAATATTACAAAATGTGGCACATACTTCAGGCAAACAAGATGAAGACGTAAGTTGCACTCACAGTTTGAAGAAAAGACGGACATGCCTGAAAGCTCCATTTCAAGGGATTATGAGACCCATGCAAATCCAACCACAAAGAGGTATCAGCTCAAACCAGTCAGAATAAACATCAGAAGAAAGCTACAAACAATAAATGCTGAAGGGGTTGTGGAGAAGTGCCTACCCTCAACTTTAAGTGGGACGTAACCTGGTAAGAGCCACGAACGAGAACAGAATGGACGTGCCTTTACGAGGCCAACATTGAGCTACCATATGATCCAGCAGGCCCACTCCTGGGCCTATAACCTAAGAAGACAGAATTGGAAAGACACAGGGAGGCAAATCTGCACTGCAACAGTATTACAATAGCCAAGACATGAAAGCAACCAAGAAGTCCATCAACAGATGAGTGGACAAAGAAGAACTGGTATATGTACACACGGAATATTAGCCAAGGAAGAAAAGGACACAATTCCATTTGCAGCACCATAGATGAGTCTAGAGGTAATCACACAACTTGTAGTAAGTCAGAAAGAGAAAGACACATGTCCTAGGATATCACTTACAGGTGTTACCTAAAAATGGATACCAGTGAAGATATTTCCACAGAGAAAGGCAATCACAGATTCATTCAACAAACTTATGGTTCACCAATGGAAAGGTGTGAGGATTGGATACCTTAGGATATTGGGGTTAACAGACATATACAAACACAGGTGACGTATATAATCACCAAAGACCACGGGAAAAGGATCCCAGGAAGAATAGACACATGTATATGTGTAAAAGAACCACATCTTGCACACGTAGAACAAGCAAAACATTGTAATCGAACTTGCCGTGATAAAAAATTAAGTTAAGAAAACGAACAAGAAGTAGTGAGACATAAACTTAAGGCGCTTTTTCCTGGCACATTCCATTCTAATTTACAACCTACAACATTGAGGCTCTGTTGTCCTAGTAAACAGATTTTATAAAGGAGAACTGCTGCCACATTGTGGCCGTTTCACACAACAACAGCTTTAAACCCAGGGCTGATGGTCAGTTGATATTCAAAATAATCACAGGCCTGTAAATGACACCTGCCCTGAAAACAAATCCTGGGGTCGTATATCGACCAAAAAATTCAAAAGACGTCCACATTTCAAAACAACAATTTCAAGAGGCCATTTTACACACATTTGTCTTCTCTTACTTTTTCTTTCTTTTGTTTGTTAAAAAAATGGGAATGGAAAAATGCTTAACATCAGGAATTAATGAAGTCATGCAAATCCAATCTACAAAAACGTTCACCTCACAGCCGTCAGAATGATCATCAGCAAAAACGTGTACAAAGAATAAATGCTGAAGGGGTTTTAGAGAACGGCGTACCCTCTTGCTGCTCTTGGGATGTAACCTGGTAACAGCCAGTATTGAGAACAGAATGGAGGTGCATTTCAAGGTAAAAATTGAGCTACCCTATGATCTGGTAGGCCCACCGATGGGCCTATCTCCTGAGTAGACTAGAATCAAAAAGACACAGGCTGGCAATCCTGCACTCCAGCGACGTGTACCATAGCCAAGATTTGGAAGAACCAAAATGTCCATCAACAGAGAAATGCACCAAAAAGAAGTGGTCCGTGTACACAATGGAATATTAGCCAAGGAAAAGAATGAAACATTGCCGTTGGCACCACCACAGAAGGATCTAGAAATAATCAGCCAACTTGAACTAAGAAAGAACCCAAAAGACAGATATCCTATGACATCAGTTATAGGTGTTACCTAAAAATCGATACCCATGAAATTATTTCCAAGAGAAGGACACGCATGGATTCAGAAAACAAAAATATGTTTAACCACATGGAAAGGTGTAAGGAACATATGAATTAGGGTATGGGGGTTAACAGACATGTACTAATACTTATGAAATATATAATCACAAAATACCTATGGAATACCAAGAGAGGTCTACTCAACACTCTGTAATGACCTACACGGGAAAGGATCCAAAGATGAATAGATCGATGCATAGATATAATGAACCAGATTCTGTACACCTAGAACACACACAATATTTTTATCAAATTTGCTCTGCTAATAAAGAAAAATTAAATTTAAAAAGCAAACAAGACGTAAGGAGATTTAAGCTCTTGGGGGTTTGCCCTGGCACATTTCACTCTAATTTGCAGCCTGCTAACACGATTTCCAGGAAGGCTGTGTTGCCCAAAAACCCAGATTTGGAAATGTAGAAATGCTGCCGCCTTGTGGCCGTTTCCCGCAAAAGCGGCTTTAAACCCACAGCTAACGGTCACTCAACATTCACACGGACTCAGGGCAGTAAAGGACACGTGACCTCAAAAATGTCCTGAGCTGGGAATGGCCAAACAAATTAAAAACAGGCCAATGTTTCAAGGAGATAGGATGAAGAGGTAAGTTTTATTCACTCTTTTTCAAAAAAAGAAAAATGGATAACAGCTCAACATCAGGAATTATTAGACTCATGCAAATCTAATCTACATAAAGGATTCAACTCACACAAGTCAACTACCATCGGCAAAAGTCAACAAACAATAAATGCCGAAGGGGTTTTAGAGAACTGTGTACCCTCTAACTGCTGGTGACATGTAAAGTGGTAACAGCCAATAATGAGAACAGAAAGGAGCTGCATTTAAAAGTAAAAATTGAGCCACCATCCCATCCAGCAGGGCCACTGCTGAGCCTCTCACCTGAGAAGACCAGAGCCGAGAAGACACAGGCTGCAAGAGCTGCACTGCAGCCATTTTCGCAATAGCCAAGGCACGGAAGCAACCAAAATGTCCATCAACAGATGAATGGATAAAGAAGTGGTCCATGTACACAAAGGCATACTAACGATGGAAAACAATGAAACACTGCTCTTTGCGGCACCATAGATGAGCCCAGAGATAATCACAGAACATGAGGTAAGTCGGAAAGTAAAAGACATATATCCTATAATATCACCTATAGGCGTTATCTAACAACTGAGAGAAATGAACGTATTTCCACAGAGAAAGACAGTCACAGACTTAGAAAACAAACCACGCTTATCTAAAAGGAAAGGTGGGGGGAATGGATAAGTTAAGATTAGGGTTACCATAGGTATACAAATACATATTAAATATATATATCAAAAAGACCGACCATATAGCAAGGGAGGTCTACGGAACACTCTGCAGTAATTTACATGGGAAGAGGATCTGTACATGAATATATATATATATGTATATATATATATATATATACACACACACACATTATATACACACACACACACACACACACACACACACACATATATAGTACAAATGAACCAGACTGTGTACACCTAAGACAAAAAATATTCTAATCGTTACCCCAATTAGAAAAATTAAAACATCGAACAAGAAGTAATGTGACATAATCTTATGCGGGGTTTTCCTGGCGCATTCCATTCTAATTTACAACCTGGGAACAGGACTTCCAGAAAGGCTCTGCTGCCCTAGTAATCTGATTTGGGAATGGAGAAGTGCTGCCGCCTTGTGGCCATTTCGCACAACAGCAGCTTTAAACCCAGGGCTAATGGTCACTAAATATTCAACTCATTGCAGGCCTGTAAAGGACACCTGCCCTCAAAAAAAATCCTGGGGTCGAAAATCGACCAAAAAATTCGAAAGAGGGCAACGTTCCAAGAAGACAATTTCAAGAGGTTTATTGTACTCACAGTTTTTTTTCTGTTTTTGTTTAACACATATAAAATAGGCGTGGAAAGATGCTGAACATTAGGAATTATTAAAGACATGCAAATCCAAATTACAAAATCCTGTCAGCTTACACCAGTCAGAATGGCCATGAGTAAAATTTCTGCAAAAAATAAATGCTGTAGGGGTTGTGGAGAAATGTGTACCCTCGGTTCAAAGTGGGACATGGTAAGAGCCAGTAATGAAAACGCACACAAGGTGCCTTGAAAAGGTAAATATTGAGCTACCATTCAATCAGGCATACCCACTGCAGGGCCTATCGCCTCAGCGGATGAGAATGAAAAAGACACAGGCTGGCAATCCTGCACTCCAGCTATATTTACCATAGCCAACATTTGGAAGCAACGAAAATGTCCATCAACAGGGGAATGCACAAAGAAGAAGTGGTCCATGTACACAATGGCACGTGGCTCCAATAAAAAATATAAATTCACATTAAAAAACAAACATAAGTAAGGAGACATCAGCATTTGGGGGATTATCCGGGCACATTCCACTCTAATTTATAACTGAGGAACACCACTGGCAGGAAGGTCTGTTTCCCTAGTTACCTGAGTGGGGAAAGCAGAAATGCTGCCACCCTCTGGCTGTTACCTGCAACAGCAGCCTTAAAGCCTGTGCTAAGGGTCACTTTATATGCACAAGTACTGGAGGGCTGTAAATGAACCTGCCCTCAAAATGTCTTGAGGGAGGTAATGGCCAAAATATTACAAAATGTGGCACATACTTCAGGCAAACAAGATGAAGACGTAAGTTGCACTCACAGTTTGAAGAAAAGACGGACATGCCTGAAAACTCCATTTCAAGGGATTATGAGACCCATGCAAATCCAACCACAAAGAGGTATCAGCTCAAACCAGTCAGAATAAACATCAGAAGAAAGCTACAAACAATAAATGCTGAAGGGGTTGTGGAGAAGTGCATACCCTCAACTTTAAGTGGGACGTAACCTGGTAAGAGCCACGAACGAGAACAGAATGGACGTGCCTTTACGAGGCCAACATTGAGCTACCATATGATCCAGCAGGCCCACTCCTGGGCCTATAACCTAAGAAGACAGAATTGGAAAGACACAGGGAGGCAAATCTGCACTGCAACAGTATTACAATAGCCAAGACATGAAAGCAACCAAGAAGTCCATCAACAGATGAGTGGACAAAGAAGAACTGGTATATGTACACACGGAATATTAGCCAAGGAAGAAAAGGACACAATTCCATTTGCAGCACCATAGATGAGTCTAGAGGTAATCACACAACTTGTAGTAAGTCAGAAAGAGAAAGACACATGTCCTAGGATATCACTTACAGGTGTTACCTAAAAATGGATACCAGTGAAGATATTTCCACAGAGAAAGGCAATCACAGATTCATTCAACAAACTTATGGTTCACCAATGGAAAGGTGTGAGGATTGGATACCTTAGGATATTGGGGTTAACAGACATATACAAACACAGGTGACGTATATAATCACCAAAGACCACGGGAAAAGGATCCCAGGAAGAATAGACACATGTATATGTGTAAAAGAACCACATCTTGCACACGTAGAACAAGCAAAACATTGTAATCGAACTTGCCGTGATAAAAAATTAAGTTAAGAAAACGAACAAGAAGTAGTGAGACATAAACTTAAGGCGCTTTTTCCTGGCACATTCCATTCTAATTTACAACCTACAACATTGAGGCTCTGTTGTCCTAGTAAACAGATTTTATAAAGGAGAACTGCTGCCACATTGTGGCCGTTTCACACAACAACAGCTTTAAACCCAGGGCTGATGGTCAGTTGATATTCAAAATAATCACAGGCCTGTAAATGACACCTGCCCTGAAAACAAATCCTGGGGTCGTATATCGACCAAAAAATTCAAAAGACGTCCACATTTCAAAACAACAATTTCAAGAGGCCATTTTACGCACATTTGTCTTCTCTTACTTTTTCTTTCTTTTGTTTGTTAAAAAAATGGGAATGGAAAAATGCTTAACATCAGGAATTAATGAAGTCATGCAAATCCAATCTACAAAAACGTTCACCTCACAGCCGTCAGAATGATCATCAGCAAAAACGTGTACAAAGAATAAATGCTGAAGGGGTTTTAGAGAACGGCGTACCCTCTTGCTGCTCTTGGGATGTAACCTGGTAACAGCCAGTATTGAGAACAGAATGGAGGTGCATTTCAAGGTAAAAATTGAGCTACCCTATGATCTGGTAGGCCCACCGATGGGCCTATCTCCTGAGTAGACTAGAATCAAAAAGACACAGGCTGGCAATCCTGCACTCCAGCGACGTGTACCATAGCCAAGATTTGGAAGAACCAAAATGTCCATCAACAGAGAAATGCACCAAAAAGAAGTGGTCCGTGTACACAATGGAATATTAGCCAAGGAAAAGAATGAAACATTGCCGTTGGCACCACCACAGAAGGATCTAGAAATAATCAGCCAACTTGAACTAAGAAAGAACCCAAAAGACAGATATCCTATGACATCAGTTATAGGTGTTACCTAAAAATCGATACCCATGAAATTATTTCCAAGAGAAGGACACGCATGGATTCAGAAAACAAAAATATGTTTAACCACATGGAAAGGTGTAAGGAACATATGAATTAGGGTATGGGGGTTAACAGACATGTACTAATACTTATGAAATATATAATCACAAAATACCTATGGAATACCAAGAGAGGTCTACTCAACACTCTGTAATGACCTACACGGGAAAGGATCCAAAGATGAATAGATCGATGCATAGATATAATGAACCAGATTCTGTACACCTAGAACACACACAATATTTTTATCAAATTTGCTCTGCTAATAAAGAAAAATTAAATTTAAAAAGCAAACAAGACGTAAGGAGATTTAAGCTCTTGGGGGTTTGCCCTGGCACATTTCACTCTAATTTGCAGCCTGCTAACACGATTTCCAGGAAGGCTGTGTTGCCCAAAAACCCAGATTTGGAAATGTAGAAATGCTGCCGCCTTGTGGCCGTTTCCCGCAAAAGCGGCTTTAAACCCACAGCTAACGGTCACTCAACATTCACACGGACTCAGGGCAGTAAAGGACACGTGACCTCAAAAATGTCCTGAGCTGGGAATGGCCAAACAAATTAAAAACAGGCCAATGTTTCAAGGAGATAGGATGAAGAGGTAAGTTTTATTCACTCTTTTTCAAAAAAAGAAAAATGGATAACAGCTCAACATCAGGAATTATTAGACTCATGCAAATCTAATCTACATAAAGGATTCAACTCACACAAGTCAACTACCATCGGCAAAAGTCAACAAACAATAAATGCCGAAGGGGTTTTAGAGAACTGTGTACCCTCTAACTGCTGGTGACATGTAAAGTGGTAACAGCCAATAATGAGAACAGAAAGGAGCTGCATTTAAAAGTAAAAATTGAGCCACCATCCCATCCAGCAGGGCCACTGCTGAGCCTCTCACCTGAGAAGACCAGAGCCGAGAAGACACAGGCTGCAAGAGCTGCACTGCAGCCATTTTCGCAATAGCCAAGGCACGGAAGCAACCAAAATGTCCATCAACAGATGAATGGATAAAGAAGTGGTCCATGTACACAAAGGCATACTAACGATGGAAAACAATGAAACACTGCTCTTTGCGGCACCATAGATGAGCCCAGAGATAATCACAGAACATGAGGTAAGTCGGAAAGTAAAAGACATATATCCTATAATATCACCTATAGGCGTTATCTAACAACTGAGAGAAATGAACGTATTTCCACAGAGAAAGACAGTCACAGACTTAGAAAACAAACCACGCTTATCTAAAAGGAAAGGTGGGGGGAATGGATAAGTTAAGATTAGGGTTACCATAGGTATACAAATACATATTAAATATATATATCAAAAAGACCGACCATATAGCAAGGGAGGTCTACGGAACACTCTGCAGTAATTTACATGGGAAGAGGATCTGTACATGAATATATATATGTGTATATATATATATATATATATATACACATATTTATATATATACATATACACACACACACACACAAACACACACACACACACATATATAGTACAAATGAACCAGACTGTGTACACCTAAGACAAAAAATATTCTAATCGTTACCCCAATTAGAAAAATTAAAACATCGAACAAGAAGTAATGTGACATAATCTTATGCGGGGTTTTCCTGGCGCATTCCATTCTAATTTACAACCTGGGAACAGGACTTCCAGAAAGGCTCTGCTGCCCTAGTAATCTGATTTGGGAATGGAGAAATGCTGCCGCCTTGTGGCCATTTCGCACAACAGCAGCTTTAAACCCAGGGCTAATGGTCACTAAATATTCACACTCATTGCAGGCCTGTAAAGGACACCTGCCCTCAAAAAAAATCCTGGGGTCGAAAATCGACCAAAAAATTCAAAAGAGGGCAACGTTCCAAGAAGACAATTTCAAGAGGTTTATTGTACTCACAGTTTTTTTTCTGTTTTTGTTTAACACATATAAAATAGGCGTGGAAAGATGCTGAACATTAGGAATTATTAAAGACATGCAAATCCAAATTACAAAATCCTGTCAGCTTACACCAGTCAGAATGGCCATGAGTAAAATTTCTGCAAAAAATAAATGCTGTAGGGGTTGTGGAGAAATGTGTACCCTCGGTTCAAAGTGGGACATGGTAAGAGCCAGTAATGAAAACGCACACAAGGTGCCTTGAAAAGGTAAATATTGAGCTACCATTCAATCAGGCATACCCACTGCAGGGCCTATCGCCTCAGCGGATGAGAATGAAAAAGACACAGGCTGGCAATCCTGCACTCCAGCTATATTTACCATAGCCAACATTTGGAAGCAACGAAAATGTCCATCAACAGGGGAATGCACAAAGAAGAAGTGGTCCATGTACACAATGGCACGTGGCTCCAATAAAAAATATAAATTCACATTAAAAAACAAACATAAGTAAGGAGACATCAGCATTTGGGGGATTATCCGGGCACATTCCACTCTAATTTATAACTGAGGAACACCACTGGCAGGAAGGTCTGTTTCCCTAGTTACCTGAGTGGGGAAAGCAGAAATGCTGCCACCCTCTGGCTGTTACCTGCAACAGCAGCCTTAAAGCCTGTGCTAAGGGTCACTTTATATGCACAAGTACTGGAGGGCTGTAAATGAACCTGCCCTCAAAATGTCTTGAGGGAGGTAATGGCCAAAATATTACAAAATGTGGCACATACTTCAGGCAAACAAGATGAAGACATAAGTTGCACTCACAGTTTGAAGAAAAGACGGACATGCCTGAAAGCTCCATTTCAAGGGATTATGAGACCCATGCAAATCCAACCACAAAGAGGTATCAGCTCAAACCAGTCAGAATAAACATCAGAAGAAAGCTACAAACAATAAATGCTGAAGGGGTTGTGGAGAAGTGCATACCCTCAACTTTAAGTGGGACGTAACCTGGTAAGAGCCACGAATGAGAACAGAATGGACGTGCCTTTACGAGGCCAACATTGAGCTACCATATGATCCAGCAGGCCCACTCCTGGGGCTATAACCTAAGAAGACAGAATTGGAAAGACACAGGGAGGCAAATCTGCATTGCAACAGTATTACAATAGCCAAGACATGAAAGCAACCAAGAAGTCCATCAACAGATGAGTGGACAAAGAAGAACTGGTATATGTACACACGGAATATTAGCCAAGGAAGAAAAGGACACAATTCCATTTGCAGCACCATAGATGAGTCTAGAGGTAATCACACAACTTGTAGTAAGTCAGAAAGAGAAAGACACATGTCCTAGGATATCACTTACAGGTGTTACCTAAAAATGGATACCAGTGAAGATATTTCCACAGAGAAAGGCAATCACAGATTCATTCAACAAACTTATGGTTCACCAATGGAAAGGTGTGAGGATTGGATACCTTAGGATATTGGGGTTAACAGACATATACAAACACAGGTGACGTATATAATCACCAAAGACCACGGGAAAAGGATCCCAGGAAGAATAGACACATGTATATGTGTAAAAGAACCACATCTTGCACACGTAGAACAAGCAAAACATTGTAATCGAACTTGCTGTGATAAAAAATAAAAATTAAGTTAAGAAAACGAACAAGAAGTAGTGAGACATAAACTTAAGGCGCTTTTTCCTGGCACATTCCATTCTAATTTACAACCTACAACATTGAGGCTCTGTTGTCCTAGTAAACAGATTTTATAAAGGAGAACTGCTGCCACATTGTGGCCGTTTCACACAACAACAGCTTTAAACCCAGGGCTGATGGTCAGTTGATATTCAAAATAATCACAGGCCTGTAAATGACACCTGCCCTGAAAACAAATCCTGGGGTCGTATATCGACCAAAAAATTCAAAAGACGTCCACATTTCAAAACAACAATTTCAAGAGGCCATTTTACGCACATTTGTCTTCTCTTACTTTTTCTTTCTTTTGTTTGTTAAAAAAATGGGAATGGAAAAATGCTTAACATCAGGAATTAATGAAGTCATGCAAATCCAATCTACAAAAACGTTCACCTCACAGCCGTCAGAATGATCATCAGCAAAAACGTGTACAAAGAATAAATGCTGAAGGGGTTTTAGAGAACGGCGTACCCTCTTGCTGCTCTTGGGATGTAACCTGGTAACAGCCAGTATTGAGAACAGAATGGAGGTGCATTTCAAGGTAAAAATTGAGCTACCCTATGATCTGGTAGGCCCACCGATGGGCCTATCTCCTGAGTAGACTAGAATCAAAAAGACACAGGCTGGCAATCCTGCACTCCAGCGACGTGTACCATAGCCAAGATTTGGAAGAACCAAAATGTCCATCAACAGAGAAATGCACCAAAAAGAAGTGGTCCGTGTACACAATGGAATATTAGCCAAGGAAAAGAATGAAACATTGCCGTTGGCACCACCATAGAAGGATCTAGAAATAATCAGCCAACTTGAACTAAGAAAGAACCCAAAAGACAGATATCCTATGACATCAGTTATAGGTGTTACCTAAAAATCGATACCCATGAAATTATTTCCAAGAGAAGGACACGCATGGATTCAGAAAACAAAAATATGTTTAACCACATGGAAAGGTGTAAGGAACATATGAATTAGGGTATGGGGGTTAACAGACATGTACTAATACTTATGAAATATATAATCACAAAATACCTATGGAATACCAAGAGAGGTCTACTCAACACTCTGTAATGACCTACACGGGAAAGGATCCAAAGATGAATAGATCGATGCATAGATATAATGAACCAGATTCTGTACACCTAGAACACACACAATATTTTTATCAAATTTGCTCTGCTAATAAAGAAAAATTAAATTTAAAAAGCAAACAAGACGTAAGGAGATTTAAGCTCTTGGGGGTTTGCCCTGGCACATTTCACTCTAATTTGCAGCCTGCTAACACGATTTCCAGGAAGGCTGTGTTGCCCAAAAACCCAGATTTGGAAATGTAGAAATGCTGCCGCCTTGTGGCCGTTTCCCGCAAAAGCGGCTTTAAACCCACAGCTAACGGTCACTCAACATTCACACGGACTCAGGGCAGTAAAGGACACGTGACCTCAAAAATGTCCTGAGCTGGGAATGGCCAAACAAATTAAAAACAGGCCAATGTTTCAAGGAGATAGGATGAAGAGGTAAGTTTTATTCACTCTTTTTCAAAAAAAGAAAAATGGATAACAGCTCAACATCAGGAATTATTAGACTCATGCAAATCTAATCTACATAAAGGATTCAACTCACACAAGTCAACTACCATCGGCAAAAGTCAACAAACAATAAATGCCGAAGGGGTTTTAGAGAACTGTGTACCCTCTAACTGCTGGTGACATGTAAAGTGGTAACAGCCAATAATGAGAACAGAAAGGAGCTGCATTTAAAAGTAAAAATTGAGCCACCATCCCATCCAGCGGGGCCACTGCTGAGCCTCTCACCTGAGAAGACCAGAGCCGAGAAGACACAGGCTGCAAGAGCTGCACTGCAGCCATTTTCGCAATAGCCAAGGCACGGAAGCAACCAAAATGTCCATCAACAGATGAATGGATAAAGAAGTGGTCCATGTACACAAAGGCATACTAACGATGGAAAACAATGAAACACTGCTCTTTGCGGCACCATAGATGAGCCCAGAGATAATCACAGAACGTGAGGTAAGTCGGAAAGTAAAAGACATATATCCTATAATATCACCTATAGGCGTTATCTAACAACTGAGAGAAATGAACGTATTTCCACAGAGAAAGACAGTCACAGACTTAGAAAACAAACCACGCTTATCTAAAAGGAAAGGTGGGGGGAATGGATAAGTTAAGATTAGGGTTACCATAGGTATACAAATACATATTAAATATATATATCAAAAAGACCGACCATATAGCAAGGGAGGTCTACGGAACACTCTGCAGTAATTTACATGGGAAGAGGATCTGTACATGAATATATATATATGTATATATATATATATATATATATATATACACACACACATTATATACACACACACACACACACACACACACACACACACACACACACACACATATATAGTACAAATGAACCAGACTGTGTACACCTAAGACAAAAAATATTCTAATCGTTACCCCAATTAGAAAAATTAAAACATCGAACAAGAAGTAATGTGACATAATCTTATGCGGGGTTTTCCTGGCGCATTCCATTCTAATTTACAACCTGGGAACAGGACTTCCAGAAAGGCTCTGCTGCCCTAGTAATCTGATTTGGGAATGGAGAAGTGCTGCCGCCTTGTGGCCATTTCGCACAACAGCAGCTTTAAACCCAGGGCTAATGGTCACTAAATATTCACATTCATTGCAGGCCTGTAAAGGACACCTGCCCTCAAAAATAATCCTGGGGTCGAAAATCGACCAAAAAATTCGAAAGAGGGCAACGTTCCAAGAAGACAATTTCAAGAGGTTTATTGTACTCACAGTTTTTTTTCTGTTTTTGTTTAACACATATAAAATAGGCGTGGAAAGATGCTGAACATTAGGAATTATTAAAGACATGCAAATCCAAATTACAAAATCCTGTCAGCTTACACCAGTCAGAATGGCCATGAGTAAAATTTCTGCAAAAAATAAATGCTGTAGGGGTTGTGGAGAAATGTGTACCCTCGGTTCAAAGTGGGACATGGTAAGAGCCAGTAATGAAAACGCACACAAGGTGCCTTGAAAAGGTAAATATTGAGCTACCATTCAATCAGGCATACCCACTGCAGGGCCTATCGCCTCAGCGGATGAGAATGAAAAAGACACAGGCTGGCAATCCTGCACTCCAGCTATATTTACCATAGCCAACATTTGGAAGCAACGAAAATGTCCATCAACAGGGGAATGCACAAAGAAGAAGTGGTCCATGTACACAATGGCACGTGGCTCCAATAAAAAATATAAATTCACATTAAAAAACAAACATAAGTAAGGAGACATCAGCATTTGGGGGATTATCCGGGCACATTCCACTCTAATTTATAACTGAGGAACACCACTGGCAGGAAGGTCTGTTTCCCTAGTTACCTGAGTGGGGAAAGCAGAAATGCTGCCACCCTCTGGCTGTTACCTGCAACAGCAGCCTTAAAGCCTGTGCTAAGGGTCACTTTATATGCACAAGTACTGGAGGGCTGTAAATGAACCTGCCCTCAAAACGTCTTGAGGGAGGTAATGGCCAAAATATTACAAAATGTGGCACATACTTCAGGCAAACAAGATGAAGACGTAAGTTGCACTCACAGTTTGAAGAAAAGACGGACATGCCTGAAAACTCCATTTCAAGGGATTATGAGACCCACGCAAATCCAACCACAAAGAGGTATCAGCTCAAACCAGTCAGAATAAACATCAGAAGAAAGCTACAAACAATAAATGCTGAAGGGGTTGTGGAGAAGTGCATACCCTCAACTTTAAGTGGGACGTAACCTGGTAAGAGCCACGAACGAGAACAGAATGGACGTGCCTTTACGAGGCCAACATTGAGCTACCATATGATCCAGCAGGCCCACTCCTGGGCCTATAACCTAAGAAGACAGAATTGGAAAGACACAGGGAGGCAAATCTGCACTGCAACAGTATTACAATAGCCAAGACATGAAAGCAACCAAGAAGTCCATCAACAGATGAGTGGACAAAGAAGAACTGGTATATGTACACACGGAATATTAGCCAAGGAAGAAAAGGACACAATTCCATTTGCAGCACCATAGATGAGTCTAGAGGTAATCACACAACTTGTAGTAAGTCAGAAAGAGAAAGACACATGTCCTAGGATATCACTTACAGGTGTTACCTAAAAATGGATACCAGTGAAGATATTTCCACAGAGAAAGGCAATCACAGATTCATTCAACAAACTTATGGTTCACCAATGGAAAGGTGTGAGGATTGGATACCTTAGGATATTGGGGTTAACAGACATATACAAACACAGGTGACGTATATAATCACCAAAGACCACGGGAAAAGGATCCCAGGAAGAATAGACACATGTATATGTGTAAAAGAACCACATCTTGCACACGTAGAACAAGCAAAACATTGTAATCGAACTTGCTGTGATAAAAAATAAAAATTAAGTTAAGAAAACGAACAAGAAGTAGTGAGACATAAACTTAAGGCGCTTTTTCCTGGCACATTCCATTCTAATTTACAACCTACAACATTGAGGCTCTGTTGTCCTAGTAAACAGATTTTATAAAGGAGAACTGCTGCCACATTGTGGCCGTTTCACACAACAACAGCTTTAAACCCAGGGCTGATGGTCAGTTGATATTCAAAATAATCACAGGCCTGTAAATGACACCTGCCCTGAAAACAAATCCTGGGGTCGTATATCGACCAAAAAATTCAAAAGACGTCCACATTTCAAAACAACAATTTCAAGAGGCCATTTTACGCACATTTGTCTTCTCTTACTTTTTCTTTCTTTTGTTTGTTAAAAAAATGGGAATGGAAAAATGCTTAACATCAGGAATTAATGAAGTCATGCAAATCCAATCTACAAAAACGTTCACCTCACAGCCGTCAGAATGATCATCAGCAAAAACGTGTACAAAGAATAAATGCTGAAGGGGTTTTAGAGAACGGCGTACCCTCTTGCTGCTCTTGGGATGTAACCTGGTAACAGCCAGTATTGAGAACAGAATGGAGGTGCATTTCAAGGTAAAAATTGAGCTACCCTATGATCTGGTAGGCCCACCGATGGGCCTATCTCCTGAGTAGACTAGAATCAAAAAGACACAGGCTGGCAATCCTGCACTCCAGCGACGTGTACCATAGCCAAGATTTGGAAGAACCAAAATGTCCATCAACAGAGAAATGCACCAAAAAGAAGTGGTCCGTGTACACAATGGAATATTAGCCAAGGAAAAGAATGAAACATTGCCGTTGGCACCACCACAGAAGGATCTAGAAATAATCAGCCAACTTGAACTAAGAAAGAACCCAAAAGACAGATATCCTATGACATCAGTTATAGGTGTTACCTAAAAATCGATACCCATGAAATTATTTCCAAGAGAAGGACACGCATGGATTCAGAAAACAAAAATATGTTTAACCACATGGAAAGGTGTAAGGAACATATGAATTAGGGTATGGGGGTTAACAGACATGTACTAATACTTATGAAATATATAATCACAAAATACCTATGGAATACCAAGAGAGGTCTACTCAACACTCTGTAATGACCTACACGGGAAAGGATCCAAAGATGAATAGATCGATGCATAGATATAATGAACCAGATTCTGTACACCTAGAACACACACAATATTTTTATCAAATTTGCTCTGCTAATAAAGAAAAATTAAATTTAAAAAGCAAACAAGACGTAAGGAGATTTAAGCTCTTGGGGGTTTGCCCTGGCACATTTCACTCTAATTTGCAGCCTGCTAACACGATTTCCAGGAAGGCTGTGTTGCCCAAAAACCCAGATTTGGAAATGTAGAAATGCTGCCGCCTTGTGGCCGTTTCCCGCAAAAGCGGCTTTAAACCCACAGCTAACGGTCACTCAACATTCACACGGACTCAGGGCAGTAAAGGACACGTGACCTCAAAAATGTCCTGAGCTGGGAATGGCCAAACAAATTAAAAACAGGCCAATGTTTCAAGGAGATAGGATGAAGAGGTAAGTTTTATTCACTCTTTTTCAAAAAAAGAAAAATGGATAACAGCTCAACATCAGGAATTATTAGACTCATGCAAATCTAATCTACATAAAGGATTCAACTCACACAAGTCAACTACCATCGGCAAAAGTCAACAAACAATAAATGCCGAAGGGGTTTTAGAGAACTGTGTACCCTCTAACTGCTGGTGACATGTAAAGTGGTAACAGCCAATAATGAGAACAGAAAGGAGCTGCATTTAAAAGTAAAAATTGAGCCACCATCCCATCCAGCAGGGCCACTGCTGAGCCTCTCACCTGAGAAGACCAGAGCCGAGAAGACACAGGCTGCAAGAGCTGCACTGCAGCCATTTTCGCAATAGCCAAGGCACGGAAGCAACCAAAATGTCCATCAACAGATGAATGGATAAAGAAGTGGTCCATGTACACAAAGGCATACTAACGATGGAAAACAATGAAACACTGCTCTTTGCGGCACCATAGATGAGCCCAGAGATAATCACAGAACATGAGGTAAGTCGGAAAGTAAAAGACATATATCCTATAATATCACCTATAGGCGTTATCTAACAACTGAGAGAAATGAACGTATTTCCACAGAGAAAGACAGTCACAGACTTAGAAAACAAACCACGCTTATCTAAAAGGAAAGGTGGGGGGAATGGATAAGTTAAGATTAGGGTTACCATAGGTATACAAATACATATTAAATATATATATCAAAAAGACCGACCATATAGCAAGGGAGGTCTACGGAACACTCTGCAGTAATTTACATGGGAAGAGGATCTGTACATGAATATATATATGTGTATATATATATATATATATATACACATATTTATATATATACATATACACACACACACACACAAACACACACACACACACATATATAGTACAAATGAACCAGACTGTGTACACCTAAGACAAAAAATATTCTAATCGTTACCCCAATTAGAAAAATTAAAACATCGAACAAGAAGTAATGTGACATAATCTTATGCGGGGTTTTCCTGGCGCATTCCATTCTAATTTACAACCTGGGAACAGGACTTCCAGAAAGGCTCTGCTGCCCTAGTAATCTGATTTGGGAATGGAGAAATGCTGCCGCCTTGTGGCCATTTCGCACAACAGCAGCTTTAAACCCAGGGCTAATGGTCACTAAATATTCACACTCATTGCAGGCCTGTAAAGGACACCTGCCCTCAAAAAAAATCCTGGGGTCGAAAATCGACCAAAAAATTCAAAAGAGGGCAACGTTCCAAGAAGACAATTTCAAGAGGTTTATTGTACTCACAGTTTTTTTTCTGTTTTTGTTTAACACATATAAAATAGGCGTGGAAAGATGCTGAACATTAGGAATTATTAAAGACATGCAAATCCAAATTACAAAATCCTGTCAGCTTACACCAGTCAGAATGGCCATGAGTAAAATTTCTGCAAAAAATAAATGCTGTAGGGGTTGTGGAGAAATGTGTACCCTCGGTTCAAAGTGGGACATGGTAAGAGCCAGTAATGAAAACGCACACAAGGTGCCTTGAAAAGGTAAATATTGAGCTACCATTCAATCAGGCATACCCACTGCAGGGCCTATCGCCTCAGCGGATGAGAATGAAAAAGACACAGGCTGGCAATCCTGCACTCCAGCTATATTTACCATAGCCAACATTTGGAAGCAACGAAAATGTCCATCAACAGGGGAATGCACAAAGAAGAAGTGGTCCATGTACACAATGGCACGTGGCTCCAATAAAAAATATAAATTCACATTAAAAAACAAACATAAGTAAGGAGACATCAGCATTTGGGGGATTATCCGGGCACATTCCACTCTAATTTATAACTGAGGAACACCACTGGCAGGAAGGTCTGTTTCCCTAGTTACCTGAGTGGGGAAAGCAGAAATGCTGCCACCCTCTGGCTGTTACCTGCAACAGCAGCCTTAAAGCCTGTGCTAAGGGTCACTTTATATGCACAAGTACTGGAGGGCTGTAAATGAACCTGCCCTCAAAATGTCTTGAGGGAGGTAATGGCCAAAATATTACAAAATGTGGCACATACTTCAGGCAAACAAGATGAAGACGTAAGTTGCACTCACAGTTTGAAGAAAAGACGGACATGCCTGAAAGCTCCATTTCAAGGGATTATGAGACCCATGCAAATCCAACCACAAAGAGGTATCAGCTCAAACCAGTCAGAATAAACATCAGAAGAAAGCTACAAACAATAAATGCTGAAGGGGTTGTGGAGAAGTGCATACCCTCAACTTTAAGTGGGACGTAACCTGGTAAGAGCCACGAATGAGAACAGAATGGACGTGCCTTTACGAGGCCAACATTGAGCTACCATATGATCCAGCAGGCCCACTCCTGGGGCTATAACCTAAGAAGACAGAATTGGAAAGACACAGGGAGGCAAATCTGCATTGCAACAGTATTACAATAGCCAAGACATGAAAGCAACCAAGAAGTCCATCAACAGATGAGTGGACAAAGAAGAACTGGTATATGTACACACGGAATATTAGCCAAGGAAGAAAAGGACACAATTCCATTTGCAGCACCATAGATGAGTCTAGAGGTAATCACACAACTTGTAGTAAGTCAGAAAGAGAAAGACACATGTCCTAGGATATCACTTACAGGTGTTACCTAAAAATGGATACCAGTGAAGATATTTCCACAGAGAAAGGCAATCACAGATTCATTCAACAAACTTATGGTTCACCAATGGAAAGGTGTGAGGATTGGATACCTTAGGATATTGGGGTTAACAGACATATACAAACACAGGTGACGTATATAATCACCAAAGACCACGGGAAAAGGATCCCAGGAAGAATAGACACATGTATATGTGTAAAAGAACCACATCTTGCACACGTAGAACAAGCAAAACATTGTAATCGAACTTGCTGTGATAAAAAATAAAAATTAAGTTAAGAAAACGAACAAGAAGTAGTGAGACATAAACTTAAGGCGCTTTTTCCTGGCACATTCCATTCTAATTTACAACCTACAACATTGAGGCTCTGTTGTCCTAGTAAACAGATTTTATAAAGGAGAACTGCTGCCACATTGTGGCCGTTTCACACAACAACAGCTTTAAACCCAGGGCTGATGGTCAGTTGATATTCAAAATAATCACAGGCCTGTAAATGACACCTGCCCTGAAAACAAATCCTGGGGTCGTATATCGACCAAAAAATTCAAAAGACGTCCACATTTCAAAACAACAATTTCAAGAGGCCATTTTACGCACATTTGTCTTCTCTTACTTTTTCTTTCTTTTGTTTGTTAAAAAAATGGGAATGGAAAAATGCTTAACATCAGGAATTAATGAAGTCATGCAAATCCAATCTACAAAAACGTTCACCTCACAGCCGTCAGAATGATCATCAGCAAAAACGTGTACAAAGAATAAATGCTGAAGGGGTTTTAGAGAACGGCGTACCCTCTTGCTGCTCTTGGGATGTAACCTGGTAACAGCCAGTATTGAGAACAGAATGGAGGTGCATTTCAAGGTAAAAATTGAGCTACCCTATGATCTGGTAGGCCCACCGATGGGCCTATCTCCTGAGTAGACTAGAATCAAAAAGACACAGGCTGGCAATCCTGCACTCCAGCGACGTGTACCATAGCCAAGATTTGGAAGAACCAAAATGTCCATCAACAGAGAAATGCACCAAAAAGAAGTGGTCCGTGTACACAATGGAATATTAGCCAAGGAAAAGAATGAAACATTGCCGTTGGCACCACCATAGAAGGATCTAGAAATAATCAGCCAACTTGAACTAAGAAAGAACCCAAAAGACAGATATCCTATGACATCAGTTATAGGTGTTACCTAAAAATCGATACCCATGAAATTATTTCCAAGAGAAGGACACGCATGGATTCAGAAAACAAAAATATGTTTAACCACATGGAAAGGTGTAAGGAACATATGAATTAGGGTATGGGGGTTAACAGACATGTACTAATACTTATGAAATATATAATCACAAAATACCTATGGAATACCAAGAGAGGTCTACTCAACACTCTGTAATGACCTACACGGGAAAGGATCCAAAGATGAATAGATCGATGCATAGATATAATGAACCAGATTCTGTACACCTAGAACACACACAATATTTTTATCAAATTTGCTCTGCTAATAAAGAAAAATTAAATTTAAAAAGCAAACAAGACGTAAGGAGATTTAAGCTCTTGGGGGTATGCCCTGGCACATTTCACTCTAATTTGCAGCCTGCTAACACGATTTCCAGGAAGGCTGTGTTGCCCAAAAACCCAGATTTGGAAATGTAGAAATGCTGCCGCCTTGTGGCCGTTTCCCGCAAAAGCGGCTTTAAACCCACAGCTAACGGTCACTCAACATTCACACGGACTCAGGGCAGTAAAGGACACGTGACCTCAAAAATGTCCTGAGCTGGGAATGGCCAAACAAATTAAAAACAGGCCAATGTTTCAAGGAGATAGGATGAAGAGGTAAGTTTTATTCACTCTTTTTCAAAAAAAGAAAAATGGATAACAGCTCAACATCAGGAATTATTAGACTCATGCAAATCTAATCCACATAAAGGATTCAACTCACACAAGTCAACTACCATCGGCAAAAGTCAACAAACAATAAATGCCGAAGGGGTTTTAGAGAACTGTGTACCCTCTAACTGCTGGTGACATGTAAAGTGGTAACAGCCAATAATGAGAACAGAAAGGAGCTGCATTTAAAAGTAAAAATTGAGCCACCATCCCATCCAGCGGGGCCACTGCTGAGCCTCTCACCTGAGAAGACCAGAGCCGAGAAGACACAGGCTGCAAGAGCTGCACTGCAGCCATTTTCGCAATAGCCAAGGCACGGAAGCAACCAAAATGTCCATCAACAGATGAATGGATAAAGAAGTGGTCCATGTACACAAAGGCATACTAACGATGGAAAACAATGAAACACTGCTCTTTGCGGCACCATAGATGAGCCCAGAGATAATCACAGAACATGAGGTAAGTCGGAAAGTAAAAGACATATATCCTATAATATCACCTATAGGCGTTATCTAACAACTGAGAGAAATGAACGTATTTCCACAGAGAAAGACAGTCACAGACTTAGAAAACAAACCACGCTTATCTAAAAGGAAAGGTGGGGGGAATGGATAAGTTAAGATTAGGGTTACCATAGGTATACAAATACATATTAAATATATATATCAAAAAGACCGACCATATAGCAAGGGAGGTCTACGGAACACTCTGCAGTAATTTACATGGGAAGAGGATCTGTACATGAATATATATATGTGTATATATATATATATATATATACACATATTTATATATATACATATACACACACACACACACAAACACACACACACACACATATATAGTACAAATGAACCAGACTGTGTACACCTAAGACAAAAAATATTCTAATCGTTACCCCAATTAGAAAAATTAAAACATCGAACAAGAAGTAATGTGACATAATCTTATGCGGGGTTTTCCTGGCGCATTCCATTCTAATTTACAACCTGGGAACAGGACTTCCAGAAAGGCTCTGCTGCCCTAGTAATCTGATTTGGGAATGGAGAAATGCTGCCGCCTTGTGGCCATTTCGCACAACAGCAGCTTTAAACCCAGGGCTAATGGTCACTAAATATTCACACTCATTGCAGGCCTGTAAAGGACACCTGCCCTCAAAAAAAATCCTGGGGTCGAAAATCGACCAAAAAATTCAAAAGAGGGCAACGTTCCAAGAAGACAATTTCAAGAGGTTTATTGTACTCACAGTTTTTTTTCTGTTTTTGTTTAACACATATAAAATAGGCGTGGAAAGATGCTGAACATTAGGAATTATTAAAGACATGCAAATCCAAATTACAAAATCCTGTCAGCTTACACCAGTCAGAATGGCCATGAGTAAAATTTCTGCAAAAAATAAATGCTGTAGGGGTTGTGGAGAAATGTGTACCCTCGGTTCAAAGTGGGACATGGTAAGAGCCAGTAATGAAAACGCACACAAGGTGCCTTGAAAAGGTAAATATTGAGCTACCATTCAATCAGGCATACCCACTGCAGGGCCTATCGCCTCAGCGGATGAGAATGAAAAAGACACAGGCTGGCAATCCTGCACTCCAGCTATATTTACCATAGCCAACATTTGGAAGCAACGAAAATGTCCATCAACAGGGGAATGCACAAAGAAGAAGTGGTCCATGTACACAATGGCACGTGGCTCCAATAAAAAATATAAATTCACATTAAAAAACAAACATAAGTAAGGAGACATCAGCATTTGGGGGATTATCCGGGCACATTCCACTCTAATTTATAACTGAGGAACACCACTGGCAGGAAGGTCTGTTTCCCTAGTTACCTGAGTGGGGAAAGCAGAAATGCTGCCACCCTCTGGCTGTTACCTGCAACAGCAGCCTTAAAGCCTGTGCTAAGGGTCACTTTATATGCACAAGTACTGGAGGGCTGTAAATGAACCTGCCCTCAAAATGTCTTGAGGGAGGTAATGGCCAAAATATTACAAAATGTGGCACATACTTCAGGCAAACAAGATGAAGACGTAAGTTGCACTCACAGTTTGAAGAAAAGACGGACATGCCTGAAAGCTCCATTTCAAGGGATTATGAGACCCATGCAAATCCAACCACAAAGAGGTATCAGCTCAAACCAGTCAGAATAAACATCAGAAGAAAGCTACAAACAATAAATGCTGAAGGGGTTGTGGAGAAGTGCATACCCTCAACTTTAAGTGGGACGTAACCTGGTAAGAGCCACGAATGAGAACAGAATGGACGTGCCTTTACGAGGCCAACATTGAGCTACCATATGATCCAGCAGGCCCACTCCTGGGGCTATAACCTAAGAAGACAGAATTGGAAAGACACAGGGAGGCAAATCTGCATTGCAACAGTATTACAATAGCCAAGACATGAAAGCAACCAAGAAGTCCATCAACAGATGAGTGGACAAAGAAGAACTGGTATATGTACACACGGAATATTAGCCAAGGAAGAAAAGGACACAATTCCATTTGCAGCACCATAGATGAGTCTAGAGGTAATCACACAACTTGTAGTAAGTCAGAAAGAGAAAGACACATGTCCTAGGATATCACTTACAGGTGTTACCTAAAAATGGATACCAGTGAAGATATTTCCACAGAGAAAGGCAATCACAGATTCATTCAACAAACTTATGGTTCACCAATGGAAAGGTGTGAGGATTGGATACCTTAGGATATTGGGGTTAACAGACATATACAAACACAGGTGACGTATATAATCACCAAAGACCACGGGAAAAGGATCCCAGGAAGAATAGACACATGTATATGTGTAAAAGAACCACATCTTGCACACGTAGAACAAGCAAAACATTGTAATCGAACTTGCTGTGATAAAAAATAAAAATTAAGTTAAGAAAACGAACAAGAAGTAGTGAGACATAAACTTAAGGCGCTTTTTCCTGGCACATTCCATTCTAATTTACAACCTACAACATTGAGGCTCTGTTGTCCTAGTAAACAGATTTTATAAAGGAGAACTGCTGCCACATTGTGGCCGTTTCACACAACAACAGCTTTAAACCCAGGGCTGATGGTCAGTTGATATTCAAAATAATCACAGGCCTGTAAATGACACCTGCCCTGAAAACAAATCCTGGGGTCGTATATCGACCAAAAAATTCAAAAGACGTCCACATTTCAAAACAACAATTTCAAGAGGCCATTTTACGCACATTTGTCTTCTCTTACTTTTTCTTTCTTTTGTTTGTTAAAAAAATGGGAATGGAAAAATGCTTAACATCAGGAATTAATGAAGTCATGCAAATCCAATCTACAAAAACGTTCACCTCACAGCCGTCAGAATGATCATCAGCAAAAACGTGTACAAAGAATAAATGCTGAAGGGGTTTTAGAGAACGGCGTACCCTCTTGCTGCTCTTGGGATGTAACCTGGTAACAGCCAGTATTGAGAACAGAATGGAGGTGCATTTCAAGGTAAAAATTGAGCTACCCTATGATCTGGTAGGCCCACCGATGGGCCTATCTCCTGAGTAGACTAGAATCAAAAAGACACAGGCTGGCAATCCTGCACTCCAGCGACGTGTACCATAGCCAAGATTTGGAAGAACCAAAATGTCCATCAACAGAGAAATGCACCAAAAAGAAGTGGTCCGTGTACACAATGGAATATTAGCCAAGGAAAAGAATGAAACATTGCCGTTGGCACCACCATAGAAGGATCTAGAAATAATCAGCCAACTTGAACTAAGAAAGAACCCAAAAGACAGATATCCTATGACATCAGTTATAGGTGTTACCTAAAAATCGATACCCATGAAATTATTTCCAAGAGAAGGACACGCATGGATTCAGAAAACAAAAATATGTTTAACCACATGGAAAGGTGTAAGGAACATATGAATTAGGGTATGGGGGTTAACAGACATGTACTAATACTTATGAAATATATAATCACAAAATACCTATGGAATACCAAGAGAGGTCTACTCAACACTCTGTAATGACCTACACGGGAAAGGATCCAAAGATGAATAGATCGATGCATAGATATAATGAACCAGATTCTGTACACCTAGAACACACACAATATTTTTATCAAATTTGCTCTGCTAATAAAGAAAAATTAAATTTAAAAAGCAAACAAGACGTAAGGAGATTTAAGCTCTTGGGGGTATGCCCTGGCACATTTCACTCTAATTTGCAGCCTGCTAACACGATTTCCAGGAAGGCTGTGTTGCCCAAAAACCCAGATTTGGAAATGTAGAAATGCTGCCGCCTTGTGGCCGTTTCCCGCAAAAGCGGCTTTAAACCCACAGCTAACGGTCACTCAACATTCACACGGACTCAGGGCAGTAAAGGACACGTGACCTCAAAAATGTCCTGAGCTGGGAATGGCCAAACAAATTAAAAACAGGCCAATGTTTCAAGGAGATAGGATGAAGAGGTAAGTTTTATTCACTCTTTTTCAAAAAAAGAAAAATGGATAACAGCTCAACATCAGGAATTATTAGACTCATGCAAATCTAATCCACATAAAGGATTCAACTCACACAAGTCAACTACCATCGGCAAAAGTCAACAAACAATAAATGCCGAAGGGGTTTTAGAGAACTGTGTACCCTCTAACTGCTGGTGACATGTAAAGTGGTAACAGCCAATAATGAGAACAGAAAGGAGCTGCATTTAAAAGTAAAAATTGAGCCACCATCCCATCCAGCGGGGCCACTGCTGAGCCTCTCACCTGAGAAGACCAGAGCCGAGAAGACACAGGCTGCAAGAGCTGCACTGCAGCCATTTTCGCAATAGCCAAGGCACGGAAGCAACCAAAATGTCCATCAACAGATGAATGGATAAAGAAGTGGTCCATGTACACAAAGGCATACTAACGATGGAAAACAATGAAACACTGCTCTTTGCGGCACCATAGATGAGCCCAGAGATAATCACAGAACATGAGGTAAGTCGGAAAGTAAAAGACATATATCCTATAATATCACCTATAGGCGTTATCTAACAACTGAGAGAAATGAACGTATTTCCACAGAGAAAGACAGTCACAGACTTAGAAAACAAACCACGCTTATCTAAAAGGAAAGGTGGGGGGAATGGATAAGTTAAGATTAGGGTTACCATAGGTATACAAATACATATTAAATATATATATCAAAAAGACCGACCATATAGCAAGGGAGGTCTACGGAACACTCTGCAGTAATTTACATGGGAAGAGGATCTGTACATGAATATATATATGTGTATATATATATATATATATATACACATATTTATATATATACATATACACACACACACACACAAACACACACACACACACATATATAGTACAAATGAACCAGACTGTGTACACCTAAGACAAAAAATATTCTAATCGTTACCCCAATTAGAAAAATTAAAACATCGAACAAGAAGTAATGTGACATAATCTTATGCGGGGTTTTCCTGGCGCATTCCATTCTAATTTACAACCTGGGAACAGGACTTCCAGAAAGGCTCTGCTGCCCTAGTAATCTGATTTGGGAATGGAGAAATGCTGCCGCCTTGTGGCCATTTCGCACAACAGCAGCTTTAAACCCAGGGCTAATGGTCACTAAATATTCACACTCATTGCAGGCCTGTAAAGGACACCTGCCCTCAAAAAAAATCCTGGGGTCGAAAATCGACCAAAAAATTCAAAAGAGGGCAACGTTCCAAGAAGACAATTTCAAGAGGTTTATTGTACTCACAGTTTTTTTTCTGTTTTTGTTTAACACATATAAAATAGGCGTGGAAAGATGCTGAACATTAGGAATTATTAAAGACATGCAAATCCAAATTACAAAATCCTGTCAGCTTACACCAGTCAGAATGGCCATGAGTAAAATTTCTGCAAAAAATAAATGCTGTAGGGGTTGTGGAGAAATGTGTACCCTCGGTTCAAAGTGGGACATGGTAAGAGCCAGTAATGAAAACGCACACAAGGTGCCTTGAAAAGGTAAATATTGAGCTACCATTCAATCAGGCATACCCACTGCAGGGCCTATCGCCTCAGCGGATGAGAATGAAAAAGACACAGGCTGGCAATCCTGCACTCCAGCTATATTTACCATAGCCAACATTTGGAAGCAACGAAAATGTCCATCAACAGGGGAATGCACAAAGAAGAAGTGGTCCATGTACACAATGGCACGTGGCTCCAATAAAAAATATAAATTCACATTAAAAAACAAACATAAGTAAGGAGACATCAGCATTTGGGGGATTATCCGGGCACATTCCACTCTAATTTATAACTGAGGAACACCACTGGCAGGAAGGTCTGTTTCCCTAGTTACCTGAGTGGGGAAAGCAGAAATGCTGCCACCCTCTGGCTGTTACCTGCAACAGCAGCCTTAAAGCCTGTGCTAAGGGTCACTTTATATGCACAAGTACTGGAGGGCTGTAAATGAACCTGCCCTCAAAATGTCTTGAGGGAGGTAATGGCCAAAATATTACAAAATGTGGCACATACTTCAGGCAAACAAGATGAAGACGTAAGTTGCACTCACAGTTTGAAGAAAAGACGGACATGCCTGAAAGCTCCATTTCAAGGGATTATGAGACCCATGCAAATCCAACCACAAAGAGGTATCAGCTCAAACCAGTCAGAATAAACATCAGAAGAAAGCTACAAACAATAAATGCTGAAGGGGTTGTGGAGAAGTGCATACCCTCAACTTTAAGTGGGACGTAACCTGGTAAGAGCCACGAATGAGAACAGAATGGACGTGCCTTTACGAGGCCAACATTGAGCTACCATATGATCCAGCAGGCCCACTCCTGGGGCTATAACCTAAGAAGACAGAATTGGAAAGACACAGGGAGGCAAATCTGCATTGCAACAGTATTACAATAGCCAAGACATGAAAGCAACCAAGAAGTCCATCAACAGATGAGTGGACAAAGAAGAACTGGTATATGTACACACGGAATATTAGCCAAGGAAGAAAAGGACACAATTCCATTTGCAGCACCATAGATGAGTCTAGAGGTAATCACACAACTTGTAGTAAGTCAGAAAGAGAAAGACACATGTCCTAGGATATCACTTACAGGTGTTACCTAAAAATGGATACCAGTGAAGATATTTCCACAGAGAAAGGCAATCACAGATTCATTCAACAAACTTATGGTTCACCAATGGAAAGGTGTGAGGATTGGATACCTTAGGATATTGGGGTTAACAGACATGTACAAACACAGGTGACGTATATAATCACCAAAGACCACGGGAAAAGGATCCCAGGAAGAATAGACACATGTATATGTGTAAAAGAACCACATCTTGCACACGTAGAACAAGCAAAACATTGTAATCGAACTTGCTGTGATAAAAAATAAAAATTAAGTTAAGAAAACGAACAAGAAGTAGTGAGACATAAACTTAAGGCGCTTTTTCCTGGCACATTCCATTCTAATTTACAACCTACAACATTGAGGCTCTGTTGTCCTAGTAAACAGATTTTATAAAGGAGAACTGCTGCCACATTGTGGCCGTTTCACACAACAACAGCTTTAAACCCAGGGCTGATGGTCAGTTGATATTCAAAATAATCACAGGCCTGTAAATGACACCTGCCCTGAAAACAAATCCTGGGGTCGTATATCGACCAAAAAATTCAAAAGACGTCCACATTTCAAAACAACAATTTCAAGAGGCCATTTTACGCACATTTGTCTTCTCTTACTTTTTCTTTCTTTTGTTTGTTAAAAAAATGGGAATGGAAAAATGCTTAACATCAGGAATTAATGAAGTCATGCAAATCCAATCTACAAAAACGTTCACCTCACAGCCGTCAGAATGATCATCAGCAAAAACGTGTACAAAGAATAAATGCTGAAGGGGTTTTAGAGAACGGCGTACCCTCTTGCTGCTCTTGGGATGTAACCTGGTAACAGCCAGTATTGAGAACAGAATGGAGGTGCATTTCAAGGTAAAAATTGAGCTACCCTATGATCTGGTAGGCCCACCGATGGGCCTATCTCCTGAGTAGACTAGAATCAAAAAGACACAGGCTGGCAATCCTGCACTCCAGCGACGTGTACCATAGCCAAGATTTGGAAGAACCAAAATGTCCATCAACAGAGAAATGCACCAAAAAGAAGTGGTCCGTGTACACAATGGAATATTAGCCAAGGAAAAGAATGAAACATTGCCGTTGGCACCACCATAGAAGGATCTAGAAATAATCAGCCAACTTGAACTAAGAAAGAACCCAAAAGACAGATATCCTATGACATCAGTTATAGGTGTTACCTAAAAATCGATACCCATGAAATTATTTCCAAGAGAAGGACACGCATGGATTCAGAAAACAAAAATATGTTTAACCACATGGAAAGGTGTAAGGAACATATGAATTAGGGTATGGGGGTTAACAGACATGTACTAATACTTATGAAATATATAATCACAAAATACCTATGGAATACCAAGAGAGGTCTACTCAACACTCTGTAATGACCTACACGGGAAAGGATCCAAAGATGAATAGATCGATGCATAGATATAATGAACCAGATTCTGTACACCTAGAACACACACAATATTTTTATCAAATTTGCTCTGCTAATAAAGAAAAATTAAATTTAAAAAGCAAACAAGACGTAAGGAGATTTAAGCTCTTGGGGGTATGCCCTGGCACATTTCACTCTAATTTGCAGCCTGCTAACACGATTTCCAGGAAGGCTGTGTTGCCCAAAAACCCAGATTTGGAAATGTAGAAATGCTGCCGCCTTGTGGCCGTTTCCCGCAAAAGCGGCTTTAAACCCACAGCTAACGGTCACTCAACATTCACACGGACTCAGGGCAGTAAAGGACACGTGACCTCAAAAATGTCCTGAGCTGGGAATGGCCAAACAAATTAAAAACAGGCCAATGTTTCAAGGAGATAGGATGAAGAGGTAAGTTTTATTCACTCTTTTTCAAAAAAAGAAAAATGGATAACAGCTCAACATCAGGAATTATTAGACTCATGCAAATCTAATCCACATAAAGGATTCAACTCACACAAGTCAACTACCATCGGCAAAAGTCAACAAACAATAAATGCCGAAGGGGTTTTAGAGAACTGTGTACCCTCTAACTGCTGGTGACATGTAAAGTGGTAACAGCCAATAATGAGAACAGAAAGGAGCTGCATTTAAAAGTAAAAATTGAGCCACCATCCCATCCAGCAGGGCCACTGCTGAGCCTCTCACCTGAGAAGACCAGAGCCGAGAAGACACAGGCTGCAAGAGCTGCACTGCAGCCATTTTCGCAATAGCCAAGGCACGGAAGCAACCAAAATGTCCATCAACAGATGAATGGATAAAGAAGTGGTCCATGTACACAAAGGCATACTAACGATGGAAAACAATGAAACACTGCTCTTTGCGGCACCATAGATGAGCCCAGAGATAATCACAGAACATGAGGTAAGTCGGAAAGTAAAAGACATATATCCTATAATATCACCTATAGGCGTTATCTAACAACTGAGAGAAATGAACGTATTTCCACAGAGAAAGACAGTCACAGACTTAGAAAACAAACCACGCTTATCTAAAAGGAAAGGTGGGGGGAATGGATAAGTTAAGATTAGGGTTACCATAGGTATACAAATACATATTAAATATATATATCAAAAAGACCGACCATATAGCAAGGGAGGTCTACGGAACACTCTGCAGTAATTTACATGGGAAGAGGATCTGTACATGAATATATATATATGTATATATATATATATATATATATATATATACACACACACATTATATATACACACACACACACACACACACACACACACACACACACACATATATAGTACAAATGAACCAGACTGTGTACACCTAAGACAAAAAATATTCTAATCGTTACCCCAATTAGAAAAATTAAAACATCGAACAAGAAGTAATGTGACATAATCTTATGCGGGGTTTTCCTGGCGCATTCCATTCTAATTTACAACCTGGGAACAGGACTTCCAGAAAGGCTCTGCTGCCCTAGTAATCTGATTTGGGAATGGAGAAGTGCTGCCGCCTTGTGGCCATTTCGCACAACAGCAGCTTTAAACCCAGGGCTAATGGTCACTAAATATTCACACTCATTGCAGGCCTGTAAAGGACACCTGCCCTCAAAAAAAATCCTGGGGTCGAAAATCGACCAAAAAATTCGAAAGAGGGCAACGTTCCAAGAAGACAATTTCAAGAGGTTTATTGTACTCACAGTTTTTTTTCTGTTTTTGTTTAACACATATAAAATAGGCGTGGAAAGATGCTGAACATTAGGAATTATTAAAGACATGCAAATCCAAATTACAAAATCCTGTCAGCTTACACCAGTCAGAATGGCCATGAGTAAAATTTCTGCAAAAAATAAATGCTGTAGGGGTTGTGGAGAAATGTGTACCCTCGGTTCAAAGTGGGACATGGTAAGAGCCAGTAATGAAAACGCACACAAGGTGCCTTGAAAAGGTAAATATTGAGCTACCATTCAATCAGGCATACCCACTGCAGGGCCTATCGCCTCAGCGGATGAGAATGAAAAAGACACAGGCTGGCAATCCTGCACTCCAGCTATATTTACCATAGCCAACATTTGGAAGCAACGAAAATGTCCATCAACAGGGGAATGCACAAAGAAGAAGTGGTCCATGTACACAATGGCACGTGGCTCCAATAAAAAATATAAATTCACATTAAAAAGCAAACATAAGTAAGGAGACATCAGCATTTGGGGGATTATCCGGGCACATTCCACTCTAATTTATAACTGAGGAACACCACTGGCAGGAAGGTCTGTTTCCCTAGTTACCTGAGTGGGGAAAGCAGAAATGCTGCCACCCTCTGGCTGTTACCTGCAACAGCAGCCTTAAAGCCTGTGCTAAGGGTCACTTTATATGCACAAGTACTGGAGGGCTGTAAATGAACCTGCCCTCAAAATGTCTTGAGGGAGGTAATGGCCAAAATATTACAAAATGTGGCACATACTTCAGGCAAACAAGATGAAGACGTAAGTTGCACTCACAGTTTGAAGAAAAGACGGACATGCCTGAAAGCTCCATTTCAAGGGATTATGAGACCCATGCAAATCCAACCACAAAGAGGTATCAGCTCAAACCAGTCAGAATAAACATCAGAAGAAAGCTACAAACAATAAATGCTGAAGGGGTTGTGGAGAAGTGCATACCCTCAACTTTAAGTGGGACGTAACCTGGTAAGAGCCACGAATGAGAACAGAATGGACGTGCCTTTACGAGGCCAACATTGAGCTACCATATGATCCAGCAGGCCCACTCCTGGGCCTATAACCTAAGAAGACAGAATTGGAAAGACACAGGGAGGCAAATCTGCATTGCAACAGTATTACAATAGCCAAGACATGAAAGCAACCAAGAAGTCCATCAACAGATGAGTGGACAAAGAAGAACTGGTATATGTACACACGGAATATTAGCCAAGGAAGAAAAGGACACAATTCCATTTGCAGCACCATAGATGAGTCTAGAGGTAATCACACAACTTGTAGTAAGTCAGAAAGAGAAAGACACATGTCCTAGGATATCACTTACAGGTGTTACCTAAAAATGGATACCAGTGAAGATATTTCCACAGAGAAAGGCAATCACAGATTCATTCAACAAACTTATGGTTCACCAATGGAAAGGTGTGAGGATTGGATACCTTAGGATATTGGGGTTAACAGACATATACAAACACAGGTGACGTATATAATCACCAAAGACCACGGGAAAAGGATCCCAGGAAGAATAGACACATGTATATGTGTAAAAGAACCACATCTTGCACACGTAGAACAAGCAAAACATTGTAATCGAACTTGCTGTGATAAAAAATAAAAATTAAGTTAAGAAAACGAACAAGAAGTAGTGAGACATAAACTTAAGGCGCTTTTTCCTGGCACATTCCATTCTAATTTACAACCTACAACATTGAGGCTCTGTTGTCCTAGTAAACAGATTTTATAAAGGAGAACTGCTGCCACATTGTGGCCGTTTCACACAACAACAGCTTTAAACCCAGGGCTGATGGTCAGTTGATATTCAAAATAATCACAGGCCTGTAAATGACACCTGCCCTGAAAACAAATCCTGGGGTCGTATATCGACCAAAAAATTCAAAAGACGTCCACATTTCAAAACAACAATTTCAAGAGGCCATTTTACGCACATTTGTCTTCTCTTACTTTTTCTTTCTTTTGTTTGTTAAAAAAATGGGAATGGAAAAATGCTTAACATCAGGAATTAATGAAGTCATGCAAATCCAATCTACAAAAACGTTCACCTCACAGCCGTCAGAATGATCATCAGCAAAAACGTGTACAAAGAATAAATGCTGAAGGGGTTTTAGAGAACGGCGTACCCTCTTGCTGCTCTTGGGATGTAACCTGGTAACAGCCAGTATTGAGAACAGAATGGAGGTGCATTTCAAGGTAAAAATTGAGCTACCCTATGATCTGGTAGGCCCACCGATGGGCCTATCTCCTGAGTAGACTAGAATCAAAAAGACACAGGCTGGCAATCCTGCACTCCAGCGACGTGTACCATAGCCAAGATTTGGAAGAACCAAAATGTCCATCAACAGAGAAATGCACCAAAAAGAAGTGGTCCGTGTACACAATGGAATATTAGCCAAGGAAAAGAATGAAACATTGCCGTTGGCACCACCATAGAAGGATCTAGAAATAATCAGCCAACTTGAACTAAGAAAGAACCCAAAAGACAGATATCCTATGACATCAGTTATAGGTGTTACCTAAAAATCGATACCCATGAAATTATTTCCAAGAGAAGGACACGCATGGATTCAGAAAACAAAAATATGTTTAACCACATGGAAAGGTGTAAGGAACATATGAATTAGGGTATGGGGGTTAACAGACATGTACTAATACTTATGAAATATATAATCACAAAATACCTATGGAATACCAAGAGAGGTCTACTCAACACTCTGTAATGACCTACACGGGAAAGGATCCAAAGATGAATAGATCGATGCATAGATATAATGAACCAGATTCTGTACACCTAGAACACACACAATATTTTTATCAAATTTGCTCTGCTAATAAAGAAAAATTAAATTTAAAAAGCAAACAAGACGTAAGGAGATTTAAGCTCTTGGGGGTATGCCCTGGCACATTTCACTCTAATTTGCAGCCTGCTAACACGATTTCCAGGAAGGCTGTGTTGCCCAAAAACCCAGATTTGGAAATGTAGAAATGCTGCCGCCTTGTGGCCGTTTCCCGCAAAAGCGGCTTTAAACCCACAGCTAACGGTCACTCAACATTCACACGGACTCAGGGCAGTAAAGGACACGTGACCTCAAAAATGTCCTGAGCTGGGAATGGCCAAACAAATTAAAAACAGGCCAATGTTTCAAGGAGATAGGATGAAGAGGTAAGTTTTATTCACTCTTTTTCAAAAAAAGAAAAATGGATAACAGCTCAACATCAGGAATTATTAGACTCATGCAAATCTAATCCACATAAAGGATTCAACTCACACAAGTCAACTACCATCGGCAAAAGTCAACAAACAATAAATGCCGAAGGGGTTTTAGAGAACTGTGTACCCTCTAACTGCTGGTGACATGTAAAGTGGTAACAGCCAATAATGAGAACAGAAAGGAGCTGCATTTAAAAGTAAAAATTGAGCCACCATCCCATCCAGCAGGGCCACTGCTGAGCCTCTCACCTGAGAAGACCAGAGCCGAGAAGACACAGGCTGCAAGAGCTGCACTGCAGCCATTTTCGCAATAGCCAAGGCACGGAAGCAACCAAAATGTCCATCAACAGATGAATGGATAAAGAAGTGGTCCATGTACACAAAGGCATACTAACGATGGAAAACAATGAAACACTGCTCTTTGCGGCACCATAGATGAGCCCAGAGATAATCACAGAACATGAGGTAAGTCGGAAAGTAAAAGACATATATCCTATAATATCACCTATAGGCGTTATCTAACAACTGAGAGAAATGAACGTATTTCCACAGAGAAAGACAGTCACAGACTTAGAAAACAAACCACGCTTATCTAAAAGGAAAGGTGGGGGGAATGGATAAGTTAAGATTAGGGTTACCATAGGTATACAAATACATATTAAATATATATATCAAAAAGACCGACCATATAGCAAGGGAGGTCTACGGAACACTCTGCAGTAATTTACATGGGAAGAGGATCTGTACATGAATATATATATATATGTATATATATATATATATATATATACACACACACACATTATATACACACACACACACACACACACACACACACACACACATATATAGTACAAATGAACCAGACTGTGTACACCTAAGACAAAAAATATTCTAATCGTTACCCCAATTAGAAAAATTAAAACATCGAACAAGAAGTAATGTGACATAATCTTATGCGGGGTTTTCCTGGCGCATTCCATTCTAATTTACAACCTGGGAACAGGACTTCCAGAAAGGCTCTGCTGCCCTAGTAATCTGATTTGGGAATGGAGAAGTGCTGCCGCCTTGTGGCCATTTCGCACAACAGCAGCTTTAAACCCAGGGCTAATGGTCACTAAATATTCAACTCATTGCAGGCCTGTAAAGGACACCTGCCCTCAAAAAAAATCCTGGGGTCGAAAATCGACCAAAAAATTCGAAAGAGGGCAACGTTCCAAGAAGACAATTTCAAGAGGTTTATTGTACTCACAGTTTTTTTTCTGTTTTTGTTTAACACATATAAAATAGGCGTGGAAAGATGCTGAACATTAGGAATTATTAAAGACATGCAAATCCAAATTACAAAATCCTGTCAGCTTACACCAGTCAGAATGGCCATGAGTAAAATTTCTGCAAAAAATAAATGCTGTAGGGGTTGTGGAGAAATGTGTACCCTCGGTTCAAAGTGGGACATGGTAAGAGCCAGTAATGAAAACGCACACAAGGTGCCTTGAAAAGGTAAATATTGAGCTACCATTCAATCAGGCATACCCACTGCAGGGCCTATCGCCTCAGCGGATGAGAATGAAAAAGACACAGGCTGGCAATCCTGCACTCCAGCTATATTTACCATAGCCAACATTTGGAAGCAACGAAAATGTCCATCAACAGGGGAATGCACAAAGAAGAAGTGGTCCATGTACACAATGGCACGTGGCTCCAATAAAAAATATAAATTCACATTAAAAAACAAACATAAGTAAGGAGACATCAGCATTTGGGGGATTATCCGGGCACATTCCACTCTAATTTATAACTGAGGAACACCACTGGCAGGAAGGTCTGTTTCCCTAGTTACCTGAGTGGGGAAAGCAGAAATGCTGCCACCCTCTGGCTGTTACCTGCAACAGCAGCCTTAAAGCCTGTGCTAAGGGTCACTTTATATGCACAAGTACTGGAGGGCTGTAAATGAACCTGCCCTCAAAATGTCTTGAGGGAGGTAATGGCCAAAATATTACAAAATGTGGCACATACTTCAGGCAAACAAGATGAAGACGTAAGTTGCACTCACAGTTTGAAGAAAAGACGGACATGCCTGAAAGCTCCATTTCAAGGGATTATGAGACCCATGCAAATCCAACCACAAAGAGGTATCAGCTCAAACCAGTCAGAATAAACATCAGAAGAAAGCTACAAACAATAAATGCTGAAGGGGTTGTGGAGAAGTGCATACCCTCAACTTTAAGTGGGACGTAACCTGGTAAGAGCCACGAACGAGAACAGAATGGACGTGCCTTTACGAGGCCAACATTGAGCTACCATATGATCCAGCAGGCCCACTCCTGGGCCTATAACCTAAGAAGACAGAATTGGAAAGACACAGGGAGGCAAATCTGCATTGCAACAGTATTACAATAGCCAAGACATGAAAGCAACCAAGAAGTCCATCAACAGATGAGTGGACAAAGAAGAACTGGTATATGTACACACGGAATATTAGCCAAGGAAGAAAAGGACACAATTCCATTTGCAGCACCATAGATGAGTCTAGAGGTAATCACACAACTTGTAGTAAGTCAGAAAGAGAAAGACACATGTCCTAGGATATCACTTACAGGTGTTACCTAAAAATGGATACCAGTGAAGATATTTCCACAGAGAAAGGCAATCACAGATTCATTCAACAAACTTATGGTTCACCAATGGAAAGGTGTGAGGATTGGATACCTTAGGATATTGGGGTTAACAGACATATACAAACACAGGTGACGTATATAATCACCAAAGACCACGGGAAAAGGATCCCAGGAAGAATAGACACATGTATATGTGTAAAAGAACCACATCTTGCACACGTAGAACAAGCAAAACATTGTAATCGAACTTGCCGTGATAAAAAATAAAAATTAAGTTAAGAAAACGAACAAGAAGTAGTGAGACATAAACTTAAGGCGCTTTTTCCTGGCACATTCCATTCTAATTTACAACCTACAACATTGAGGCTCTGTTGTCCTAGTAAACAGATTTTATAAAGGAGAACTGCTGCCACATTGTGGCCGTTTCACACAACAACAGCTTTAAACCCAGGGCTGATGGTCAGTTGATATTCAAAATAATCACAGGCCTGTAAATGACACCTGCCCTGAAAACAAATCCTGGGGTCGTATATCGACCAAAAAGTTCAAAAGACGTCCACATTTCAAAACAACAATTTCAAGAGGCCATTTTACGCACATTTGTCTTCTCTTACTTTTTCTTTCTTTTGTTTGTTAAAAAAATGGGAATGGAAAAATGCTTAACATCAGGAATTAATGAAGTCATGCAAATCCAATCTACAAAAACGTTCACCTCACAGCCGTCAGAATGATCATCAGCAAAAACGTGTACAAAGAATAAATGCTGAAGGGGTTTTAGAGAACGGCGTACCCTCTTGCTGCTCTTGGGATGTAACCTGGTAACAGCCAGTATTGAGAACAGAATGGAGGTGCATTTCAAGGTAAAAATTGAGCTACCCTATGATCTGGTAGGCCCACCGATGGGCCTATCTCCTGAGTAGACTAGAATCAAAAAGACACAGGCTGGCAATCCTGCACTCCAGCGACGTGTACCATAGCCAAGATTTGGAAGAACCAAAATGTCCATCAACAGAGAAATGCACCAAAAAGAAGTGGTCCGTGTACACAATGGAATATTAGCCAAGGAAAAGAATGAAACATTGCCGTTGGCACCACCACAGAAGGATCTAGAAATAATCAGCCAACTTGAACTAAGAAAGAACCCAAAAGACAGATATCCTATGACATCAGTTATAGGTGTTACCTAAAAATCGATACCCATGAAATTATTTCCAAGAGAAGGACACGCATGGATTCAGAAAACAAAAATATGTTTAACCACATGGAAAGGTGTAAGGAACATATGAATTAGGGTATGGGGGTTAACAGACATGTACTAATACTTATGAAATATATAATCACAAAATACCTATGGAATACCAAGAGAGGTCTACTCAACACTCTGTAATGACCTACACGGGAAAGGATCCAAAGATGAAGAGATCGATGCATAGATATAATGAACCAGATTCTGTACACCTAGAACACACACAATATTTTTATCAAATTTGCTCTGCTAATAAAGAAAAATTAAATTTAAAAAGCAAACAAGACGTAAGGAGATTTAAGCTCTTGGGGGTTTGCCCTGGCACATTTCACTCTAATTTGCAGCCTGCTAACACGATTTCCAGGAAGGCTGTGTTGCCCAAAAACCCAGATTTGCAAATGTAGAAATGCTGCCGCCTTGTGGCCGTTTCCCGCAAAAGCGGCTTTAAACCCACAGCTAACGGTCACTCAACATTCACACGGACTCAGGGCAGTAAAGGACACGTGACCTCAAAAATGTCCTGAGCTGGGAATGGCCAAACAAATTAAAAACAGGCCAATGTTTCAAGGAGATAGGATGAAGAGGTAAGTTTTATTCACTCTTTTTCAAAAAAAGAAAAATGGATAACAGCTCAACATCAGGAATTATTAGACTCATGCAAATCTAATCTACATAAAGGATTCAACTCACACAAGTCAACTACCATCGGCAAAAGTCAACAAACAATAAATGCCGAAGGGGTTTTAGAGAACTGTGTACCCTCTAACTGCTGGTGACATGTAAAGTGGTAACAGCCAATAATGAGAACAGAAAGGAGCTGCATTTAAAAGTAAAAATTGAGCCACCATCCCATCCAGCGGGGCCACTGCTGAGCCTCTCACCTGAGAAGACCAGAGCCGAGAAGACACAGGCTGCAAGAGCTGCACTGCAGCCATTTTCGCAATAGCCAAGGCACGGAAGCAACCAAAATGTCCATCAACAGATGAATGGATAAAGAAGTGGTCCATGTACACAAAGGCATACTAACGATGGAAAACAATGAAACACTGCTCTTTGCGGCACCATAGATGAGCCCAGAGATAATCACAGAACATGAGGTAAGTCGGAAAGTAAAAGACATATATCCTATAATATCACCTATAGGCGTTATCTAACAACTGAGAGAAATGAACGTATTTCCACAGAGAAAGACAGTCACAGACTTAGAAAACAAACCACGCTTATCTAAAAGGAAAGGTGGGGGGAATGGATAAGTTAAGATTAGGGTTACCATAGGTATACAAATACATATTAAATATATATATCAAAAAGACCGACCATATAGCAAGGGAGGTCTACGGAACACTCTGCAGTAATTTACATGGGAAGAGGATCTGTACATGAATATATATATATGTATATATGTATATATATATATATATATATATACACACACACATTATATACACACACACACACACACACACACACACACACACATATATAGTACAAATGAACCAGACTGTGTACACCTAAGACAAAAAATATTCTAATCGTTACCCCAATTAGAAAAATTAAAACATCGAACAAGAAGTAATGTGACATAATCTTATGCGGGGTTTTCCTGGCGCATTCCATTCTAATTTACAACCTGGGAACAGGACTTCCAGAAAGGCTCTGCTGCCCTAGTAATCTGATTTGGGAATGGAGAAGTGCTGCCGCCTTGTGGCCATTTCGCACAACAGCAGCTTTAAACCCAGGGCTAATGGTCACTAAATATTCACACTCATTGCAGGCCTGTAAAGGACACCTGCCCTCAAAAAAAATCCTGGGGTCGAAAATCGACCAAAAAATTCGAAAGAGGGCAACGTTCCAAGAAGACAATTTCAAGAGGTTTATTGTACTCACAGTTTTTTTTCTGTTTTTGTTTAACACATATAAAATAGGCGTGGAAAGATGCTGAACATTAGGAATTATTAAAGACATGCAAATCCAAATTACAAAATCCTGTCAGCTTACACCAGTCAGAATGGCCATGAGTAAAATTTCTGCAAAAAATAAATGCTGTAGGGGTTGTGGAGAAATGTGTACCCTCGGTTCAAAGTGGGACATGGTAAGAGCCAGTAATGAAAACGCACACAAGGTGCCTTGAAAAGGTAAATATTGAGCTACCATTCAATCAGGCATACCCACTGCAGGGCCTATCGCCTCAGCGGATGAGAATGAAAAAGACACAGGCTGGCAATCCTGCACTCCAGCTATATTTACCATAGCCAACATTTGGAAGCAACGAAAATGTCCATCAACAGGGGAATGCACAAAGAAGAAGTGGTCCATGTACACAATGGCACGTGGCTCCAATAAAAAATATAAATTCACATTAAAAAACAAACATAAGTAAGGAGACATCAGCATTTGGGGGATTATCCGGGCACATTCCACTCTAATTTATAACTGAGGAACACCACTGGCAGGAAGGTCTGTTTCCCTAGTTACCTGAGTGGGGAAAGCAGAAATGCTGCCACCCTCTGGCTGTTACCTGCAACAGCAGCCTTAAAGCCTGTGCTAAGGGTCACTTTATATGCACAAGTACTGGAGGGCTGTAAATGAACCTGCCCTCAAAATGTCTTGAGGGAGGTAATGGCCAAAATATTACAAAATGTGGCACATACTTCAGGCAAACAAGATGAAGACGTAAGTTGCACTCACAGTTTGAAGAAAAGACGGACATGCCTGAAAGCTCCATTTCAAGGGATTATGAGACCCATGCAAATCCAACCACAAAGAGGTATCAGCTCAAACCAGTCAGAATAAACATCAGAAGAAAGCTACAAACAATAAATGCTGAAGGGGTTGTGGAGAAGTGCATACCCTCAACTTTAAGTGGGACGTAACCTGGTAAGAGCCACGAACGAGAACAGAATGGACGTGCCTTTACGAGGCCAACATTGAGCTACCATATGATCCAGCAGGCCCACTCCTGGGCCTATAACCTAAGAAGACAGAATTGGAAAGACACAGGGAGGCAAATCTGCATTGCAACAGTATTACAATAGCCAAGACATGAAAGCAACCAAGAAGTCCATCAACAGATGAGTGGACAAAGAAGAACTGGTATATGTACACACGGAATATTAGCCAAGGAAGAAAAGGACACAATTCCATTTGCAGCACCATAGATGAGTCTAGAGGTAATCACACAACTTGTAGTAAGTCAGAAAGAGAAAGACACATGTCCTAGGATATCACTTACAGGTGTTACCTAAAAATGGATACCAGTGAAGATATTTCCACAGAGAAAGGCAATCACAGATTCATTCAACAAACTTATGGTTCACCAATGGAAAGGTGTGAGGATTGGATACCTTAGGATATTGGGGTTAACAGACATATACAAACACAGGTGACGTATATAATCACCAAAGACCACGGGAAAAGGATCCCAGGAAGAATAGACACATGTATATGTGTAAAAGAACCACATCTTGCACACGTAGAACAAGCAAAACATTGTAATCGAACTTGCTGTGATAAAAAATAAAAATTAAGTTAAGAAAACGAACAAGAAGTAGTGAGACATAAACTTAAGGCGCTTTTTCCTGGCACATTCCATTCTAATTTACAACCTACAACATTGAGGCTCTGTTGTCCCAGTAAACAGATTTTATAAAGGAGAACTGCTGCCACATTGTGGCCGTTTCACACAACAACAGCTTTAAACCCAGGGCTGATGGTCAGTTGATATTCAAAATAATCACAGGCCTGTAAATGACACCTGCCCTGAAAACAAATCCTGGGGTCGTATATCGACCAAAAAATTCAAAAGACGTCCACATTTCAAAACAACAATTTCAAGAGGCCATTTTACGCACATTTGTCTTCTCTTACTTTTTCTTTCTTTTGTTTGTTAAAAAAATGGGAATGGAAAAATGCTTAACATCAGGAATTAATGAAGTCATGCAAATCCAATCTACAAAAACGTTCACCTCACAGCCGTCAGAATGATCATCAGCAAAAACGTGTACAAAGAATAAATGCTGAAGGGGTTTTAGAGAACGGCGTACCCTCTTGCTGCTCTTGGGATGTAACCTGGTAACAGCCAGTATTGAGAACAGAATGGAGGTGCATTTCAAGGTAAAAATTGAGCTACCCTATGATCTGGTAGGCCCACCGATGGGCCTATCTCCTGAGTAGACTAGAATCAAAAAGACACAGGCTGGCAATCCTGCACTCCAGCGACGTGTACCATAGCCAAGATTTGGAAGAACCAAAATGTCCATCAACAGAGAAATGCACCAAAAAGAAGTGGTCCGTGTACACAATGGAATATTAGCCAAGGAAAAGAATGAAACATTGCCGTTGGCACCACCATAGAAGGATCTAGAAATAATCAGCCAACTTGAACTAAGAAAGAACCCAAAAGACAGATATCCTATGACATCAGTTATAGGTGTTACCTAAAAATCGATACCCATGAAATTATTTCCAAGAGAAGGACACGCATGGATTCAGAAAACAAAAATATGTTTAACCACATGGAAAGGTGTAAGGAACATATGAATTAGGGTATGGGGGTTAACAGACATGTACTAATACTTATGAAATATATAATCACAAAATACCTATGGAATACCAAGAGAGGTCTACTCAACACTCTGTAATGACCTACACGGGAAAGGATCCAAAGATGAATAGATCGATGCATAGATATAATGAACCAGATTCTGTACACCTAGAACACACACAATATTTTTATCAAATTTGCTCTGCTAATAAAGAAAAATTAAATTTAAAAAGCAAACAAGACGTAAGGAGATTTAAGCTCTTGGGGGTTTGCCCTGGCACATTTCACTCTAATTTGCAGCCTGCTAACACGATTTCCAGGAAGGCTGTGTTGCCCAAAAACCCAGATTTGGAAATGTAGAAATGCTGCCGCCTTGTGGCCGTTTCCCGCAAAAGCGGCTTTAAACCCACAGCTAACGGTCACTCAACATTCACACGGACTCAGGGCAGTAAAGGACACGTGACCTCAAAAATGTCCTGAGCTGGGAATGGCCAAACAAATTAAAAACAGGCCAATGTTTCAAGGAGATAGGATGAAGAGGTAAGTTTTATTCACTCTTTTTCAAAAAAAGAAAAATGGATAACAGCTCAACATCAGGAATTATTAGACTCATGCAAATCTAATCTACATAAAGGATTCAACTCACACAAGTCAACTACCATCGGCAAAAGTCAACAAACAATAAATGCCGAAGGGGTTTTAGAGAACTGTGTACCCTCTAACTGCTGGTGACATGTAAAGTGGTAACAGCCAATAATGAGAACAGAAAGGAGCTGCATTTAAAAGTAAAAATTGAGCCACCATCCCATCCAGCGGGGCCACTGCTGAGCCTCTCACCTGAGAAGACCAGAGCCGAGAAGACACAGGCTGCAAGAGCTGCACTGCAGCCATTTTCGCAATAGCCAAGGCACGGAAGCAACCAAAATGTCCATCAACAGATGAATGGATAAAGAAGTGGTCCATGTACACAAAGGCATACTAACGATGGAAAACAATGAAACACTGCTCTTTGCGGCACCATAGATGAGCCCAGAGATAATCACAGAACATGAGGTAAGTCGGAAAGTAAAAGACATATATCCTATAATATCACCTATAGGCGTTATCTAACAACTGAGAGAAATGAACGTATTTCCACAGAGAAAGACAGTCACAGACTTAGAAAACAAACCACGCTTATCTAAAAGGAAAGGTGGGGGGAATGGATAAGTTAAGATTAGGGTTACCATAGGTATACAAATACATATTAAATATATATATCAAAAAGACCGACCATATAGCAAGGGAGGTCTACGGAACACTCTGCAGTAATTTACATGGGAAGAGGATCTGTACATGAATATATATATATGTATATATATATATATATATATATATATATATATATATACACACACACATTATATACACACACACACACACACACACACACACACACATATATAGTACAAATGAACCAGACTGTGTACACCTAAGACAAAAAATATTCTAATCGTTACCCCAATTAGAAAAATTAAAACATCGAACAAGAAGTAATGTGACATAATCTTATGCGGGGTTTTCCTGGCGCATTCCATTCTAATTTACAACCTGGGAACAGGACTTCCAGAAAGGCTCTGCTGCCCTAGTAATCTGATTTGGGAATGGAGAAGTGCTGCCGCCTTGTGGCCATTTCGCACAACAGCAGCTTTAAACCCAGGGCTAATGGTCACTAAATATTCACACTCATTGCAGGCCTGTAAAGGACACCTGCCCTCAAAAAAAATCCTGGGGTCGAAAATCGACCAAAAAATTCAAAAGAGGGCAACGTTCCAAGAAGACAATTTCAAGAGGTTTATTGTACTCACAGTTTTTTTTCTGTTTTTGTTTAACACATATAAAATAGGCGTGGAAAGATGCTGAACATTAGGAATTATTAAAGACATGCAAATCCAAATTACAAAATCCTGTCAGCTTACACCAGTCAGAATGGCCATGAGTAAAATTTCTGCAAAAAATAAATGCTGTAGGGGTTGTGGAGAAATGTGTACCCTCGGTTCAAAGTGGGACATGGTAAGAGCCAGTAATGAAAACGCACACAAGGTGCCTTGAAAAGGTAAATATTGAGCTACCATTCAATCAGGCATACCCACTGCAGGGCCTATCGCCTCAGCGGATGAGAATGAAAAAGACACAGGCTGGCAATCCTGCACTCCAGCTATATTTACCATAGCCAACATTTGGAAGCAACGAAAATGTCCATCAACAGGGGAATGCACAAAGAAGAAGTGGTCCATGTACACAATGGCACGTGGCTCCAATAAAAAATATAAATTCACATTAAAAAACAAACATAAGTAAGGAGACATCAGCATTTGGGGGATTATCCGGGCACATTCCACTCTAATTTATAACTGAGGAACACCACTGGCAGGAAGGTCTGTTTCCCTAGTTACCTGAGTGGGGAAAGCAGAAATGCTGCCACCCTCTGGCTGTTACCTGCAACAGCAGCCTTAAAGCCTGTGCTAAGGGTCACTTTATATGCACAAGTACTGGAGGGCTGTAAATGAACCTGCCCTCAAAATGTCTTGAGGGAGGTAATGGCCAAAATATTACAAAATGTGGCACATACTTCAGGCAAACAAGATGAAGACGTAAGTTGCACTCACAGTTTGAAGAAAAGACGGACATGCCTGAAAGCTCCATTTCAAGGGATTATGAGACCCATGCAAATCCAACCACAAAGAGGTATCAGCTCAAACCAGTCAGAATAAACATCAGAAGAAAGCTACAAACAATAAATGCTGAAGGGGTTGTGGAGAAGTGCATACCCTCAACTTTAAGTGGGACGTACCCTGGTAAGAGCCACGAACGAGAACAGAATGGACGTGCCTTTACGAGGCCAACATTGAGCTACCATATGATCCAGCAGGCCCACTCCTGGGCCTATAACCTAAGAAGACAGAATTGGAAAGACACAGGGAGGCAAATCTGCATTGCAACAGTATTACAATAGCCAAGACATGAAAGCAACCAAGAAGTCCATCAACAGATGAGTGGACAAAGAAGAACTGGTATATGTACACACGGAATATTAGCCAAGGAAGAAAAGGACACAATTCCATTTGCAGCACCATAGATGAGTCTAGAGGTAATCACACAACTTGTAGTAAGTCAGAAAGAGAAAGACACATGTCCTAGGATATCACTTACAGGTGTTACCTAAAAATGGATACCAGTGAAGATATTTCCACAGAGAAAGGCAATCACAGATTCATTCAACAAACTTATGGTTCACCAATGGAAAGGTGTGAGGATTGGATACCTTAGGATATTGGGGTTAACAGACATATACAAACACAGGTGACGTATATAATCACCAAAGACCACGGGAAAAGGATCCCAGGAAGAATAGACACATGTATATGTGTAAAAGAACCACATCTTGCACACGTAGAACAAGCAAAACATTGTAATCGAACTTGCTGTGATAAAAAATAAAAATTAAGTTAAGAAAACGAACAAGAAGTAGTGAGACATAAACTTAAGGCGCTTTTTCCTGGCACATTCCATTCTAATTTACAACCTACAACATTGAGGCTCTGTTGTCCCAGTAAACAGATTTTATAAAGGAGAACTGCTGCCACATTGTGGCCGTTTCACACAACAACAGCTTTAAACCCAGGGCTGATGGTCAGTTGATATTCAAAATAATCACAGGCCTGTAAATGACACCTGCCCTGAAAACAAATCCTGGGGTCGTATATCGACCAAAAAATTCAAAAGACGTCCACATTTCAAAACAACAATTTCAAGAGGCCATTTTACGCACATTTGTCTTCTCTTACTTTTTCTTTCTTTTGTTTGTTAAAAAAATGGGAATGGAAAAATGCTTAACATCAGGAATTAATGAAGTCATGCAAATCCAATCTACAAAAACGTTCACCTCACAGCCGTCAGAATGATCATCAGCAAAAACGTGTACAAAGAATAAATGCTGAAGGGGTTTTAGAGAACGGCGTACCCTCTTGCTGCTCTTGGGATGTAACCTGGTAACAGCCAGTATTGAGAACAGAATGGAGGTGCATTTCAAGGTAAAAATTGAGCTACCCTATGATCTGGTAGGCCCACCGATGGGCCTATCTCCTGAGTAGACTAGAATCAAAAAGACACAGGCTGGCAATCCTGCACTCCAGCGACGTGTACCATAGCCAAGATTTGGAAGAACCAAAATGTCCATCAACAGAGAAATGCACCAAAAAGAAGTGGTCCGTGTACACAATGGAATATTAGCCAAGGAAAAGAATGAAACATTGCCGTTGGCACCACCATAGAAGGATCTAGAAATAATCAGCCAACTTGAACTAAGAAAGAACCCAAAAGACAGATATCCTATGACATCAGTTATAGGTGTTACCTAAAAATCGATACCCATGAAATTATTTCCAAGAGAAGGACACGCATGGATTCAGAAAACAAAAATATGTTTAACCACATGGAAAGGTGTAAGGAACATATGAATTAGGGTATGGGGGTTAACAGACATGTACTAATACTTATGAAATATATAATCACAAAATACCTATGGAATACCAAGAGAGGTCTACTCAACACTCTGTAATGACCTACACGGGAAAGGATCCAAAGATGAATAGATCGATGCATAGATATAATGAACCAGATTCTGTACACCTAGAACACACACAATATTTTTATCAAATTTGCTCTGCTAATAAAGAAAAATTAAATTTAAAAAGCAAACAAGACGTAAGGAGATTTAAGCTCTTGGGGGTTTGCCCTGGCACATTTCACTCTAATTTGCAGCCTGCTAACACGATTTCCAGGAAGGCTGTGTTGCCCAAAAACCCAGATTTGGAAATGTAGAAATGCTGCCGCCTTGTGGCCGTTTCCCGCAAAAGCGGCTTTAAACCCACAGCTAACGGTCACTCAACATTCACACGGACTCAGGGCAGTAAAGGACACGTGACCTCAAAAATGTCCTGAGCTGGGAATGGCCAAACAAATTAAAAACAGGCCAATGTTTCAAGGAGATAGGATGAAGAGGTAAGTTTTATTCACTCTTTTTCAAAAAAAGAAAAATGGATAACAGCTCAACATCAGGAATTATTAGACTCATGCAAATCTAATCCACATAAAGGATTCAACTCACACAAGTCAACTACCATCGGCAAAAGTCAACAAACAATAAATGCCGAAGGGGTTTTAGAGAACTGTGTACCCTCTAACTGCTGGTGACATGTAAAGTGGTAACAGCCAATAATGAGAACAGAAAGGAGCTGCATTTAAAAGTAAAAATTGAGCCACCATCCCATCCAGCAGGGCCACTGCTGAGCCTCTCACCTGAGAAGACCAGAGCCGAGAAGACACAGGCTGCAAGAGCTGCACTGCAGCCATTTTCGCAATAGCCAAGGCACGGAAGCAACCAAAATGTCCATCAACAGATGAATGGATAAAGAAGTGGTCCATGTACACAAAGGCATACTAACGATGGAAAACAATGAAACACTGCTCTTTGCGGCACCATAGATGAGCCCAGAGATAATCACAGAACATGAGGTAAGTCGGAAAGTAAAAGACATATATCCTATAATATCACCTATAGGCGTTATCTAACAACTGAGAGAAATGAACGTATTTCCACAGAGAAAGACAGTCACAGACTTAGAAAACAAACCACGCTTATCTAAAAGGAAAGGTGGGGGGAATGGATAAGTTAAGATTAGGGTTACCATAGGTATACAAATACATATTAAATATATATATCAAAAAGACCGACCATATAGCAAGGGAGGTCTACGGAACACTCTGCAGTAATTTACATGGGAAGAGGATCTGTACATGAATATATATATGTGTATATATATATATATATATACACACACATATTTATATATATACATATATACACACACACACACACACACACACACACACACACACACACACACATATATAGTACAAATGAACCAGACTGTGTACACCTAAGACAAAAAATATTCTAATCGTTACCCCAATTAGAAAAATTAAAACATCGAACAAGAAGTAATGTGACATAATCTTATGCGGGGTTTTCCTGGCGCATTCCATTCTAATTTACAACCTGGGAACAGGACTTCCAGAAAGGCTCTGCTGCCCTAGTAATCTGATTTGGGAATGGAGAAGTGCTGCCGCCTTGTGGCCATTTCGCACAACAGCAGCTTTAAACCCAGGGCTAATGGTCACTAAATATTCACACTCATTGCAGGCCTGTAAAGGACACCTGCCCTCAAAAAAAATCCTGGGGTCGAAAATCGACCAAAAAATTCAAAAGAGGGCAACGTTCCAAGAAGACAATTTCAAGAGGTTTATTGTACTCACAGTTTTTTTTCTGTTTTTGTTTAACACATATAAAATAGGCGTGGAAAGATGCTGAACATTAGGAATTATTAAAGACATGCAAATCCAAATTACAAAATCCTGTCAGCTTACACCAGTCAGAATGGCCATGAGTAAAATTTCTGCAAAAAATAAATGCTGTAGGGGTTGTGGAGAAATGTGTACCCTCGGTTCAAAGTGGGACATGGTAAGAGCCAGTAATGAAAACGCACACAAGGTGCCTTGAAAAGGTAAATATTGAGCTACCATTCAATCAGGCATACCCACTGCAGGGCCTATCGCCTCAGCGGATGAGAATGAAAAAGACACAGGCTGGCAATCCTGCACTCCAGCTATATTTACCATAGCCAACATTTGGAAGCAACGAAAATGTCCATCAACAGGGGAATGCACAAAGAAGAAGTGGTCCATGTACACAATGGCACGTGGCTCCAATAAAAAATATAAATTCACATTAAAAAACAAACATAAGTAAGGAGACATCAGCATTTGGGGGATTATCCGGGCACATTCCACTCTAATTTATAACTGAGGAACACCACTGGCAGGAAGGTCTGTTTCCCTAGTTACCTGAGTGGGGAAAGCAGAAATGCTGCCACCCTCTGGCTGTTACCTGCAACAGCAGCCTTAAAGCCTGTGCTAAGGGTCACTTTATATGCACAAGTACTGGAGGGCTGTAAATGAACCTGCCCTCAAAATGTCTTGAGGGAGGTAATGGCCAAAATATTACAAAATGTGGCACATACTTCAGGCAAACAAGATGAAGACGTAAGTTGCACTCACAGTTTGAAGAAAAGACGGACATGCCTGAAAGCTCCATTTCAAGGGATTATGAGACCCATGCAAATCCAACCACAAAGAGGTATCAGCTCAAACCAGTCAGAATAAACATCAGAAGAAAGCTACAAACAATAAATGCTGAAGGGGTTGTGGAGAAGTGCATACCCTCAACTTTAAGTGGGACGTAACCTGGTAAGAGCCACGAACGAGAACAGAATGGACGTGCCTTTACGAGGCCAACATTGAGCTACCATATGATCCAGCAGGCCCACTCCTGGGCCTATAACCTAAGAAGACAGAATTGGAAAGACACAGGGAGGCAAATCTGCATTGCAACAGTATTACAATAGCCAAGACATGAAAGCAACCAAGAAGTCCATCAACAGATGAGTGGACAAAGAAGAACTGGTATATGTACACACGGAATATTAGCCAAGGAAGAAAAGGACACAATTCCATTTGCAGCACCATAGATGAGTCTAGAGGTAATCACACAACTTGTAGTAAGTCAGAAAGAGAAAGACACATGTCCTAGGATATCACTTACAGGTGTTACCTAAAAATGGATACCAGTGAAGATATTTCCACAGAGAAAGGCAATCACAGATTCATTCAACAAACTTATGGTTCACCAATGGAAAGGTGTGAGGATTGGATACCTTAGGATATTGGGGTTAACAGACATATACAAACACAGGTGACGTATATAATCACCAAAGACCACGGGAAAAGGATCCCAGGAAGAATAGACACATGTATATGTGTAAAAGAACCACATCTTGCACACGTAGAACAAGCAAAACATTGTAATCGAACTTGCCGTGATAAAAAATAAAAATTAAGTTAAGAAAACGAACAAGAAGTAGTGAGACATAAACTTAAGGCGCTTTTTCCTGGCACATTCCATTCTAATTTACAACCTACAACATTGAGGCTCTGTTGTCCTAGTAAACAGATTTTATAAAGGAGAACTGCTGCCACATTGTGGCCGTTTCACACAACAACAGCTTTAAACCCAGGGCTGATGGTCAGTTGATATTCAAAATAATCACAGGCCTGTAAATGACACCTGCCCTGAAAACAAATCCTGGGGTCGTATATCGACCAAAAAATTCAAAAGACGTCCACATTTCAAAACAACAATTTCAAGAGGCCATTTTACGCACATTTGTCTTCTCTTACTTTTTCTTTCTTTTGTTTGTTAAAAAAATGGGAATGGAAAAATGCTTAACATCAGGAATTAATGAAGTCATGCAAATCCAATCTACAAAAACGTTCACCTCACAGCCGTCAGAATGATCATCAGCAAAAACGTGTACAAAGAATAAATGCTGAAGGGGTTTTAGAGAACGGCGTACCCTCTTGCTGCTCTTGGGATGTAACCTGGTAACAGCCAGTATTGAGAACAGAATGGAGGTGCATTTCAAGGTAAAAATTGAGCTACCCTATGATCTGGTAGGCCCACCGATGGGCCTATCTCCTGAGTAGACTAGAATCAAAAAGACACAGGCTGGCAATCCTGCACTCCAGCGACGTGTACCATAGCCAAGATTTGGAAGAACCAAAATGTCCATCAACAGAGAAATGCACCAAAAAGAAGTGGTCCGTGTACACAATGGAATATTAGCCAAGGAAAAGAATGAAACATTGCCGTTGGCACCACCACAGAAGGATCTAGAAATAATCAGCCAACTTGAACTAAGAAAGAACCCAAAAGACAGATATCCTATGACATCAGTTATAGGTGTTACCTAAAAATCGATACCCATGAAATTATTTCCAAGAGAAGGACACGCATGGATTCAGAAAACAAAAATATGTTTAACCACATGGAAAGGTGTAAGGAACATATGAATTAGGGTATGGGGGTTAACAGACATGTACTAATACTTATGAAATATATAATCACAAAATACCTATGGAATACCAAGAGAGGTCTACTCAACACTCTGTAATGACCTACACGGGAAAGGATCCAAAGATGAATAGATCGATGCATAGATATAATGAACCAGATTCTGTACACCTAGAACACACACAATATTTTTATCAAATTTGCTCTGCTAATAAAGAAAAATTAAATTTAAAAAGCAAACAAGACGTAAGGAGATTTAAGCTCTTGGGGGTTTGCCCTGGCACATTTCACTCTAATTTGCAGCCTGCTAACACGATTTCCAGGAAGGCTGTGTTGCCCAAAAACCCAGATTTGGAAATGTAGAAATGCTGCCGCCTTGTGGCCGTTTCCCGCAAAAGCGGCTTTAAACCCACAGCTAACGGTCACTCAACATTCACACGGACTCAGGGCAGTAAAGGACACGTGACCTCAAAAATGTCCTGAGCTGGGAATGGCCAAACAAATTAAAAACAGGCCAATGTTTCAAGGAGATAGGATGAAGAGGTAAGTTTTATTCACTCTTTTTCAAAAAAAGAAAAATGGATAACAGCTCAACATCAGGAATTATTAGACTCATGCAAATCTAATCTACATAAAGGATTCAACTCACACAAGTCAACTACCATCGGCAAAAGTCAACAAACAATAAATGCCGAAGGGGTTTTAGAGAACTGTGTACCCTCTAACTGCTGGTGACATGTAAAGTGGTAACAGCCAATAATGAGAACAGAAAGGAGCTGCATTTAAAAGTAAAAATTGAGCCACCATCCCATCCAGCAGGGCCACTGCTGAGCCTCTCACCTGAGAAGACCAGAGCCGAGAAGACACAGGCTGCAAGAGCTGCACTGCAGCCATTTTCGCAATAGCCAAGGCACGGAAGCAACCAAAATGTCCATCAACAGATGAATGGATAAAGAAGTGGTCCATGTACACAAAGGCATACTAACGATGGAAAACAATGAAACACTGCTCTTTGCGGCACCATAGATGAGCCCAGAGATAATCACAGAACATGAGGTAAGTCGGAAAGTAAAAGACATATATCCTATAATATCACCTATAGGCGTTATCTAACAACTGAGAGAAATGAACGTATTTCCACAGAGAAAGACAGTCACAGACTTAGAAAACAAACCACGCTTATCTAAAAGGAAAGGTGGGGGGAATGGATAAGTTAAGATTAGGGTTACCATAGGTATACAAATACATATTAAATATATATATCAAAAAGACCGACCATATAGCAAGGGAGGTCTACGGAACACTCTGCAGTAATTTACATGGGAAGAGGATCTGTACATGAATATATATATGTGTATATATATATATATATACACACACATATTTATATATATACATATATACACACACACACACACACACACACACACACACACACACACACATATATAGTACAAATGAACCAGACTGTGTACACCTAAGACAAAAAATATTCTAATCGTTACCCCAATTAGAAAAATTAAAACATCGAACAAGAAGTAATGTGACATAATCTTATGCGGGGTTTTCCTGGCGCATTCCATTCTAATTTACAACCTGGGAACAGGACTTCCAGAAAGGCTCTGCTGCCCTAGTAATCTGATTTGGGAATGGAGAAGTGCTGCCGCCTTGTGGCCATTTCGCACAACAGCAGCTTTAAACCCAGGGCTAATGGTCACTAAATATTCAACTCATTGCAGGCCTGTAAAGGACACCTGCCCTCAAAAAAAATCCTGGGGTCGAAAATCGACCAAAAAATTCGAAAGAGGGCAACGTTCCAAGAAGACAATTTCAAGAGGTTTATTGTACTCACAGTTTTTTTTCTGTTTTTGTTTAACACATATAAAATAGGCGTGGAAAGATGCTGAACATTAGGAATTATTAAAGACATGCAAATCCAAATTACAAAATCCTGTCAGCTTACACCAGTCAGAATGGCCATGAGTAAAATTTCTGCAAAAAATAAATGCTGTAGGGGTTGTGGAGAAATGTGTACCCTCGGTTCAAAGTGGGACATGGTAAGAGCCAGTAATGAAAATGCACACAAGGTGCCTTGAAAAGGTAAATATTGAGCTACCATTCAATCAGGCATACCCACTGCAGGGCCTATCGCCTCAGCGGATGAGAATGAAAAAGACACAGGCTGGCAATCCTGCACTCCAGCTATATTTACCATAGCCAACATTTGGAAGCAACGAAAATGTCCATCAACAGGGGAATGCACAAAGAAGAAGTGGTCCATGTACACAATGGCACGTGGCTCCAATAAAAAATATAAATTCACATTAAAAAACAAACATAAGTAAGGAGACATCAGCATTTGGGGGATTATCCGGGCACATTCCACTCTAATTTATAACTGAGGAACACCACTGGCAGGAAGGTCTGTTTCCCTAGTTACCTGAGTGGGGAAAGCAGAAATGCTGCCACCCTCTGGCTGTTACCTGCAACAGCAGCCTTAAAGCCTGTGCTAAGGGTCACTTTATATGCACAAGTACTGGAGGGCTGTAAATGAACCTGCCCTCAAAATGTCTTGAGGGAGGTAATGGCCAAAATATTACAAAATGTGGCACATACTTCAGGCAAACAAGATGAAGACGTAAGTTGCACTCACAGTTTGAAGAAAAGACGGACATGCCTGAAAGCTCCATTTCAAGGGATTATGAGACCCATGCAAATCCAACCACAAAGAGGTATCAGCTCAAACCAGTCAGAATAAACATCAGAAGAAAGCTACAAACAATAAATGCTGAAGGGGTTGTGGAGAAGTGCATACCCTCAACTTTAAGTGGGACGTAACCTGGTAAGAGCCACGAACGAGAACAGAATGGACGTGCCTTTACGAGGCCAACATTGAGCTACCATATGATCCAGCAGGCCCACTCCTGGGCCTATAACCTAAGAAGACAGAATTGGAAAGACACAGGGAGGCAAATCTGCATTGCAACAGTATTACAATAGCCAAGACATGAAAGCAACCAAGAAGTCCATCAACAGATGAGTGGACAAAGAAGAACTGGTATATGTACACACGGAATATTAGCCAAGGAAGAAAAGGACACAATTCCATTTGCAGCACCATAGATGAGTCTAGAGGTAATCACACAACTTGTAGTAAGTCAGAAAGAGAAAGACACATGTCCTAGGATATCACTTACAGGTGTTACCTAAAAATGGATACCAGTGAAGATATTTCCACAGAGAAAGGCAATCACAGATTCATTCAACAAACTTATGGTTCACCAATGGAAAGGTGTGAGGATTGGATACCTTAGGATATTGGGGTTAACAGACATATACAAACACAGGTGACGTATATAATCACCAAAGACCACGGGAAAAGGATCCCAGGAAGAATAGACACATGTATATGTGTAAAAGAACCACATCTTGCACACGTAGAACAAGCAAAACATTGTAATCGAACTTGCTGTGATAAAAAATAAAAATTAAGTTAAGAAAACGAACAAGAAGTAGTGAGACATAAACTTAAGGCGCTTTTTCCTGGCACATTCCATTCTAATTTACAACCTACAACATTGAGGCTCTGTTGTCCTAGTAAACAGATTTTATAAAGGAGAACTGCTGCCACATTGTGGCCGTTTCACACAACAACAGCTTTAAACCCAGGGCTGATGGTCAGTTGATATTCAAAATAATCACAGGCCTGTAAATGACACCTGCCCTGAAAACAAATCCTGGGGTCGTATATCGACCAAAAAATTCAAAAGACGTCCACATTTCAAAACAACAATTTCAAGAGGCCATTTTACGCACATTTGTCTTCTCTTACTTTTTCTTTCTTTTGTTTGTTAAAAAAATGGGAATGGAAAAATGCTTAACATCAGGAATTAATGAAGTCATGCAAATCCAATCTACAAAAACGTTCACCTCACAGCCGTCAGAATGATCATCAGCAAAAACGTGTACAAAGAATAAATGCTGAAGGGGTTTTAGAGAACGGCGTACCCTCTTGCTGCTCTTGGGATGTAACCTGGTAACAGCCAGTATTGAGAACAGAATGGAGGTGCATTTCAAGGTAAAAATTGAGCTACCCTATGATCTGGTAGGCCCACCGATGGGCCTATCTCCTGAGTAGACTAGAATCAAAAAGACACAGGCTGGCAATCCTGCACTCCAGCGACGTGTACCATAGCCAAGATTTGGAAGAACCAAAATGTCCATCAACAGAGAAATGCACCAAAAAGAAGTGGTCCGTGTACACAATGGAATATTAGCCAAGGAAAAGAATGAAACATTGCCGTTGGCACCACCACAGAAGGATCTAGAAATAATCAGCCAACTTGAACTAAGAAAGAACCCAAAAGACAGATATCCTATGACATCAGTTATAGGTGTTACCTAAAAATCGATACCCATGAAATTATTTCCAAGAGAAGGACACGCATGGATTCAGAAAACAAAAATATGTTTAACCACATGGAAAGGTGTAAGGAACATATGAATTAGGGTATGGGGGTTAACAGACATGTACTAATACTTATGAAATATATAATCACAAAATACCTATGGAATACCAAGAGAGGTCTACTCAACACTCTGTAATGACCTACACGGGAAAGGATCCAAAGATGAAGAGATCGATGCATAGATATAATGAACCAGATTCTGTACACCTAGAACACACACAATATTTTTATCAAATTTGCTCTGCTAATAAAGAAAAATTAAATTTAAAAAGCAAACAAGACGTAAGGAGATTTAAGCTCTTGGGGGTTTGCCCTGGCACATTTCACTCTAATTTGCAGCCTGCTAACACGATTTCCAGGAAGGCTGTGTTGCCCAAAAACCCAGATTTGGAAATGTAGAAATGCTGCCGCCTTGTGGCCGTTTCCCGCAAAAGCGGCTTTAAACCCACAGCTAACGGTCACTCAACATTCACACGGACTCAGGGCAGTAAAGGACACGTGACCTCAAAAATGTCCTGAGCTGGGAATGGCCAAACAAATTAAAAACAGGCCAATGTTTCAAGGAGATAGGATGAAGAGGTAAGTTTTATTCACTCTTTTTCAAAAAAAGAAAAATGGATAACAGCTCAACATCAGGAATTATTAGACTCATGCAAATCTAATCTACATAAAGGATTCAACTCACACAAGTCAACTACCATCGGCAAAAGTCAACAAACAATAAATGCCGAAGGGGTTTTAGAGAACTGTGTACCCTCTAACTGCTGGTGACATGTAAAGTGGTAACAGCCAGTAATGAGAACAGAAAGGAGCTGCATTTAAAAGTAAAAATTGAGCCACCATCCCATCCAGCGGGGCCACTGCTGAGCCTCTCACCTGAGAAGACCAGAGCCGAGAAGACACAGGCTGCAAGAGCTGCACTGCAGCCATTTTCGCAATAGCCAAGGCACGGAAGCAACCAAAATGTCCATCAACAGATGAATGGATAAAGAAGTGGTCCATGTACACAAAGGCATACTAACGATGGAAAACAATGAAACACTGCTCTTTGCGGCACCATAGATGAGCCCAGAGATAATCACAGAACATGAGGTAAGTCGGAAAGTAAAAGACATATATCCTATAATATCACCTATAGGCGTTATCTAACAACTGAGAGAAATGAACGTATTTCCACAGAGAAAGACAGTCACAGACTTAGAAAACAAACCACGCTTATCTAAAAGGAAAGGTGGGGGGAATGGATAAGTTAAGATTAGGGTTACCATAGGTATACAAATACATATTAAATATATATATCAAAAAGACCGACCATATAGCAAGGGAGGTCTACGGAACACTCTGCAGTAATTTACATGGGAAGAGGATCTGTACATGAATATATATATATGTATATATATATATATATATACACACACACACATTATATACACACACACACACACACACACACACACACACACACATATATAGTACAAATGAACCAGACTGTGTACACCTAAGACAAAAAATATTCTAATCGTTACCCCAATTAGAAAAATTAAAACATCGAACAAGAAGTAATGTGACATAATCTTATGCGGGGTTTTCCTGGCGCATTCCATTCTAATTTACAACCTGGGAACAGGACTTCCAGAAAGGCTCTGCTGCCCTAGTAATCTGATTTGGGAATGGAGAAGTGCTGCCGCCTTGTGGCCATTTCGCACAACAGCAGCTTTAAACCCAGGGCTAATGGTCACTAAATATTCAACTCATTGCAGGCCTGTAAAGGACACCTGCCCTCAAAAAAAATCCTGGGGTCGAAAATCGACCAAAAAATTCGAAAGAGGGCAACGTTCCAAGAAGACAATTTCAAGAGGTTTATTGTACTCACAGTTTTTTTTCTGTTTTTGTTTAACACATATAAAATAGGCGTGGAAAGATGCTGAACATTAGGAATTATTAAAGACATGCAAATCCAAATTACAAAATCCTGTCAGCTTACACCAGTCAGAATGGCCATGAGTAAAATTTCTGCAAAAAATAAATGCTGTAGGGGTTGTGGAGAAATGTGTACCCTCGGTTCAAAGTGGGACATGGTAAGAGCCAGTAATGAAAACGCACACAAGGTGCCTTGAAAAGGTAAATATTGAGCTACCATTCAATCAGGCATACCCACTGCAGGGCCTATCGCCTCAGCGGATGAGAATGAAAAAGACACAGGCTGGCAATCCTGCACTCCAGCTATATTTACCATAGCCAACATTTGGAAGCAACGAAAATGTCCATCAACAGGGGAATGCACAAAGAAGAAGTGGTCCATGTACACAATGGCACGTGGCTCCAATAAAAAATATAAATTCACATTAAAAAACAAACATAAGTAAGGAGACATCAGCATTTGGGGGATTATCCGGGCACATTCCACTCTAATTTATAACTGAGGAACACCACTGGCAGGAAGGTCTGTTTCCCTAGTTACCTGAGTGGGGAAAGCAGAAATGCTGCCACCCTCTGGCTGTTACCTGCAACAGCAGCCTTAAAGCCTGTGCTAAGGGTCACTTTATATGCACAAGTACTGGAGGGCTGTAAATGAACCTGCCCTCAAAATGTCTTGAGGGAGGTAATGGCCAAAATATTACAAAATGTGGCACATACTTCAGGCAAACAAGATGAAGACGTAAGTTGCACTCACAGTTTGAAGAAAAGACGGACATGCCTGAAAGCTCCATTTCAAGGGATTATGAGACCCATGCAAATCCAACCACAAAGAGGTATCAGCTCAAACCAGTCAGAATAAACATCAGAAGAAAGCTACAAACAATAAATGCTGAAGGGGTTGTGGAGAAGTGCATACCCTCAACTTTAAGTGGGACGTAACCTGGTAAGAGCCACGAACGAGAACAGAATGGACGTGCCTTTACGAGGCCAACATTGAGCTACCATATGATCCAGCAGGCCCACTCCTGGGCCTATAACCTAAGAAGACAGAATTGGAAAGACACAGGGAGGCAAATCTGCATTGCAACAGTATTACAATAGCCAAGACATGAAAGCAACCAAGAAGTCCATCAACAGATGAGTGGACAAAGAAGAACTGGTATATGTACACACGGAATATTAGCCAAGGAAGAAAAGGACACAATTCCATTTGCAGCACCATAGATGAGTCTAGAGGTAATCACACAACTTGTAGTAAGTCAGAAAGAGAAAGACACATGTCCTAGGATATCACTTACAGGTGTTACCTAAAAATGGATACCAGTGAAGATATTTCCACAGAGAAAGGCAATCACAGATTCATTCAACAAACTTATGGTTCACCAATGGAAAGGTGTGAGGATTGGATACCTTAGGATATTGGGGTTAACAGACATATACAAACACAGGTGACGTATATAATCACCAAAGACCACGGGAAAAGGATCCCAGGAAGAATAGACACATGTATATGTGTAAAAGAACCACATCTTGCACACGTAGAACAAGCAAAACATTGTAATCGAACTTGCTGTGATAAAAAATAAAAATTAAGTTAAGAAAACGAACAAGAAGTAGTGAGACATAAACTTAAGGCGCTTTTTCCTGGCACATTCCATTCTAATTTACAACCTACAACATTGAGGCTCTGTTGTCCTAGTAAACAGATTTTATAAAGGAGAACTGCTGCCACATTGTGGCCGTTTCACACAACAACAGCTTTAAACCCAGGGCTGATGGTCAGTTGATATTCAAAATAATCACAGGCCTGTAAATGACACCTGCCCTGAAAACAAATCCTGGGGTCGTATATCGACCAAAAAATTCAAAAGACGTCCACATTTCAAAACAACAATTTCAAGAGGCCATTTTACGCACATTTGTCTTCTCTTACTTTTTCTTTCTTTTGTTTGTTAAAAAAATGGGAATGGAAAAATGCTTAACATCAGGAATTAATGAAGTCATGCAAATCCAATCTACAAAAACGTTCACCTCACAGCCGTCAGAATGATCATCAGCAAAAACGTGTACAAAGAATAAATGCTGAAGGGGTTTTAGAGAACGGCGTACCCTCTTGCTGCTCTTGGGATGTAACCTGGTAACAGCCAGTATTGAGAACAGAATGGAGGTGCATTTCAAGGTAAAAATTGAGCTACCCTATGATCTGGTAGGCCCACCGATGGGCCTATCTCCTGAGTAGACTAGAATCAAAAAGACACAGGCTGGCAATCCTGCACTCCAGCGACGTGTACCATAGCCAAGATTTGGAAGAACCAAAATGTCCATCAACAGAGAAATGCACCAAAAAGAAGTGGTCCGTGTACACAATGGAATATTAGCCAAGGAAAAGAATGAAACATTGCCGTTGGCACCACCACAGAAGGATCTAGAAATAATCAGCCAACTTGAACTAAGAAAGAACCCAAAAGACAGATATCCTATGACATCAGTTATAGGTGTTACCTAAAAATCGATACCCATGAAATTATTTCCAAGAGAAGGACACGCATGGATTCAGAAAACAAAAATATGTTTAACCACATGGAAAGGTGTAAGGAACATATGAATTAGGGTATGGGGGTTAACAGACATGTACTAATACTTATGAAATATATAATCACAAAATACCTATGGAATACCAAGAGAGGTCTACTCAACACTCTGTAATGACCTACACGGGAAAGGATCCAAAGATGAAGAGATCGATGCATAGATATAATGAACCAGATTCTGTACACCTAGAACACACACAATATTTTTATCAAATTTGCTCTGCTAATAAAGAAAAATTAAATTTAAAAAGCAAACAAGACGTAAGGAGATTTAAGCTCTTGGGGGTTTGCCCTGGCACATTTCACTCTAATTTGCAGCCTGCTAACACGATTTCCAGGAAGGCTGTGTTGCCCAAAAACCCAGATTTGGAAATGTAGAAATGCTGCCGCCTTGTGGCCGTTTCCCGCAAAAGCGGCTTTAAACCCACAGCTAACGGTCACTCAACATTCACACGGACTCAGGGCAGTAAAGGACACGTGACCTCAAAAATGTCCTGAGCTGGGAATGGCCAAACAAATTAAAAACAGGCCAATGTTTCAAGGAGATAGGATGAAGAGGTAAGTTTTATTCACTCTTTTTCAAAAAAAGAAAAATGGATAACAGCTCAACATCAGGAATTATTAGACTCATGCAAATCTAATCTACATAAAGGATTCAACTCACACAAGTCAACTACCATCGGCAAAAGTCAACAAACAATAAATGCCGAAGGGGTTTTAGAGAACTGTGTACCCTCTAACTGCTGGTGACATGTAAAGTGGTAACAGCCAATAATGAGAACAGAAAGGAGCTGCATTTAAAAGTAAAAATTGAGCCACCATCCCATCCAGCGGGGCCACTGCTGAGCCTCTCACCTGAGAAGACCAGAGCCGAGAAGACACAGGCTGCAAGAGCTGCACTGCAGCCATTTTCGCAATAGCCAAGGCACGGAAGCAACCAAAATGTCCATCAACAGATGAATGGATAAAGAAGTGGTCCATGTACACAAAGGCATACTAACGATGGAAAACAATGAAACACTGCTCTTTGCGGCACCATAGATGAGCCCAGAGATAATCACAGAACATGAGGTAAGTCGGAAAGTAAAAGACATATATCCTATAATATCACCTATAGGCGTTATCTAACAACTGAGAGAAATGAACGTATTTCCACAGAGAAAGACAGTCACAGACTTAGAAAACAAACCACGCTTATCTAAAAGGAAAGGTGGGGGGAATGGATAAGTTAAGATTAGGGTTACCATAGGTATACAAATACATATTAAATATATATATCAAAAAGACCGACCATATAGCAAGGGAGGTCTACGGAACACTCTGCAGTAATTTACATGGGAAGAGGATCTGTACATGAATATATATATGTGTATATATATATATATATATATATATACACACATATTTATATATATACATATATACACACACACACACACACACACACACACACACACACACACACATATATAGTACAAATGAACCAGACTGTGTACACCTAAGACAAAAAATATTCTAATCGTTACCCCAATTAGAAAAATTAAAACATCGAACAAGAAGTAATGTGACATAATCTTATGCGGGGTTTTCCTGGCGCATTCCATTCTAATTTACAACCTGGGAACAGGACTTCCAGAAAGGCTCTGCTGCCCTAGTAATCTGATTTGGGAATGGAGAAGTGCTGCCGCCTTGTGGCCATTTCGCACAACAGCAGCTTTAAACCCAGGGCTAATGGTCACTAAATATTCAACTCATTGCAGGCCTGTAAAGGACACCTGCCCTCAAAAAAAATCCTGGGGTCGAAAATCGACCAAAAAATTCGAAAGAGGGCAACGTTCCAAGAAGACAATTTCAAGAGGTTTATTGTACTCACAGTTTTTTTTCTGTTTTTGTTTAACACATATAAAATAGGCGTGGAAAGATGCTGAACATTAGGAATTATTAAAGACATGCAAATCCAAATTACAAAATCCTGTCAGCTTACACCAGTCAGAATGGCCATGAGTAAAATTTCTGCAAAAAATAAATGCTGTAGGGGTTGTGGAGAAATGTGTACCCTCGGTTCAAAGTGGGACATGGTAAGAGCCAGTAATGAAAACGCACACAAGGTGCCTTGAAAAGGTAAATATTGAGCTACCATTCAATCAGGCATACCCACTGCAGGGCCTATCGCCTCAGCGGATGAGAATGAAAAAGACACAGGCTGGCAATCCTGCACTCCAGCTATATTTACCATAGCCAACATTTGGAAGCAACGAAAATGTCCATCAACAGGGGAATGCACAAAGAAGAAGTGGTCCATGTACACAATGGCACGTGGCTCCAATAAAAAATATAAATTCACATTAAAAAACAAACATAAGTAAGGAGACATCAGCATTTGGGGGATTATCCGGGCACATTCCACTCTAATTTATAACTGAGGAACACCACTGGCAGGAAGGTCTGTTTCCCTAGTTACCTGAGTGGGGAAAGCAGAAATGCTGCCACCCTCTGGCTGTTACCTGCAACAGCAGCCTTAAAGCCTGTGCTAAGGGTCACTTTATATGCACAAGTACTGGAGGGCTGTAAATGAACCTGCCCTCAAAATGTCTTGAGGGAGGTAATGGCCAAAATATTACAAAATGTGGCACATACTTCAGGCAAACAAGATGAAGACGTAAGTTGCACTCACAGTTTGAAGAAAAGACGGACATGCCTGAAAGCTCCATTTCAAGGGATTATGAGACCCATGCAAATCCAACCACAAAGAGGTATCAGCTCAAACCAGTCAGAATAAACATCAGAAGAAAGCTACAAACAATAAATGCTGAAGGGGTTGTGGAGAAGTGCATACCCTCAACTTTAAGTGGGACGTAACCTGGTAAGAGCCACGAACGAGAACAGAATGGACGTGCCTTTACGAGGCCAACATTGAGCTACCATATGATCCAGCAGGCCCACTCCTGGGCCTATAACCTAAGAAGACAGAATTGGAAAGACACAGGGAGGCAAATCTGCATTGCAACAGTATTACAATAGCCAAGACATGAAAGCAACCAAGAAGTCCATCAACAGATGAGTGGACAAAGAAGAACTGGTATATGTACACACGGAATATTAGCCAAGGAAGAAAAGGACACAATTCCATTTGCAGCACCATAGATGAGTCTAGAGGTAATCACACAACTTGTAGTAAGTCAGAAAGAGAAAGACACATGTCCTAGGATATCACTTACAGGTGTTACCTAAAAATGGATACCAGTGAAGATATTTCCACAGAGAAAGGCAATCACAGATTCATTCAACAAACTTATGGTTCACCAATGGAAAGGTGTGAGGATTGGATACCTTAGGATATTGGGGTTAACAGACATATACAAACACAGGTGATGTATATAATCACCAAAGACCACGGGAAAAGGATCCCAGGAAGAATAGACACATGTATATGTGTAAAAGAACCACATCTTGCACACGTAGAACAAGCAAAACATTGTAATCGAACTTGCTGTGATAAAAAATAAAAATTAAGTTAAGAAAACGAACAAGAAGTAGTGAGACATAAACTTAAGGCGCTTTTTCCTGGCACATTCCATTCTAATTTACAACCTACAACATTGAGGCTCTGTTGTCCCAGTAAACAGATTTTATAAAGGAGAACTGCTGCCACATTGTGGCCGTTTCACACAACAACAGCTTTAAACCCAGGGCTGATGGTCAGTTGATATTCAAAATAATCACAGGCCTGTAAATGACACCTGCCCTGAAAACAAATCCTGGGGTCGTATATCGACCAAAAAATTCAAAAGACGTCCACATTTCAAAACAACAATTTCAAGAGGCCATTTTACGCACATTTGTCTTCTCTTACTTTTTCTTTCTTTTGTTTGTTAAAAAAATGGGAATGGAAAAATGCTTAACATCAGGAATTAATGAAGTCATGCAAATCCAATCTACAAAAACGTTCACCTCACAGCCGTCAGAATGATCATCAGCAAAAACGTGTACAAAGAATAAATGCTGAAGGGGTTTTAGAGAACGGCGTACCCTCTTGCTGCTCTTGGGATGTAACCTGGTAACAGCCAGTATTGAGAACAGAATGGAGGTGCATTTCAAGGTAAAAATTGAGCTACCCTATGATCTGGTAGGCCCACCGATGGGCCTATCTCCTGAGTAGACTAGAATCAAAAAGACACAGGCTGGCAATCCTGCACTCCAGCGACGTGTACCATAGCCAAGATTTGGAAGAACCAAAATGTCCATCAACAGAGAAATGCACCAAAAAGAAGTGGTCCGTGTACACAATGGAATATTAGCCAAGGAAAAGAATGAAACATTGCCGTTGGCACCACCATAGAAGGATCTAGAAATAATCAGCCAACTTGAACTAAGAAAGAACCCAAAAGACAGATATCCTATGACATCAGTTATAGGTGTTACCTAAAAATCGATACCCATGAAATTATTTCCAAGAGAAGGACACGCATGGATTCAGAAAACAAAAATATGTTTAACCACATGGAAAGGTGTAAGGAACATATGAATTAGGGTATGGGGGTTAACAGACATGTACTAATACTTATGAAATATATAATCACAAAATACCTATGGAATACCAAGAGAGGTCTACTCAACACTCTGTAATGACCTACACGGGAAAGGATCCAAAGATGAATAGATCGATGCATAGATATAATGAACCAGATTCTGTACACCTAGAACACACACAATATTTTTATCAAATTTGCTCTGCTAATAAAGAAAAATTAAATTTAAAAAGCAAACAAGACGTAAGGAGATTTAAGCTCTTGGGGGTTTGCCCTGGCACATTTCACTCTAATTTGCAGCCTGCTAACACGATTTCCAGGAAGGCTGTGTTGCCCAAAAACCCAGATTTGGAAATGTAGAAATGCTGCCGCCTTGTGGCCGTTTCCCGCAAAAGCGGCTTTAAACCCACAGCTAACGGTCACTCAACATTCACACGGACTCAGGGCAGTAAAGGACACGTGACCTCAAAAATGTCCTGAGCTGGGAATGGCCAAACAAATTAAAAACAGGCCAATGTTTCAAGGAGATAGGATGAAGAGGTAAGTTTTATTCACTCTTTTTCAAAAAAAGAAAAATGGATAACAGCTCAACATCAGGAATTATTAGACTCATGCAAATCTAATCTACATAAAGGATTCAACTCACACAAGTCAACTACCATCGGCAAAAGTCAACAAACAATAAATGCCGAAGGGGTTTTAGAGAACTGTGTACCCTCTAACTGCTGGTGACATGTAAAGTGGTAACAGCCAATAATGAGAACAGAAAGGAGCTGCATTTAAAAGTAAAAATTGAGCCACCATCCCATCCAGCGGGGCCACTGCTGAGCCTCTCACCTGAGAAGACCAGAGCCGAGAAGACACAGGCTGCAAGAGCTGCACTGCAGCCATTTTCGCAATAGCCAAGGCACGGAAGCAACCAAAATGTCCATCAACAGATGAATGGATAAAGAAGTGGTCCATGTACACAAAGGCATACTAACGATGGAAAACAATGAAACACTGCTCTTTGCGGCACCATAGATGAGCCCAGAGATAATCACAGAACATGAGGTAAGTCGGAAAGTAAAAGACATATATCCTATAATATCACCTATAGGCGTTATCTAACAACTGAGAGAAATGAACGTATTTCCACAGAGAAAGACAGTCACAGACTTAGAAAACAAACCACGCTTATCTAAAAGGAAAGGTGGGGGGAATGGATAAGTTAAGATTAGGGTTACCATAGGTATACAAATACATATTAAATATATATATCAAAAAGACCGACCATATAGCAAGGGAGGTCTACGGAACACTCTGCAGTAATTTACATGGGAAGAGGATCTGTACATGAATATATATATGTGTATATATATATATATATATATATACACACACATATTTATATATATACATATATACACACACACACACACACACACACACACACACACACACACATATATAGTACAAATGAACCAGACTGTGTACACCTAAGACAAAAAATATTCTAATCGTTACCCCAATTAGAAAAATTAAAACATCGAACAAGAAGTAATGTGACATAATCTTATGCGGGGTTTTCCTGGCGCATTCCATTCTAATTTACAACCTGGGAACAGGACTTCCAGAAAGGCTCTGCTGCCCTAGTAATCTGATTTGGGAATGGAGAAGTGCTGCCGCCTTGTGGCCATTTCGCACAACAGCAGCTTTAAACCCAGGGCTAATGGTCACTAAATATTCAACTCATTGCAGGCCTGTAAAGGACACCTGCCCTCAAAAAAAATCCTGGGGTCGAAAATCGACCAAAAAATTCGAAAGAGGGCAACGTTCCAAGAAGACAATTTCAAGAGGTTTATTGTACTCACAGTTTTTTTTCTGTTTTTGTTTAACACATATAAAATAGGCGTGGAAAGATGCTGAACATTAGGAATTATTAAAGACATGCAAATCCAAATTACAAAATCCTGTCAGCTTACACCAGTCAGAATGGCCATGAGTAAAATTTCTGCAAAAAATAAATGCTGTAGGGGTTGTGGAGAAATGTGTACCCTCGGTTCAAAGTGGGACATGGTAAGAGCCAGTAATGAAAACGCACACAAGGTGCCTTGAAAAGGTAAATATTGAGCTACCATTCAATCAGGCATACCCACTGCAGGGCCTATCGCCTCAGCGGATGAGAATGAAAAAGACACAGGCTGGCAATCCTGCACTCCAGCTATATTTACCATAGCCAACATTTGGAAGCAACGAAAATGTCCATCAACAGGGGAATGCACAAAGAAGAAGTGGTCCATGTACACAATGGCACGTGGCTCCAATAAAAAATATAAATTCACATTAAAAAACAAACATAAGTAAGGAGACATCAGCATTTGGGGGATTATCCGGGCACATTCCACTCTAATTTATAACTGAGGAACACCACTGGCAGGAAGGTCTGTTTCCCTAGTTACCTGAGTGGGGAAAGCAGAAATGCTGCCACCCTCTGGCTGTTACCTGCAACAGCAGCCTTAAAGCCTGTGCTAAGGGTCACTTTATATGCACAAGTACTGGAGGGCTGTAAATGAACCTGCCCTCAAAATGTCTTGAGGGAGGTAATGGCCAAAATATTACAAAATGTGGCACATACTTCAGGCAAACAAGATGAAGACGTAAGTTGCACTCACAGTTTGAAGAAAAGACGGACATGCCTGAAAGCTCCATTTCAAGGGATTATGAGACCCATGCAAATCCAACCACAAAGAGGTATCAGCTCAAACCAGTCAGAATAAACATCAGAAGAAAGCTACAAACAATAAATGCTGAAGGGGTTGTGGAGAAGTGCATACCCTCAACTTTAAGTGGGACGTAACCTGGTAAGAGCCACGAACGAGAACAGAATGGACGTGCCTTTACGAGGCCAACATTGAGCTACCATATGATCCAGCAGGCCCACTCCTGGGCCTATAACCTAAGAAGACAGAATTGGAAAGACACAGGGAGGCAAATCTGCATTGCAACAGTATTACAATAGCCAAGACATGAAAGCAACCAAGAAGTCCATCAACAGATGAGTGGACAAAGAAGAACTGGTATATGTACACACGGAATATTAGCCAAGGAAGAAAAGGACACAATTCCATTTGCAGCACCATAGATGAGTCTAGAGGTAATCACACAACTTGTAGTAAGTCAGAAAGAGAAAGACACATGTCCTAGGATATCACTTACAGGTGTTACCTAAAAATGGATACCAGTGAAGATATTTCCACAGAGAAAGGCAATCACAGATTCATTCAACAAACTTATGGTTCACTAATGGAAAGGTGTGAGGATTGGATACCTTAGGATATTGGGGTTAACAGACATATACAAACACAGGTGACGTATATAATCACCAAAGACCACGGGAAAAGGATCCCAGGAAGAATAGACACATGTATATGTGTAAAAGAACCACATCTTGCACACGTAGAACAAGCAAAACATTGTAATCGAACTTGCTGTGATAAAAAATAAAAATTAAGTTAAGAAAACGAACAAGAAGTAGTGAGACATAAACTTAAGGCGCTTTTTCCTGGCACATTCCATTCTAATTTACAACCTACAACATTGAGGCTCTGTTGTCCCAGTAAACAGATTTTATAAAGGAGAACTGCTGCCACATTGTGGCCGTTTCACACAACAACAGCTTTAAACCCAGGGCTGATGGTCAGTTGATATTCAAAATAATCACAGGCCTGTAAATGACACCTGCCCTGAAAACAAATCCTGGGGTCGTATATCGACCAAAAAATTCAAAAGACGTCCACATTTCAAAACAACAATTTCAAGAGGCCATTTTACGCACATTTGTCTTCTCTTACTTTTTCTTTCTTTTGTTTGTTAAAAAAATGGGAATGGAAAAATGCTTAACATCAGGAATTAATGAAGTCATGCAAATCCAATCTACAAAAACGTTCACCTCACAGCCGTCAGAATGATCATCAGCAAAAACGTGTACAAAGAATAAATGCTGAAGGGGTTTTAGAGAACGGCGTACCCTCTTGCTGCTCTTGGGATGTAACCTGGTAACAGCCAGTATTGAGAACAGAATGGAGGTGCATTTCAAGGTAAAAATTGAGCTACCCTATGATCTGGTAGGCCCACCGATGGGCCTATCTCCTGAGTAGACTAGAATCAAAAAGACACAGGCTGGCAATCCTGCACTCCAGCGACGTGTACCATAGCCAAGATTTGGAAGAACCAAAATGTCCATCAACAGAGAAATGCACCAAAAAGAAGTGGTCCGTGTACACAATGGAATATTAGCCAAGGAAAAGAATGAAACATTGCCGTTGGCACCACCATAGAAGGATCTAGAAATAATCAGCCAACTTGAACTAAGAAAGAACCCAAAAGACAGATATCCTATGACATCAGTTATAGGTGTTACCTAAAAATCGATACCCATGAAATTATTTCCAAGAGAAGGACACGCATGGATTCAGAAAACAAAAATATGTTTAACCACATGGAAAGGTGTAAGGAACATATGAATTAGGGTATGGGGGTTAACAGACATGTACTAATACTTATGAAATATATAATCACAAAATACCTATGGAATACCAAGAGAGGTCTACTCAACACTCTGTAATGACCTACACGGGAAAGGATCCAAAGATGAATAGATCGATGCATAGATATAATGAACCAGATTCTGTACACCTAGAACACACACAATATTTTTATCAAATTTGCTCTGCTAATAAAGAAAAATTAAATTTAAAAAGCAAACAAGACGTAAGGAGATTTAAGCTCTTGGGGGTTTGCCCTGGCACATTTCACTCTAATTTGCAGCCTGCTAACACGATTTCCAGGAAGGCTGTGTTGCCCAAAAACCCAGATTTGGAAATGTAGAAATGCTGCCGCCTTGTGGCCGTTTCCCGCAAAAGCGGCTTTAAACCCACAGCTAACGGTCACTCAACATTCACACGGACTCAGGGCAGTAAAGGACACGTGACCTCAAAAATGTCCTGAGCTGGGAATGGCCAAACAAATTAAAAACAGGCCAATGTTTCAAGGAGATAGGATGAAGAGGTAAGTTTTATTCACTCTTTTTCAAAAAAAGAAAAATGGATAACAGCTCAACATCAGGAATTATTAGACTCATGCAAATCTAATCCACATAAAGGATTCAACTCACACAAGTCAACTACCATCGGCAAAAGTCAACAAACAATAAATGCCGAAGGGGTTTTAGAGAACTGTGTACCCTCTAACTGCTGGTGACATGTAAAGTGGTAACAGCCAATAATGAGAACAGAAAGGAGCTGCATTTAAAAGTAAAAATTGAGCCACCATCCCATCCAGCAGGGCCACTGCTGAGCCTCTCACCTGAGAAGACCAGAGCCGAGAAGACACAGGCTGCAAGAGCTGCACTGCAGCCATTTTCGCAATAGCCAAGGCACGGAAGCAACCAAAATGTCCATCAACAGATGAATGGATAAAGAAGTGGTCCATGTACACAAAGGCATACTAACGATGGAAAACAATGAAACACTGCTCTTTGCGGCACCATAGATGAGCCCAGAGATAATCACAGAACATGAGGTAAGTCGGAAAGTAAAAGACATATATCCTATAATATCACCTATAGGCGTTATCTAACAACTGAGAGAAATGAACGTATTTCCACAGAGAAAGACAGTCACAGACTTAGAAAACAAACCACGCTTATCTAAAAGGAAAGGTGGGGGGAATGGATAAGTTAAGATTAGGGTTACCATAGGTATACAAATACATATTAAATATATATATCAAAAAGACCGACCATATAGCAAGGGAGGTCTACGGAACACTCTGCAGTAATTTACATGGGAAGAGGATCTGTACATGAATATATATATGTGTATATATATATATATATATATATATACACACATATTTATATATACACACACACACACACACACACACACACACACACACACACACACACACATATATAGTACAAATGAACCAGACTGTGTACACCTAAGACAAAAAATATTCTAATCGTTACCCCAATTAGAAAAATTAAAACATCGAACAAGAAGTAATGTGACATAATCTTATGCGGGGTTTTCCTGGCGCATTCCATTCTAATTTACAACCTGGGAACAGGACTTCCAGAAAGGCTCTGCTGCCCTAGTAATCTGATTTGGGAATGGAGAAGTGCTGCCGCCTTGTGGCCATTTCGCACAACAGCAGCTTTAAACCCAGGGCTAATGGTCACTAAATATTCAACTCATTGCAGGCCTGTAAAGGACACCTGCCCTCAAAAAAAATCCTGGGGTCGAAAATCGACCAAAAAATTCGAAAGAGGGCAACGTTCCAAGAAGACAATTTCAAGAGGTTTATTGTACTCACAGTTTTTTTTCTGTTTTTGTTTAACACATATAAAATAGGCGTGGAAAGATGCTGAACATTAGGAATTATTAAAGACATGCAAATCCAAATTACAAAATCCTGTCAGCTTACACCAGTCAGAATGGCCATGAGTAAAATTTCTGCAAAAAATAAATGCTGTAGGGGTTGTGGAGAAATGTGTACCCTCGGTTCAAAGTGGGACATGGTAAGAGCCAGTAATGAAAACGCACACAAGGTGCCTTGAAAAGGTAAATATTGAGCTACCATTCAATCAGGCATACCCACTGCAGGGCCTATCGCCTCAGCGGATGAGAATGAAAAAGACACAGGCTGGCAATCCTGCACTCCAGCTATATTTACCATAGCCAACATTTGGAAGCAACAAAAATGTCCATCAACAGGGGAATGCACAAAGAAGAAGTGGTCCATGTACACAATGGCACGTGGCTCCAATAAAAAATATAAATTCACATTAAAAAACAAACATAAGTAAGGAGACATCAGCATTTGGGGGATTATCCGGGCACATTCCACTCTAATTTATAACTGAGGAACACCACTGGCAGGAAGGTCTGTTTCCCTAGTTACCTGAGTGGGGAAAGCAGAAATGCTGCCACCCTCTGGCTGTTACCTGCAACAGCAGCCTTAAAGCCTGTGCTAAGGGTCACTTTATATGCACAAGTACTGGAGGGCTGTAAATGAACCTGCCCTCAAAATGTCTTGAGGGAGGTAATGGCCAAAATATTACAAAATGTGGCACATACTTCAGGCAAACAAGATGAAGACGTAAGTTGCACTCACAGTTTGAAGAAAAGACGGACATGCCTGAAAGCTCCATTTCAAGGGATTATGAGACCCATGCAAATCCAACCACAAAGAGGTATCAGCTCAAACCAGTCAGAATAAACATCAGAAGAAAGCTACAAACAATAAATGCTGAAGGGGTTGTGGAGAAGTGCATACCCTCAACTTTAAGTGGGACGTAACCTGGTAAGAGCCACGAACGAGAACAGAATGGACGTGCCTTTACGAGGCCAACATTGAGCTACCATATGATCCAGCAGGCCCACTCCTGGGCCTATAACCTAAGAAGACAGAATTGGAAAGACACAGGGAGGCAAATCTGCATTGCAACAGTATTACAATAGCCAAGACATGAAAGCAACCAAGAAGTCCATCAACAGATGAGTGGACAAAGAAGAACTGGTATATGTACACACGGAATATTAGCCAAGGAAGAAAAGGACACAATTCCATTTGCAGCACCATAGATGAGTCTAGAGGTAATCACACAAAGTGTAGTAAGTCAGAAAGAGAAAGACACATGTCCTAGGATATCACTTACAGGTGTTACCTAAAAATGGATACCAGTGAAGATATTTCCACAGAGAAAGGCAATCACAGATTCATTCAACAAACTTATGGTTCACTAATGGAAAGGTGTGAGGATTGGATACCTTAGGATATTGGGGTTAACAGACATATACAAACACAGGTGACGTATATAATCACCAAAGACCACGGGAAAAGGATCCCAGGAAGAATAGACACATGTATATGTGTAAAAGAACCACATCTTGCACACGTAGAACAAGCAAAACATTGTAATCGAACTTGCTGTGATAAAAAATAAAAATTAAGTTAAGAAAACGAACAAGAAGTAGTGAGACATAAACTTAAGGCGCTTTTTCCTGGCACATTCCATTCTAATTTACAACCTACAACATTGAGGCTCTGTTGTCCTAGTAAACAGATTTTATAAAGGAGAACTGCTGCCACATTGTGGCCGTTTCACACAACAACAGCTTTAAACCCAGGGCTGATGGTCAGTTGATATTCAAAATAATCACAGGCCTGTAAATGACACCTGCCCTGAAAACAAATCCTGGGGTCGTATATCGACCAAAAAATTCAAAAGACGTCCACATTTCAAAACAACAATTTCAAGAGGCCATTTTACGCACATTTGTCTTCTCTTACTTTTTCTTTCTTTTGTTTGTTAAAAAAATGGGAATGGAAAAATGCTTAACATCAGGAATTAATGAAGTCATGCAAATCCAATCTACAAAAACGTTCACCTCACAGCCGTCAGAATGATCATCAGCAAAAACGTGTACAAAGAATAAATGCTGAAGGGGTTTTAGAGAACGGCGTACCCTCTTGCTGCTCTTGGGATGTAACCTGGTAACAGCCAGTATTGAGAACAGAATGGAGGTGCATTTCAAGGTAAAAATTGAGCTACCCTATGATCTGGTAGGCCCACCGATGGGCCTATCTCCTGAGTAGACTAGAATCAAAAAGACACAGGCTGGCAATCCTGCACTCCAGCGACGTGTACCATAGCCAAGATTTGGAAGAACCAAAATGTCCATCAACAGAGAAATGCACCAAAAAGAAGTGGTCCGTGTACACAATGGAATATTAGCCAAGGAAAAGAATGAAACATTGCCGTTGGCACCACCATAGAAGGATCTAGAAATAATCAGCCAACTTGAACTAAGAAAGAACCCAAAAGACAGATATCCTATGACATCAGTTATAGGTGTTACCTAAAAATCGATACCCATGAAATTATTTCCAAGAGAAGGACACGCATGGATTCAGAAAACAAAAATATGTTTAACCACATGGAAAGGTGTAAGGAACATATGAATTAGGGTATGGGGGTTAACAGACATGTACTAATACTTATGAAATATATAATCACAAAATACCTATGGAATACCAAGAGAGGTCTACTCAACACTCTGTAATGACCTACACGGGAAAGGATCCAAAGATGAATAGATCGATGCATAGATATAATGAACCAGATTCTGTACACCTAGAACACACACAATATTTTTATCAAATTTGCTCTGCTAATAAAGAAAAATTAAATTTAAAAAGTAAACAAGACGTAAGGAGATTTAAGCTCTTGGGGGTTTGCCCTGGCACATTTCACTCTAATTTGCAGCCTGCTAACACGATTTCCAGGAAGGCTGTGTTGCCCAAAAACCCAGATTTGGAAATGTAGAAATGCTGCCGCCTTGTGGCCGTTTCCCGCAAAAGCGGCTTTAAACCCACAGCTAACGGTCACTCAACATTCACACGGACTCAGGGCAGTAAAGGACACGTGACCTCAAAAATGTCCTGAGCTGGGAATGGCCAAACAAATTAAAAACAGGCCAATGTTTCAAGGAGATAGGATGAAGAGGTAAGTTTTATTCACTCTTTTTCAAAAAAAGAAAAATGGATAACAGCTCAACATCAGGAATTATTAGACTCATGCAAATCTAATCTACATAAAGGATTCAACTCACACAAGTCAACTACCATCGGCAAAAGTCAACAAACAATAAATGCCGAAGGGGTTTTAGAGAACTGTGTACCCTCTAACTGCTGGTGACATGTAAAGTGGTAACAGCCAATAATGAGAACAGAAAGGAGCTGCATTTAAAAGTAAAAATTGAGCCACCATCCCATCCAGCAGGGCCACTGCTGAGCCTCTCACCTGAGAAGACCAGAGCCGAGAAGACACAGGCTGCAAGAGCTGCACTGCAGCCATTTTCGCAATAGCCAAGGCACGGAAGCAACCAAAATGTCCATCAACAGATGAATGGATAAAGAAGTGGTCCATGTACACAAAGGCATACTAACGATGGAAAACAATGAAACACTGCTCTTTGCGGCACCATAGATGAGCCCAGAGATAATCACAGAACATGAGGTAAGTCGGAAAGTAAAAGACATATATCCTATAATATCACCTATAGGCGTTATCTAACAACTGAGAGAAATGAACGTATTTCCACAGAGAAAGACAGTCACAGACTTAGAAAACAAACCACGCTTATCTAAAAGGAAAGGTGGGGGGAATGGATAAGTTAAGATTAGGGTTACCATAGGTATACAAATACATATTAAATATATATATCAAAAAGACCGACCATATAGCAAGGGAGGTCTACGGAACACTCTGCAGTAATTTACATGGGAAGAGGATCTGTACATGAATATATATATATGTATATATATATATATATATATACACACACACATTATATACACACACACACACACACACACACACACACACACACACACATATATAGTACAAATGAACCAGACTGTGTACACCTAAGACAAAAAATATTCTAATCGTTACCCCAATTAGAAAAATTAAAACATCGAACAAGAAGTAATGTGACATAATCTTATGCGGGGTTTTCCTGGCGCATTCCATTCTAATTTACAACCTGGGAACAGGACTTCCAGAAAGGCTCTGCTGCCCTAGTAATCTGATTTGGGAATGGAGAAGTGCTGCCGCCTTGTGGCCATTTCGCACAACAGCAGCTTTAAACCCAGGGCTAATGGTCACTAAATATTCAACTCATTGCAGGCCTGTAAAGGACACCTGCCCTCAAAAAAAATCCTGGGGTCGAAAATCGACCAAAAAATTCGAAAGAGGGCAACGTTCCAAGAAGACAATTTCAAGAGGTTTATTGTACTCACAGTTTTTTTTCTGTTTTTGTTTAACACATATAAAATAGGCGTGGAAAGATGCTGAACATTAGGAATTATTAAAGACATGCAAATCCAAATTACAAAATCCTGTCAGCTTACACCAGTCAGAATGGCCATGAGTAAAATTTCTGCAAAAAATAAATGCTGTAGGGGTTGTGGAGAAATGTGTACCCTCGGTTCAAAGTGGGACATGGTAAGAGCCAGTAATGAAAACGCACACAAGGTGCCTTGAAAAGGTAAATATTGAGCTACCATTCAATCAGGCATACCCACTGCAGGGCCTATCGCCTCAGCGGATGAGAATGAAAAAGACACAGGCTGGCAATCCTGCACTCCAGCTATATTTACCATAGCCAACATTTGGAAGCAACGAAAATGTCCATCAACAGGGGAATGCACAAAGAAGAAGTGGTCCATGTACACAATGGCACGTGGCTCCAATAAAAAATATAAATTCACATTAAAAAACAAACATAAGTAAGGAGACATCAGCATTTGGGGGATTATCCGGGCACATTCCACTCTAATTTATAACTGAGGAACACCACTGGCAGGAAGGTCTGTTTCCCTAGTTACCTGAGTGGGGAAAGCAGAAATGCTGCCACCCTCTGGCTGTTACCTGCAACAGCAGCCTTAAAGCCTGTGCTAAGGGTCACTTTATATGCACAAGTACTGGAGGGCTGTAAATGAACCTGCCCTCAAAATGTCTTGAGGGAGGTAATGGCCAAAATATTACAAAATGTGGCACATACTTCAGGCAAACAAGATGAAGACGTAAGTTGCACTCACAGTTTGAAGAAAAGACGGACATGCCTGAAAGCTCCATTTCAAGGGATTATGAGACCCATGCAAATCCAACCACAAAGAGGTATCAGCTCAAACCAGTCAGAATAAACATCAGAAGAAAGCTACAAACAATAAATGCTGAAGGGGTTGTGGAGAAGTGCATACCCTCAACTTTAAGTGGGACGTAACCTGGTAAGAGCCACGAACGAGAACAGAATGGACGTGCCTTTACGAGGCCAACATTGAGCTACCATATGATCCAGCAGGCCCACTCCTGGGCCTATAACCTAAGAAGACAGAATTGGAAAGACACAGGGAGGCAAATCTGCATTGCAACAGTATTACAATAGCCAAGACATGAAAGCAACCAAGAAGTCCATCAACAGATGAGTGGACAAAGAAGAACTGGTATATGTACACACGGAATATTAGCCAAGGAAGAAAAGGACACAATTCCATTTGCAGCACCATAGATGAGTCTAGAGGTAATCACACAAAGTGTAGTAAGTCAGAAAGAGAAAGACACATGTCCTAGGATATCACTTACAGGTGTTACCTAAAAATGGATACCAGTGAAGATATTTCCACAGAGAAAGGCAATCACAGATTCATTCAACAAACTTATGGTTCACTAATGGAAAGGTGTGAGGATTGGATACCTTAGGATATTGGGGTTAACAGACATATACAAACACAGGTGACGTATATAATCACCAAAGACCACGGGAAAAGGATCCCAGGAAGAATAGACACATGTATATGTGTAAAAGAACCACATCTTGCACACGTAGAACAAGCAAAACATTGTAATCGAACTTGCTGTGATAAAAAATAAAAATTAAGTTAAGAAAACGAACAAGAAGTAGTGAGACATAAACTTAAGGCGCTTTTTCCTGGCACATTCCATTCTAATTTACAACCTACAACATTGAGGCTCTGTTGTCCTAGTAAACAGATTTTATAAAGGAGAACTGCTGCCACATTGTGGCCGTTTCACACAACAACAGCTTTAAACCCAGGGCTGATGGTCAGTTGATATTCAAAATAATCACAGGCCTGTAAATGACACCTGCCCTGAAAACAAATCCTGGGGTCGTATATCGACCAAAAAATTCAAAAGACGTCCACATTTCAAAACAACAATTTCAAGAGGCCATTTTACGCACATTTGTCTTCTCTTACTTTTTCTTTCTTTTGTTTGTTAAAAAAATGGGAATGGAAAAATGCTTAACATCAGGAATTAATGAAGTCATGCAAATCCAATCTACAAAAACGTTCACCTCACAGCCGTCAGAATGATCATCAGCAAAAACGTGTACAAAGAATAAATGCTGAAGGGGTTTTAGAGAACGGCGTACCCTCTTGCTGCTCTTGGGATGTAACCTGGTAACAGCCAGTATTGAGAACAGAATGGAGGTGCATTTCAAGGTAAAAATTGAGCTACCCTATGATCTGGTAGGCCCACCGATGGGCCTATCTCCTGAGTAGACTAGAATCAAAAAGACACAGGCTGGCAATCCTGCACTCCAGCGACGTGTACCATAGCCAAGATTTGGAAGAACCAAAATGTCCATCAACAGAGAAATGCACCAAAAAGAAGTGGTCCGTGTACACAATGGAATATTAGCCAAGGAAAAGAATGAAACATTGCCGTTGGCACCACCATAGAAGGATCTAGAAATAATCAGCCAACTTGAACTAAGAAAGAACCCAAAAGACAGATATCCTATGACATCAGTTATAGGTGTTACCTAAAAATCGATACCCATGAAATTATTTCCAAGAGAAGGACACGCATGGATTCAGAAAACAAAAATATGTTTAACCACATGGAAAGGTGTAAGGAACATATGAATTAGGGTATGGGGGTTAACAGACATGTACTAATACTTATGAAATATATAATCACAAAATACCTATGGAATACCAAGAGAGGTCTACTCAACACTCTGTAATGACCTACACGGGAAAGGATCCAAAGATGAATAGATCGATGCATAGATATAATGAACCAGATTCTGTACACCTAGAACACACACAATATTTTTATCAAATTTGCTCTGCTAATAAAGAAAAATTAAATTTAAAAAGTAAACAAGACGTAAGGAGATTTAAGCTCTTGGGGGTTTGCCCTGGCACATTTCACTCTAATTTGCAGCCTGCTAACACGATTTCCAGGAAGGCTGTGTTGCCCAAAAACCCAGATTTGGAAATGTAGAAATGCTGCCGCCTTGTGGCCGTTTCCCGCAAAAGCGGCTTTAAACCCACAGCTAACGGTCACTCAACATTCACACGGACTCAGGGCAGTAAAGGACACGTGACCTCAAAAATGTCCTGAGCTGGGAATGGCCAAACAAATTAAAAACAGGCCAATGTTTCAAGGAGATAGGATGAAGAGGTAAGTTTTATTCACTCTTTTTCAAAAAAAGAAAAATGGATAACAGCTCAACATCAGGAATTATTAGACTCATGCAAATCTAATCTACATAAAGGATTCAACTCACACAAGTCAACTACCATCGGCAAAAGTCAACAAACAATAAATGCCGAAGGGGTTTTAGAGAACTGTGTACCCTCTAACTGCTGGTGACATGTAAAGTGGTAACAGCCAATAATGAGAACAGAAAGGAGCTGCATTTAAAAGTAAAAATTGAGCCACCATCCCATCCAGCGGGGCCACTGCTGAGCCTCTCACCTGAGAAGACCAGAGCCGAGAAGACACAGGCTGCAAGAGCTGCACTGCAGCCATTTTCGCAATAGCCAAGGCACGGAAGCAACCAAAATGTCCATCAACAGATGAATGGATAAAGAAGTGGTCCATGTACACAAAGGCATACTAACGATGGAAAACAATGAAACACTGCTCTTTGCGGCACCATAGATGAGCCCAGAGATAATCACAGAACATGAGGTAAGTCGGAAAGTAAAAGACATATATCCTATAATATCACCTATAGGCGTTATCTAACAACTGAGAGAAATGAACGTATTTCCACAGAGAAAGACAGTCACAGACTTAGAAAACAAACCACGCTTATCTAAAAGGAAAGGTGGGGGGAATGGATAAGTTAAGATTAGGGTTACCATAGGTATACAAATACATATTAAATATATATATCAAAAAGACCGACCATATAGCAAGGGAGGTCTACGGAACACTCTGCAGTAATTTACATGGGAAGAGGATCTGTACATGAATATATATATATGTATATATATATATATATATACACACACACATTATATACACACACACACACACACACACACACACACACACACACACACATATATAGTACAAATGAACCAGACTGTGTACACCTAAGACAAAAAATATTCTAATCGTTACCCCAATTAGAAAAATTAAAACATCGAACAAGAAGTAATGTGACATAATCTTATGCGGGGTTTTCCTGGCGCATTCCATTCTAATTTACAACCTGGGAACAGGACTTCCAGAAAGGCTCTGCTGCCCTAGTAATCTGATTTGGGAATGGAGAAGTGCTGCCGCCTTGTGGCCATTTCGCACAACAGCAGCTTTAAACCCAGGGCTAATGGTCACTAAATATTCAACTCATTGCAGGCCTGTAAAGGACACCTGCCCTCAAAAAAAATCCTGGGGTCGAAAATCGACCAAAAAATTCGAAAGAGGGCAACGTTCCAAGAAGACAATTTCAAGAGGTTTATTGTACTCACAGTTTTTTTTCTGTTTTTGTTTAACACATATAAAATAGGCGTGGAAAGATGCTGAACATTAGGAATTATTAAAGACATGCAAATCCAAATTACAAAATCCTGTCAGCTTACACCAGTCAGAATGGCCATGAGTAAAATTTCTGCAAAAAATAAATGCTGTAGGGGTTGTGGAGAAATGTGTACCCTCGGTTCAAAGTGGGACATGGTAAGAGCCAGTAATGAAAACGCACACAAGGTGCCTTGAAAAGGTAAATATTGAGCTACCATTCAATCAGGCATACCCACTGCAGGGCCTATCGCCTCAGCGGATGAGAATGAAAAAGACACAGGCTGGCAATCCTGCACTCCAGCTATATTTACCATAGCCAACATTTGGAAGCAACGAAAATGTCCATCAACAGGGGAATGCACAAAGAAGAAGTGGTCCATGTACACAATGGCACGTGGCTCCAATAAAAAATATAAATTCACATTAAAAAACAAACATAAGTAAGGAGACATCAGCATTTGGGGGATTATCCGGGCACATTCCACTCTAATTTATAACTGAGGAACACCACTGGCAGGAAGGTCTGTTTCCCTAGTTACCTGAGTGGGGAAAGCAGAAATGCTGCCACCCTCTGGCTGTTACCTGCAACAGCAGCCTTAAAGCCTGTGCTAAGGGTCACTTTATATGCACAAGTACTGGAGGGCTGTAAATGAACCTGCCCTCAAAATGTCTTGAGGGAGGTAATGGCCAAAATATTACAAAATGTGGCACATACTTCAGGCAAACAAGATGAAGACGTAAGTTGCACTCACAGTTTGAAGAAAAGACGGACATGCCTGAAAGCTCCATTTCAAGGGATTATGAGACCCATGCAAATCCAACCACAAAGAGGTATCAGCTCAAACCAGTCAGAATAAACATCAGAAGAAAGCTACAAACAATAAATGCTGAAGGGGTTGTGGAGAAGTGCATACCCTCAACTTTAAGTGGGACGTAACCTGGTAAGAGCCACGAACGAGAACAGAATGGACGTGCCTTTACGAGGCCAACATTGAGCTACCATATGATCCAGCAGGCCCACTCCTGGGCCTATAACCTAAGAAGACAGAATTGGAAAGACACAGGGAGGCAAATCTGCATTGCAACAGTATTACAATAGCCAAGACATGAAAGCAACCAAGAAGTCCATCAACAGATGAGTGGACAAAGAAGAACTGGTATATGTACACACGGAATATTAGCCAAGGAAGAAAAGGACACAATTCCATTTGCAGCACCATAGATGAGTCTAGAGGTAATCACACAACTTGTAGTAAGTCAGAAAGAGAAAGACACATGTCCTAGGATATCACTTACAGGTGTTACCTAAAAATGGATACCAGTGAAGATATTTCCACAGAGAAAGGCAATCACAGATTCATTCAACAAACTTATGGTTCACTAATGGAAAGGTGTGAGGATTGGATACCTTAGGATATTGGGGTTAACAGACATATACAAACACAGGTGACGTATATAATCACCAAAGACCACGGGAAAAGGATCCCAGGAAGAATAGACACATGTATATGTGTAAAAGAACCACATCTTGCACACGTAGAACAAGCAAAACATTGTAATCGAACTTGCTGTGATAAAAAATAAAAATTAAGTTAAGAAAACGAACAAGAAGTAGTGAGACATAAACTTAAGGTGCTTTTTCCTGGCACATTCCATTCTAATTTACAACCTACAACATTGAGGCTCTGTTGTCCCAGTAAACAGATTTTATAAAGGAGAACTGCTGCCACATTGTGGCCGTTTCACACAACAACAGCTTTAAACCCAGGGCTGATGGTCAGTTGATATTCAAAATAATCACAGGCCTGTAAATGACACCTGCCCTGAAAACAAATCCTGGGGTCGTATATCGACCAAAAAATTCAAAAGACGTCCACATTTCAAAACAACAATTTCAAGAGGCCATTTTACGCACATTTGTCTTCTCTTACTTTTTCTTTCTTTTGTTTGTTAAAAAAATGGGAATGGAAAAATGCTTAACATCAGGAATTAATGAAGTCATGCAAATCCAATCTACAAAAACGTTCACCTCACAGCCGTCAGAATGATCATCAGCAAAAACGTGTACAAAGAATAAATGCTGAAGGGGTTTTAGAGAACGGCGTACCCTCTTGCTGCTCTTGGGATGTAACCTGGTAACAGCCAGTATTGAGAACAGAATGGAGGTGCATTTCAAGGTAAAAATTGAGCTACCCTATGATCTGGTAGGCCCACCGATGGGCCTATCTCCTGAGTAGACTAGAATCAAAAAGACACAGGCTGGCAATCCTGCACTCCAGCGACGTGTACCATAGCCAAGATTTGGAAGAACCAAAATGTCCATCAACAGAGAAATGCACCAAAAAGAAGTGGTCCGTGTACACAATGGAATATTAGCCAAGGAAAAGAATGAAACATTGCCGTTGGCACCACCACAGAAGGATCTAGAAATAATCAGCCAACTTGAACTAAGAAAGAACCCAAAAGACAGATATCCTATGACATCAGTTATAGGTGTTACCTAAAAATCGATACCCATGAAATTATTTCCAAGAGAAGGACACGCATGGATTCAGAAAACAAAAATATGTTTAACCACATGGAAAGGTGTAAGGAACATATGAATTAGGGTATGGGGGTTAACAGACATGTACTAATACTTATGAAATATATAATCACAAAATACCTATGGAATACCAAGAGAGGTCTACTCAACACTCTGTAATGACCTACACGGGAAAGGATCCAAAGATGAATAGATCGATGCATAGATATAATGAACCAGATTCTGTACACCTAGAACACACACAATATTTTTATCAAATTTGCTCTGCTAATAAAGAAAAATTAAATTTAAAAAGCAAACAAGACGTAAGGAGATTTAAGCTCTTGGGGGTTTGCCCTGGCACATTTCACTCTAATTTGCAGCCTGCTAACACGATTTCCAGGAAGGCTGTGTTGCCCAAAAACCCAGATTTGGAAATGTAGAAATGCTGCCGCCTTGTGGCCGTTTCCCGCAAAAGCGGCTTTAAACCCACAGCTAACGGTCACTCAACATTCACACGGACTCAGGGCAGTAAAGGACACGTGACCTCAAAAATGTCCTGAGCTGGGAATGGCCAAACAAATTAAAAACAGGCCAATGTTTCAAGGAGATAGGATGAAGAGGTAAGTTTTATTCACTCTTTTTCAAAAAAAGAAAAATGGATAACAGCTCAACATCAGGAATTATTAGACTCATGCAAATCTAATCCACATAAAGGATTCAACTCACACAAGTCAACTACCATCGGCAAAAGTCAACAAACAATAAATGCCGAAGGGGTTTTAGAGAACTGTGTACCCTCTAACTGCTGGTGACATGTAAAGTGGTAACAGCCAATAATGAGAACAGAAAGGAGCTGCATTTAAAAGTAAAAATTGAGCCACCATCCCATCCAGCAGGGCCACTGCTGAGCCTCTCACCTGAGAAGACCAGAGCCGAGAAGACACAGGCTGCAAGAGCTGCACTGCAGCCATTTTCGCAATAGCCAAGGCACGGAAGCAACCAAAATGTCCATCAACAGATGAATGGATAAAGAAGTGGTCCATGTACACAAAGGCATACTAACGATGGAAAACAATGAAACACTGCTCTTTGCGGCACCATAGATGAGCCCAGAGATAATCACAGAACATGAGGTAAGTCGGAAAGTAAAAGACATATATCCTATAATATCACCTATAGGCGTTATCTAACAACTGAGAGAAATGAACATATTTCCACAGAGAAAGACAGTCACAGACTTAGAAAACAAACCACGCTTATCTAAAAGGAAAGGTGGGGGGAATGGATAAGTTAAGATTAGGGTTACCATAGGTATACAAATACATATTAAATATATATATCAAAAAGACCGACCATATAGCAAGGGAGGTCTACGGAACACTCTGCAGTAATTTACATGGGAAGAGGATCTGTACATGAATATATATATATGTATATATATATATATATATATATACACACACACATTATATATACACACACACACACACACACACACACACACACATATATAGTACAAATGAACCAGACTGTGTACACCTAAGACAAAAAATATTCTAATCGTTACCCCAATTAGAAAAATTAAAACATCGAACAAGAAGTAATGTGACATAATCTTATGCGGGGTTTTCCTGGCGCATTCCATTCTAATTTACAACCTGGGAACAGGACTTCCAGAAAGGCTCTGCTGCCCTAGTAATCTGATTTGGGAATGGAGAAGTGCTGCCGCCTTGTGGCCATTTCGCACAACAGCAGCTTTAAACCCAGGGCTAATGGTCACTAAATATTCAACTCATTGCAGGCCTGTAAAGGACACCTGCCCTCAAAAAAAATCCTGGGGTCGAAAATCGACCAAAAAATTCGAAAGAGGGCAACGTTCCAAGAAGACAATTTCAAGAGGTTTATTGTACTCACAGTTTTTTTTCTGTTTTTGTTTAACACATATAAAATAGGCGTGGAAAGATGCTGAACATTAGGAATTATTAAAGACATGCAAATCCAAATTACAAAATCCTGTCAGCTTACACCAGTCAGAATGGCCATGAGTAAAATTTCTGCAAAAAATAAATGCTGTAGGGGTTGTGGAGAAATGTGTACCCTCGGTTCAAAGTGGGACATGGTAAGAGCCAGTAATGAAAACGCACACAAGGTGCCTTGAAAAGGTAAATATTGAGCTACCATTCAATCAGGCATACCCACTGCAGGGCCTATCGCCTCAGCGGATGAGAATGAAAAAGACACAGGCTGGCAATCCTGCACTCCAGCTATATTTACCATAGCCAACATTTGGAAGCAACGAAAATGTCCATCAACAGGGGAATGCACAAAGAAGAAGTGGTCCATGTACACAATGGCACGTGGCTCCAATAAAAAATATAAATTCACATTAAAAAACAAACATAAGTAAGGAGACATCAGCATTTGGGGGATTATCCGGGCACATTCCACTCTAATTTATAACTGAGGAACACCACTGGCAGGAAGGTCTGTTTCCCTAGTTACCTGAGTGGGGAAAGCAGAAATGCTGCCACCCTCTGGCTGTTACCTGCAACAGCAGCCTTAAAGCCTGTGCTAAGGGTCACTTTATATGCACAAGTACTGGAGGGCTGTAAATGAACCTGCCCTCAAAATGTCTTGAGGGAGGTAATGGCCAAAATATTACAAAATGTGGCACATACTTCAGGCAAACAAGATGAAGACGTAAGTTGCACTCACAGTTTGAAGAAAAGACGGACATGCCTGAAAGCTCCATTTCAAGGGATTATGAGACCCATGCAAATCCAACCACAAAGAGGTATCAGCTCAAACCAGTCAGAATAAACATCAGAAGAAAGCTACAAACAATAAATGCTGAAGGGGTTGTGGAGAAGTGCATACCCTCAACTTTAAGTGGGACGTAACCTGGTAAGAGCCACGAACGAGAACAGAATGGACGTGCCTTTACGAGGCCAACATTGAGCTACCATATGATCCAGCAGGCCCACTCCTGGGCCTATAACCTAAGAAGACAGAATTGGAAAGACACAGGGAGGCAAATCTGCATTGCAACAGTATTACAATAGCCAAGACATGAAAGCAACCAAGAAGTCCATCAACAGATGAGTGGACAAAGAAGAACTGGTATATGTACACACGGAATATTAGCCAAGGAAGAAAAGGACACAATTCCATTTGCAGCACCATAGATGAGTCTAGAGGTAATCACACAACTTGTAGTAAGTCAGAAAGAGAAAGACACATGTCCTAGGATATCACTTACAGGTGTTACCTAAAAATGGATACCAGTGAAGATATTTCCACAGAGAAAGGCAATCACAGATTCATTCAACAAACTTATGGTTCACCAATGGAAAGGTGTGAGGATTGGATACCTTAGGATATTGGGGTTAACAGACATATACAAACACAGGTGACGTATATAATCACCAAAGACCACGGGAAAAGGATCCCAGGAAGAATAGACACATGTATATGTGTAAAAGAACCACATCTTGCACACGTAGAACAAGCAAAACATTGTAATCGAACTTGCTGTGATAAAAAATAAAAATTAAGTTAAGAAAACGAACAAGAAGTAGTGAGACATAAACTTAAGGCGCTTTTTCCTGGCACATTCCATTCTAATTTACAACCTACAACATTGAGGCTCTGTTGTCCCAGTAAACAGATTTTATAAAGGAGAACTGCTGCCACATTGTGGCCGTTTCACACAACAACAGCTTTAAACCCAGGGCTGATGGTCAGTTGATATTCAAAATAATCACAGGCCTGTAAATGACACCTGCCCTGAAAACAAATCCTGGGGTCGTATATCGACCAAAAAATTCAAAAGACGTCCACATTTCAAAACAACAATTTCAAGAGGCCATTTTACGCACATTTGTCTTCTCTTACTTTTTCTTTCTTTTGTTTGTTAAAAAAATGGGAATGGAAAAATGCTTAACATCAGGAATTAATGAAGTCATGCAAATCCAATCTACAAAAACGTTCACCTCACAGCCGTCAGAATGATCATCAGCAAAAACGTGTACAAAGAATAAATGCTGAAGGGGTTTTAGAGAACGGCGTACCCTCTTGCTGCTCTTGGGATGTAACCTGGTAACAGCCAGTATTGAGAACAGAATGGAGGTGCATTTCAAGGTAAAAATTGAGCTACCCTATGATCTGGTAGGCCCACCGATGGGCCTATCTCCTGAGTAGACTAGAATCAAAAAGACACAGGCTGGCAATCCTGCACTCCAGCGACGTGTACCATAGCCAAGATTTGGAAGAACCAAAATGTCCATCAACAGAGAAATGCACCAAAAAGAAGTGGTCCGTGTACACAATGGAATATTAGCCAAGGAAAAGAATGAAACATTGCCGTTGGCACCACCACAGAAGGATCTAGAAATAATCAGCCAACTTGAACTAAGAAAGAACCCAAAAGACAGATATCCTATGACATCAGTTATAGGTGTTACCTAAAAATCGATACCCATGAAATTATTTCCAAGAGAAGGACACGCATGGATTCAGAAAACAAAAATATGTTTAACCACATGGAAAGGTGTAAGGAACATATGAATTAGGGTATGGGGGTTAACAGACATGTACTAATACTTATGAAATATATAATCACAAAATACCTATGGAATACCAAGAGAGGTCTACTCAACACTCTGTAATGACCTACACGGGAAAGGATCCAAAGATGAATAGATCGATGCATAGATATAATGAACCAGATTCTGTACACCTAGAACACACACAATATTTTTATCAAATTTGCTCTGCTAATAAAGAAAAATTAAATTTAAAAAGCAAACAAGACGTAAGGAGATTTAAGCTCTTGGGGGTTTGCCCTGGCACATTTCACTCTAATTTGCAGCCTGCTAACACGATTTCCAGGAAGGCTGTGTTGCCCAAAAACCCAGATTTGGAAATGTAGAAATGCTGCCGCCTTGTGGCCGTTTCCCGCAAAAGCGGCTTTAAACCCACAGCTAACGGTCACTCAACATTCACACGGACTCAGGGCAGTAAAGGACACGTGACCTCAAAAATGTCCTGAGCTGGGAATGGCCAAACAAATTAAAAACAGGCCAATGTTTCAAGGAGATAGGATGAAGAGGTAAGTTTTATTCACTCTTTTTCAAAAAAAGAAAAATGGATAACAGCTCAACATCAGGAATTATTAGACTCATGCAAATCTAATCCACATAAAGGATTCAACTCACACAAGTCAACTACCATCGGCAAAAGTCAACAAACAATAAATGCCGAAGGGGTTTTAGAGAACTGTGTACCCTCTAACTGCTGGTGACATGTAAAGTGGTAACAGCCAATAATGAGAACAGAAAGGAGCTGCATTTAAAAGTAAAAATTGAGCCACCATCCCATCCAGCGGGGCCACTGCTGAGCCTCTCACCTGAGAAGACCAGAGCCGAGAAGACACAGGCTGCAAGAGCTGCACTGCAGCCATTTTCGCAATAGCCAAGGCACGGAAGCAACCAAAATGTCCATCAACAGATGAATGGATAAAGAAGTGGTCCATGTACACAAAGGCATACTAACGATGGAAAACAATGAAACACTGCTCTTTGCGGCACCATAGATGAGCCCAGAGATAATCACAGAACATGAGGTAAGTCGGAAAGTAAAAGACATATATCCTATAATATCACCTATAGGCGTTATCTAACAACTGAGAGAAATGAACGTATTTCCACAGAGAAAGACAGTCACAGACTTAGAAAACAAACCACGCTTATCTAAAAGGAAAGGTGGGGGGAATGGATAAGTTAAGATTAGGGTTACCATAGGTATACAAATACATATTAAATATATATATCAAAAAGACCGACCATATAGCAAGGGAGGTCTACGGAACACTCTGCAGTAATTTACATGGGAAGAGGATCTGTACATGAATATATATATATGTGTATATATATATATATATATATACACACACACATTATATATACACACACACACACACACACACACACACACACATATATAGTACAAATGAACCAGACTGTGTACACCTAAGACAAAAAATATTCTAATCGTTACCCCAATTAGAAAAATTAAAACATCGAACAAGAAGTAATGTGACATAATCTTATGCGGGGTTTTCCTGGCGCATTCCATTCTAATTTACAACCTGGGAACAGGACTTCCAGAAAGGCTCTGCTGCCCTAGTAATCTGATTTGGGAATGGAGAAGTGCTGCCGCCTTGTGGCCATTTCGCACAACAGCAGCTTTAAACCCAGGGCTAATGGTCACTAAATATTCAACTCATTGCAGGCCTGTAAAGGACACCTGCCCTCAAAAAAAATCCTGGGGTCGAAAATCGACCAAAAAATTCGAAAGAGGGCAACGTTCCAAGAAGACAATTTCAAGAGGTTTATTGTACTCACAGTTTTTTTTCTGTTTTTGTTTAACACATATAAAATAGGCGTGGAAAGATGCTGAACATTAGGAATTATTAAAGACATGCAAATCCAAATTACAAAATCCTGTCAGCTTACACCAGTCAGAATGGCCATGAGTAAAATTTCTGCAAAAAATAAATGCTGTAGGGGTTGTGGAGAAATGTGTACCCTCGGTTCAAAGTGGGACATGGTAAGAGCCAGTAATGAAAACGCACACAAGGTGCCTTGAAAAGGTAAATATTGAGCTACCATTCAATCAGGCATACCCACTGCAGGGCCTATCGCCTCAGCGGATGAGAATGAAAAAGACACAGGCTGGCAATCCTGCACTCCAGCTATATTTACCATAGCCAACATTTGGAAGCAACGAAAATGTCCATCAACAGGGGAATGCACAAAGAAGAAGTGGTCCATGTACACAATGGCACGTGGCTCCAATAAAAAATATAAATTCACATTAAAAAACAAACATAAGTAAGGAGACATCAGCATTTGGGGGATTATCCGGGCACATTCCACTCTAATTTATAACTGAGGAACACCACTGGCAGGAAGGTCTGTTTCCCTAGTTACCTGAGTGGGGAAAGCAGAAATGCTGCCACCCTCTGGCTGTTACCTGCAACAGCAGCCTTAAAGCCTGTGCTAAGGGTCACTTTATATGCACAAGTACTGGAGGGCTGTAAATGAACCTGCCCTCAAAATGTCTTGAGGGAGGTAATGGCCAAAATATTACAAAATGTGGCACATACTTCAGGCAAACAAGATGAAGACGTAAGTTGCACTCACAGTTTGAAGAAAAGACGGACATGCCTGAAAGCTCCATTTCAAGGGATTATGAGACCCATGCAAATCCAACCACAAAGAGGTATCAGCTCAAACCAGTCAGAATAAACATCAGAAGAAAGCTACAAACAATAAATGCTGAAGGGGTTGTGGAGAAGTGCATACCCTCAACTTTAAGTGGGACGTAACCTGGTAAGAGCCACGAACGAGAACAGAATGGACGTGCCTTTACGAGGCCAACATTGAGCTACCATATGATCCAGCAGGCCCACTCCTGGGCCTATAACCTAAGAAGACAGAATTGGAAAGACACAGGGAGGCAAATCTGCATTGCAACAGTATTACAATAGCCAAGACATGAAAGCAACCAAGAAGTCCATCAACAGATGAGTGGACAAAGAAGAACTGGTATATGTACACACGGAATATTAGCCAAGGAAGAAAAGGACACAATTCCATTTGCAGCACCATAGATGAGTCTAGAGGTAATCACACAACTTGTAGTAAGTCAGAAAGAGAAAGACACATGTCCTAGGATATCACTTACAGGTGTTACCTAAAAATGGATACCAGTGAAGATATTTCCACAGAGAAAGGCAATCACAGATTCATTCAACAAACTTATGGTTCACTAATGGAAAGGTGTGAGGATTGGATACCTTAGGATATTGGGGTTAACAGACATATACAAACACAGGTGACGTATATAATCACCAAAGACCACGGGAAAAGGATCCCAGGAAGAATAGACACATGTATATGTGTAAAAGAACCACATCTTGCACACGTAGAACAAGCAAAACATTGTAATCGAACTTGCTGTGATAAAAAATAAAAATTAAGTTAAGAAAACGAACAAGAAGTAGTGAGACATAAACTTAAGGCGCTTTTTCCTGGCACATTCCATTCTAATTTACAACCTACAACATTGAGGCTCTGTTGTCCCAGTAAACAGATTTTATAAAGGAGAACTGCTGCCACATTGTGGCCGTTTCACACAACAACAGCTTTAAACCCAGGGCTGATGGTCAGTTGATATTCAAAATAATCACAGGCCTGTAAATGACACCTGCCCTGAAAACAAATCCTGGGGTCGTATATCGACCAAAAAATTCAAAAGACGTCCACATTTCAAAACAACAATTTCAAGAGGCCATTTTACGCACATTTGTCTTCTCTTACTTTTTCTTTCTTTTGTTTGTTAAAAAAATGGGAATGGAAAAATGCTTAACATCAGGAATTAATGAAGTCATGCAAATCCAATCTACAAAAACGTTCACCTCACAGCCGTCAGAATGATCATCAGCAAAAACGTGTACAAAGAATAAATGCTGAAGGGGTTTTAGAGAACGGCGTACCCTCTTGCTGCTCTTGGGATGTAACCTGGTAACAGCCAGTATTGAGAACAGAATGGAGGTGCATTTCAAGGTAAAAATTGAGCTACCCTATGATCTGGTAGGCCCACCGATGGGCCTATCTCCTGAGTAGACTAGAATCAAAAAGACACAGGCTGGCAATCCTGCACTCCAGCGACGTGTACCATAGCCAAGATTTGGAAGAACCAAAATGTCCATCAACAGAGAAATGCACCAAAAAGAAGTGGTCCGTGTACACAATGGAATATTAGCCAAGGAAAAGAATGAAACATTGCCGTTGGCACCACCACAGAAGGATCTAGAAATAATCAGCCAACTTGAACTAAGAAAGAACCCAAAAGACAGATATCCTATGACATCAGTTATAGGTGTTACCTAAAAATCGATACCCATGAAATTATTTCCAAGAGAAGGACACGCATGGATTCAGAAAACAAAAATATGTTTAACCACATGGAAAGGTGTAAGGAACATATGAATTAGGGTATGGGGGTTAACAGACATGTACTAATACTTATGAAATATATAATCACAAAATACCTATGGAATACCAAGAGAGGTCTACTCAACACTCTGTAATGACCTACACGGGAAAGGATCCAAAGATGAATAGATCGATGCATAGATATAATGAACCAGATTCTGTACACCTAGAACACACACAATCTTTTTATCAAATTTGCTCTGCTAATAAAGAAAAATTAAATTTAAAAAGCAAACAAGACGTAAGGAGATTTAAGCTCTTGGGGGTTTGCCCTGGCACATTTCACTCTAATTTGCAGCCTGCTAACACGATTTCCAGGAAGGCTGTGTTGCCCAAAAACCCAGATTTGGAAATGTAGAAATGCTGCCGCCTTGTGGCCGTTTCCCGCAAAAGCGGCTTTAAACCCACAGCTAACGGTCACTCAACATTCACACGGACTCAGGGCAGTAAAGGACACGTGACCTCAAAAATGTCCTGAGCTGGGAATGGCCAAACAAATTAAAAACAGGCCAATGTTTCAAGGAGATAGGATGAAGAGGTAAGTTTTATTCACTCTTTTTCAAAAAAAGAAAAATGGATAACAGCTCAACATCAGGAATTATTAGACTCATGCAAATCTAATCCACATAAAGGATTCAACTCACACAAGTCAACTACCATCGGCAAAAGTCAACAAACAATAAATGCCGAAGGGGTTTTAGAGAACTGTGTACCCTCTAACTGCTGGTGACATGTAAAGTGGTAACAGCCAATAATGAGAACAGAAAGGAGCTGCATTTAAAAGTAAAAATTGAGCCACCATCCCATCCAGCAGGGCCACTGCTGAGCCTCTCACCTGAGAAGACCAGAGCCGAGAAGACACAGGCTGCAAGAGCTGCACTGCAGCCATTTTCGCAATAGCCAAGGCACGGAAGCAACCAAAATGTCCATCAACAGATGAATGGATAAAGAAGTGGTCCATGTACACAAAGGCATACTAACGATGGAAAACAATGAAACACTGCTCTTTGCGGCACCATAGATGAGCCCAGAGATAATCACAGAACATGAGGTAAGTCGGAAAGTAAAAGACATATATCCTATAATATCACCTATAGGCGTTATCTAACAACTGAGAGAAATGAACATATTTCCACAGAGAAAGACAGTCACAGACTTAGAAAACAAACCACGCTTATCTAAAAGGAAAGGTGGGGGGAATGGATAAGTTAAGATTAGGGTTACCATAGGTATACAAATACATATTAAATATATATATCAAAAAGACCGACCATATAGCAAGGGAGGTCTACGGAACACTCTGCAGTAATTTACATGGGAAGAGGATCTGTACATGAATATATATATATGTATATATATATATATATATATATATACACACACATTATATATATACACACACACACACACACACACACACACATATATAGTACAAATGAACCAGACTGTGTACACCTAAGACAAAAAATATTCTAATCGTTACCCCAATTAGAAAAATTAAAACATCGAACAAGAAGTAATGTGACATAATCTTATGCGGGGTTTTCCTGGCGCATTCCATTCTAATTTACAACCTGGGAACAGGACTTCCAGAAAGGCTCTGCTGCCCTAGTAATCTGATTTGGGAATGGAGAAGTGCTGCCGCCTTGTGGCCATTTCGCACAACAGCAGCTTTAAACCCAGGGCTAATGGTTACTAAATATTCAACTCATTGCAGGCCTGTAAAGGACACCTGCCCTCAAAAAAAATCCTGGGGTCGAAAATCGACCAAAAAATTCGAAAGAGGGCAACGTTCCAAGAAGACAATTTCAAGAGGTTTATTGTACTCACAGTTTTTTTTCTGTTTTTGTTTAACACATATAAAATAGGCATGGAAAGATGCTGAACATTAGGAATTATTAAAGACATGCAAATCCAAATTACAAAATCCTGTCAGCTTACACCAGTCAGAATGGCCATGAGTAAAATTTCTGCAAAAAATAAATGCTGTAGGGGTTGTGGAGAAATGTGTACCCTCGGTTCAAAGTGGGACATGGTAAGAGCCAGTAATGAAAACGCACACAAGGTGCCTTGAAAAGGTAAATATTGAGCTACCATTCAATCAGGCATACCCACTGCAGGGCCTATCGCCTCAGCGGATGAGAATGAAAAAGACACAGGCTGGCAATCCTGCACTCCAGCTATATTTACCATAGCCAACATTTGGAAGCAACGAAAATGTCCATCAACAGGGGAATGCACAAAGAAGAAGTGGTCCATGTACACAATGGCACGTGGCTCCAATAAAAAATATAAATTCACATTAAAAAACAAACATAAGTAAGGAGACATCAGCATTTGGGGGATTATCCGGGCACATTCCACTCTAATTTATAACTGAGGAACACCACTGGCAGGAAGGTCTGTTTCCCTAGTTACCTGAGTGGGGAAAGCAGAAATGCTGCCACCCTCTGGCTGTTACCTGCAACAGCAGCCTTAAAGCCTGTGCTAAGGGTCACTTTATATGCACAAGTACTGGAGGGCTGTAAATGAACCTGCCCTCAAAATGTCTTGAGGGAGGTAATGGCCAAAATATTACAAAATGTGGCCCATACTTCAGGCAAACAAGATGAAGACGTAAGTTGCACTCACAGTTTGAAGAAAAGACGGACATGCCTGAAAGCTCCATTTCAAGGGATTATGAGACCCATGCAAATCCAACCACAAAGAGGTATCAGCTCAAACCAGTCAGAATAAACATCAGAAGAAAGCTACAAACAATAAATGCTGAAGGGGTTGTGGAGAAGTGCATACCCTCAACTTTAAGTGGGACGTAACCTGGTAAGAGCCACGAATGAGAACAGAATGGACGTGCCTTTACGAGGCCAACATTGAGCTACCATATGATCCAGCAGGCCCACTCCTGGGCCTATAACCTAAGAAGACAGAATTGGAAAGACACAGGGAGGCAAATCTGCATTGCAACAGTATTACAATAGCCAAGACATGAAAGCAACCAAGAAGTCCATCAACAGATGAGTGGACAAAGAAGAACTGGTATATGTACACACGGAATATTAGCCAAGGAAGAAAAGGACACAATTCCATTTGCAGCACCATAGATGAGTCTAGAGGTAATCACACAACTTGTAGTAAGTCAGAAAGAGAAAGACACATGTCCTAGGATATCACTTACAGGTGTTACCTAAAAATGGATACCAGTGAAGATATTTCCACAGAGAAAGGCAATCACAGATTCATTCAACAAACTTATGGTTCACCAATGGAAAGGTGTGAGGATTGGATACCTTAGGATATTGGGGTTAACAGACATATACAAACACAGGTGACGTATATAATCACCAAAGACCACGGGAAAAGGATCCCAGGAAGAATAGACACATGTATATGTGTAAAAGAACCACATCTTGCACACGTAGAACAAGCAAAACATTGTAATCGAACTTGCTGTGATAAAAAATAAAAATTAAGTTAAGAAAACGAACAAGAAGTAGTGAGACATAAACTTAAGGCGCTTTTTCCTGGCACATTCCATTCTAATTTACAACCTACAACATTGAGGCTCTGTTGTCCCAGTAAACAGATTTTATAAAGGAGAACTGCTGCCACATTGTGGCCGTTTCACACAACAACAGCTTTAAACCCAGGGCTGATGGTCAGTTGATATTCAAAATAATCACAGGCCTGTAAATGACACCTGCCCTGAAAACAAATCCTGGGGTCGTATATCGACCAAAAAATTCAAAAGACGTCCACATTTCAAAACAACAATTTCAAGAGGCCATTTTACGCACATTTGTCTTCTCTTACTTTTTCTTTCTTTTGTTTGTTAAAAAAATGGGAATGGAAAAATGCTTAACATCAGGAATTAATGAAGTCATGCAAATCCAATCTACAAAAACGTTCACCTCACAGCCGTCAGAATGATCATCAGCAAAAACGTGTACAAAGAATAAATGCTGAAGGGGTTTTAGAGAACGGCGTACCCTCTTGCTGCTCTTGGGATGTAACCTGGTAACAGCCAGTATTGAGAACAGAATGGAGGTGCATTTCAAGGTAAAAATTGAGCTACCCTATGATCTGGTAGGCCCACCGATGGGCCTATCTCCTGAGTAGACTAGAATCAAAAAGACACAGGCTGGCAATCCTGCACTCCAGCGACGTGTACCATAGCCAAGATTTGGAAGAACCAAAATGTCCATCAACAGAGAAATGCACCAAAAAGAAGTGGTCCGTGTACACAATGGAATATTAGCCAAGGAAAAGAATGAAACATTGCCGTTGGCACCACCACAGAAGGATCTAGAAATAATCAGCCAACTTGAACTAAGAAAGAACCCAAAAGACAGATATCCTATGACATCAGTTATAGGTGTTACCTAAAAATCGATACCCATGAAATTATTTCCAAGAGAAGGACACGCATGGATTCAGAAAACAAAAATATGTTTAACCACATGGAAAGGTGTAAGGAACATATGAATTAGGGTATGGGGGTTAACAGACATGTACTAATACTTATGAAATATATAATCACAAAATACCTATGGAATACCAAGAGAGGTCTACTCAACACTCTGTAATGACCTACACGGGAAAGGATCCAAAGATGAATAGATCGATGCATAGATATAATGAACCAGATTCTGTACACCTAGAACACACACAATCTTTTTATCAAATTTGCTCTGCTAATAAAGAAAAATTAAATTTAAAAAGCAAACAAGACGTAAGGAGATTTAAGCTCTTGGGGGTTTGCCCTGGCACATTTCACTCTAATTTGCAGCCTGCTAACACGATTTCCAGGAAGGCTGTGTTGCCCAAAAACCCAGATTTGGAAATGTAGAAATGCTGCCGCCTTGTGGCCGTTTCCCGCAAAAGCGGCTTTAAACCCACAGCTAACGGTCACTCAACATTCACACGGACTCAGGGCAGTAAAGGACACGTGACCTCAAAAATGTCCTGAGCTGGGAATGGCCAAACAAATTAAAAACAGGCCAATGTTTCAAGGAGATAGGATGAAGAGGTAAGTTTTATTCACTCTTTTTCAAAAAAAGAAAAATGGATAACAGCTCAACATCAGGAATTATTAGACTCATGCAAATCTAATCTACATAAAGGATTCAACTCACACAAGTCAACTACCATCGGCAAAAGTCAACAAACAATAAATGCCGAAGGGGTTTTAGAGAACTGTGTACCCTCTAACTGCTGGTGACATGTAAAGTGGTAACAGCCAATAATGAGAACAGAAAGGAGCTGCATTTAAAAGTAAAAATTGAGCCACCATCCCATCCAGCGGGGCCACTGCTGAGCCTCTCACCTGAGAAGACCAGAGCCGAGAAGACACAGGCTGCAAGAGCTGCACTGCAGCCATTTTCGCAATAGCCAAGGCACGGAAGCAACCAAAATGTCCATCAACAGATGAATGGATAAAGAAGTGGTCCATGTACACAAAGGCATACTAACGATGGAAAACAATGAAACACTGCTCTTTGCGGCACCATAGATGAGCCCAGAGATAATCACAGAACATGAGGTAAGTCGGAAAGTAAAAGACATATATCCTATAATATCACCTATAGGCGTTATCTAACAACTGAGAGAAATGAACGTATTTCCACAGAGAAAGACAGTCACAGACTTAGAAAACAAACCACGCTTATCTAAAAGGAAAGGTGGGGGGAATGGATAAGTTAAGATTAGGGTTACCATAGGTATACAAATACATATTAAATATATATATCAAAAAGACCGACCATATAGCAAGGGAGGTCTACGGAACACTCTGCAGTAATTTACATGGGAAGAGGATCTGTACATGAATATATATATACATACACACACACACATATATAGTACAAATGAAGCAGACTGTGTACACCTAAGACAAAAAATATTCTAATCGTTACCCCAATTAGAAAAATTAAAACATCGAACAAGAAGTAATGTGACATAATCTTATGCGGGGTTTTCCTGGCACATTCCATTCTAATTTACAACCTGGGAACAGGACTTCCAGAAAGGCTCTGCTGCCCTAGCAATCAGATTTGTGAATGGAGAAATGCTGCTGCCTTGTGGCCATTTCCCTCAACAGCAGCTTTAATCCCAAGGCTAATGGTCACTAAATATTCACACTCATTTCAGGCCTGTAAAGGACTGCAATGATGCAAGCTCTTGCGGCTTTGCCCTGGCACATTCTACTCTAATTTGCAGCCTACTAACACGATTTCTAGGAAAGCTCTGTTGCCCAAAAACCCAGAGTTGGAAATGTAGAAATGCTGCCTCCTTGTGGCCATTTCCCGCAAGAGCAGCTTTTAACCCACAGCTAAGTGTCACTTAACTTTCACAAGAACTCAGGGCTGTAAAGCACACGTGCCCTCAAAAAATGTCCTGTGGCAGGGAATGGCCCAAAAAAATTCACAATGGCAAATTTTTCAAAAAGATAGTATGAAGAGGTAAGTTTTACACACTTGTTTTTTAAAAAAAGGAAGTTGGATAAAAGCCCAACCTCAGGAATTATTACACTCATGCATATCTAATCTACGAAAACGTTTCAACTCACATCAGTCGAATGACCATAAGCAAAATGTCTACAAACAATAAAGGCTGAAGGGGTTTTAGAGAACTGTGTTCCCTCTAGCTGCTGGTGAGATGTAAAGCAGTAAGATCCAGTAATGAGAATAGAAAGGAGCTGCGTTTAAAAGTAAAAATTGAGATGCCATTCGATCCAGCACGCCCACCACTGGGCCTATCACCTAAGACCCGAATCAAGAAGACACAGGCTGACAAAGCTGTACTGAAGCAATATTCAAAATAGCCAAGACATGGAAGCAGCCAAAATGTCAATCAACCGATGAATGGACAGAGAAGAAGTGGTACATGTACCAAATGGAAGATTAGCTTTCAAAAGAAAAGAACAATGTCATTTTCATGACTACAGGTGTGTCTAGAAATAATCATATTACGTTAAGTCAAAAGTGTGTGATATATATCCTATGATATAATTTATAGATGTTATCTTAACATTCCTAAGAATGAACATATTTCCAAAGGAAAAGACACTCAGAGATGTATAAAACAAACTAATGGTTAACCAAAATGAAAGGTGGAAGTATGGATAAATTAGGATTATGGGGTTAACATAATACACTAATGTATGTTATATGTATATAAACTTATAATATATAAAATATATAACTTATATAATCACTAATACATATAAATTATATAATCACCAAACACCTACCAAATACCAACGGAGGTCTACTCAACACTCTGTAATAACCTACATGGTAACAGGATCCAAAGATTAACAGATATATGTATGAAAATCTGATCAAAATCGGTACATCCAGAGAATCACAACACTCTAATAAAATTTACTCCGATAGGGGCTTCCCTGGTGGCGCAGTGGTTGAGAATCTGCCTGCCAAACCAGGGGACACGGGTTCGAGCCCTGGTCTGGGAGGATCCCACATGCCATGGAGCAACTAGGCCTGTGAGCCACAACTACTGAGCCTGCGCGTCTGGAGCCTGTGCTCTGCAACAAGAGAGGCCGCGATAGTTAGAGGCCCACACACCGCGATGAAGAGTGGCCCCCGCTTGCTGCAACTAGAGAAAGCTCTCACACAGAAACAGAGACCCAACACAGCCAAAAATAAATAAATAAATATTAAAGGCAAAGAAGAAAGGGGAAATTGTAGATAGAGCAAGGATCTAGTTAAAAAAATTTTACTCCGATAAAAAACATAAAATAAATTTAAAAAACAAACATAAGTAGGAGACATAAGCTTTTGGGAGTTTGTCCTGGAACATTCCACTACAATTTGCAACCTAGGAACACAACTTCCAGGAAGGCTCTCCTGCCCTTGTAACCAAATTTGGGAATGTAGAAATCTGCCGCTTTGTGGCCAATTCCCGCAACAGCAGGTTTAATCTCAGTGCTATTGGTAACTTAATATTCACAAGGACTGCAGGGCTTTAAATGACACCTGCCCTCAAAGAATATCCTGCGGTCAGGAACGAACATTAATATGCAAAACAGTAGAAAATCCGGAGAAGACAATTTCAAGAGGTAAATTTCCTCACAGTGTTTTTTTTTTAAGGACATGAAAAAATGTTCAACATCAAGAATTATTAGGGACATGCAAATTTAAACTACAAAAAGGTATCGCCTCACAATAGTCTGAATGGCCATCAGAGAAAAATGTCTGCAAACAATAAATGCTGAATGGGTTTCCGAGAATGGATACACTCCTATGCTGTTGCTGGGATGTAAACTGGTAACAGCCGCTAATCAGAACAGAATGAAGGTGCCTTTAAAAGGTAACAATTGAGCTACTATGTGATCCTGCCAAACCACTAATGGGCTTGTAACCCGAGAACACCAGAATTCAGAAAGACACAGGTACCCAAAAGTGCTCTTCAGCGATACTTACAATAGCCAGACATGGATGCAAGCAAAATGTCCAAGTACAGATGAATGGACAAAGAAGTGGTTCATGTACACAATCGAATATTAGCCATGGAAAAGATGAAACAATGCCTTTTGCAGCACCACTGATGAACGTAGGGGTGATCATACTACGTAAAGTAAGTCACAAAAAGAAAGACAAATATCCGATGACATCATTTACTAGTGTTATCTAAAAATTGATACCCATGAACATATTTCCACTGAGAAAGACCCATACAGACTTTGAAAAAGGTGAAAGGAATGGAAAAATTAGGATGTTGGGGTTAACATGCATTTAATAATTCATATAAAATATATAATCAAGAAGGACCTACTGGATGCCAAGGGAGGTCTACTCAGCTCTCTCTAATGACCAACATGGGAAAGAATCTAAACCTGATTAGATATATGTATATGTATGAATGAATCAGATTCTGTACACCTAGAACAAACACAACATTGTAATCAAATTTACTCTGATAAGAAATAAAAATTAAATTAAACAAGAAGTAATGTGACACAAGATTTTGGGTATTTTTCCTGGCACTTTACACTCCAATTTACAACCTATGAAGAGGAATTCCACTAAGCCTCTGTTTTCCCTAGCAATCAAGTTGAGTATGAATAAATTCCGCTGCCTTGTTGCCCTTTCCTGTAACTGCAACTTTAAAAACAATGCTTATGTCTTTTTCCTGAACTATACTGGAGGGAGCAATATTTGTCACCCCAAAATGCATATGAGGATTAATATAGGCTGATTATTTTTAAGAAACAAGACTCGGGAAGTCTTTCTTTTTACTCCCCCTTAGATAGTTAAAGAATTTAGCTAAAAGTCTGTAGAATAGAATAGAGCTGTAACCAGAGTTGTCTGCAAAGAATATGAGCTAGTTTGGTGGGGGAGACTTGGCCAGGCCTAGAGATGCAGAGTCCACTGTGCTTCCATTGTCTTTGCAAGCCCCAGCAAACATTTGCTTACCAAACATTTGCTTTTCCATCTCCATGTGAATTGCCTTCCTCCCCTTTGAAGTCCCAAAATACTACCCACAACATCCTCCTTTGTCTTTAGCTGAAGATGGCATTAAAGGTGAGGGTTTCAAACATTTTGGTGAGTTACTCAGTTTTTTAAAGTCTCTCTCATGTGTACATGTTATTAAACTTTGTTTGATTTTCTCCTGTTAAAAAAAAAAAACCAATGCTTATGGGTACTTAATATTCACAAGGACTGTTGGGCTGTAAATGACACCCACAATCTGGAAATGTCCAGGGATAGGTAAGCAAAATAAATTCCAAAGGAACAGACTTTCAAGATCCTATTTCAATAGGTAAATTTTACACTGTTTAAAAGAAAAGCACTTAAAAAGATGCTCCAATTCCTGTATTATTAGCGTCATGGGAATCAAAACTACAATGAGGGATCACTTCACATGAGTAAGAATAGCCATCATTGAAAAGTCTACAAACAATAAATGCTCGAGAGGTTGTAGAAAAAAGGGAACCCTCCTATGCTGCTGTTGGAATCTAACGTGGTAACAGCCACTATAAATAACAGTATGGAGGTGCCTTTACAAGGTAAAATTAGAGGTACCATATGATCCAGCAGTCCCACTCCCAGGCGTATAACAGGAGAAAACCAGAATTGGAAAACACACATGCACCCATATGTGTACCGCAGCACAATGTACAATGTCTAAGACATGGAAGCAACCCAAATATCCATCAGCAGATGGATGGATAAAGAAGTGGTACATGTTCACAGTGAAGTATTACTCAGAAATGAAAAAAATGAAGGAATGCCATTTGTAGCATCATGGATAGAATTAGAGATAATCATACTAAGTGAAGTAAGTCAGAAAGAGAAAGTCAAATATCATATGATACTACTTATAGCTGAAATTTAAAAACTGATACAAATGAACTAATCTACAAGAGAGAAACAGGGACTTTCCAGGTGGTCCAATGGTTAAGAATCCGAGCTTCCAATTCAGGGGGCATGGGTTCAATCCCTGGTGTTGGGAGAACTAATATCACACATGCCTCGCAGTACAGCCAAAAAATAAAATAAAAGAGAGAGAAACAGACTCAGACTTAGAAAACTAACTTATGGCTACCCAATGAGAAAGGTGGGTGGAAGGAATAAATCAGGAGGCTGGGAAAAATATTTACACACTAATACATATAAAATAGATTATCAACAAGGACATACTGTATAACAAAGGGAAGTCTACTCAACACTCTCTAATAATCTATATGGGAAAAGAATCTGAAGATGAATAGACATATGAATATACATAACTGAACAAGATTCTGTACACCTACCATAAACAATATTTTAAATCAACTTTACTCCAATAAAAAAGAAAAATTAAATTAAAACAAAAACAAGAAGTAACAAAAGAGAAGATTTTGAGTGTATGTTCTGCCACAGTCCACACTAATTTACAATCCAGGATCCTGTCTTCCACAGTGGGTCTGGTTACCCAAGTAACCAGAGAGGGGCATGAAGGAAATCCTACCACCTGTGCCCATTTCCACAACAGCAACTTTAAAACATGTGCTTATGGGCACTTAATATATACAAGGACTGCCAGGGTGTAAATGACACCTGCCCTTAACAAATGTCCTGTGGTAGTTATCAAACAAAAATTCAAAATAGTCAGACTTTCAAAAAGACAATTTCAACTGTAACTTTTTCTCACAGTGTTTAAAAAAACCACATGCAAAGATGTTCAAAATCTCGAATTATTAGGCACACGCAAATCAAAACTACTACAAGGTATCACCTTGCACAGTCAGAATGGCCATCATCAAAAAGTTTACAAACCATAAATGCAGGAGAGGACATGGAGAAAAGGGAACCCTCCTATGCTGTTGGTGAGATGTAAGCTGGTAACAGCCACTATAAAGCACAGTATGGAGATGCCTTTAAAAAGTAAAAATAGAGCTACCATATCATCCAGCAGTCCTACTTCTGGGCCTACATCTGCAGAAAGCCAGAATTCATAAAGACAAATGCACCCAAACCCAAACATGCACTGCAGCACTATTTACAATAGCCAAGACATGGAGGCAACCAAAATGTCCATCAACAGATGAATGGATAATGAAGAAGTCGTACATGTACACAATCAAATATTACTCAGAAATGAAAAAGCGTGATCAGCTCTAGGTCCATTCCTGTTGCTGCAAATGGCATTATTTCATTCTAAGTGAAGTAAGTCAGATAGAAAAAGACAAATATCATATGATATCACTTATAGTGGAGTCTAAAAAATGATAGAAATGAACAAATTTATAAAACAGAAACAAACCAACAGACTTCAGATATTCTTCAGGGAGAAAAATTTTTAAATCTGTTACCAATCATTAAATGTCAACCTGAAAAAGGTAAGCAATAAATAACATTGTAAAGGTATTAATTCTCCCCAAATTAACCTATACCATGCATTAGCAAACTAAACCTGGAGATCACATCCAGCCTATCACCTTCTTCTGTAAATTAAATTTAATGAATGACCCACAAGAAAACCCATAATGAGACATCAGGTCACACCTCTCAACGTGGCTATTATTCCAAAGTCTACAAATATGAAATGTTGTTCATGACATGGAGAAGGGAATCCTAGTACACTCTTGGTGGGATTGTAAATTGGTACACCCACTATGAAAAGAATATGGAGGTCCTGAGAAAAGTTAAAAGTAGAACTATCATAATAGCCAACAATTCCACTGCTTGGTATATGTCCAAAGAAAATGAAGACACCAATTTGACTAGATAAATGCATACTAATGTTCATAGCAGCATTATTTACAATTGCCAACATATGGAAGCAAACTAAATGTCCATCAACAGATGAGTGGATAAAGAAGATGTGGTATTTATACACAATAGACTATTACTCAGCCATTAAAAAGGATCAAATTCTGCCATTTGCAACAACATGGATAGGCCTAGAATATTTATACCTACTTAAATAAGTTAGAGAAAGACATACTCTATGTTCTCACTTCTCTGTAGAATCTAAAAATGCAAGAAAGGAATGTATATAACAAAACAGAAAGAGACTCAGAGAGAACAAATTAGTGGTTTCTGGTGGGGCGAGTGAAGGGGGGAGGGAAAGACAGTAGTTTGTTTCTCTAGATCCAATACCCCTATGTATGAAATACACAAACAAGGATATATAGTACAACACAGCGAAATACAGCCATTATTTTGTAATCACTTTAGTGGAGCATGATCTGTAAAAATATTCAATCCATTTGTTGTACCCCTGAGACTAATGTAATATTGTAAATCAACTATACTTCAATTTAAATAATCCATAGGGTGGCTGAATGGATTAAAGAAAGTTCAATTATACTGTGTACAAGAGATTCATGTTAACTTCTAATCCATATATAGCATAAAATTGAATGATTGGAAAAAAATACTCCATGAAAATGATACTTGCCTGACTAGTCTATTATGAGGTAAAAAAGACTTGAAGTCAAACCTCTCAAAGGAAAGAAGGTTATCATATAATGATAAATGGATTAATTCATCAAGAAATCATGACAATTATAAATATGTATGTATCCAGCTTTGGATCCTCTCAACATATAAAGAATATATTAACCCACATGAAGGGGAAAATGTGCAGAAATAAAATAATGGTAAGAAACATCGATACCCAACTTTCAACACTGTATAGATCATCCGGACAGAATATCAATCAAGAAACACTGAACTTGAACACACACTTGATATCAAATGAACCTAACATACATCTACATTATATTCCACTCAACAGCAGCAAACTTTCCATTGTTCTTAAGTACACATAGAACATTGCCTAGGGTAGATCCTATGTTAAGTCACAAAACAAGTCTTCAAAAATCCAAGAATATTGAAATCATATCAAGGATCATTTCCAACCACAATGGTATGAAACTGAAATTCAATATTAAAAAGAATAACTGAAAATTCAAGAACACTTAGAAATTGAACAATAAGCTCCTGAATAGCCAATGCATACAGGAATAAATCAAAAGGGAGATTTAAAAGAAATCTTAACGCAAACAAAATTGGAAACACAAAGTACCTAAATTTATGGAATACAGGAACAAGACTGCAATTCAAAGAGTTATATTTACAGTAATAAATGCATATATTTTCAAAGAATTCTTGAGAGGGGATCAAGATGATAGAGTAGGAAGATACTGAGCTCCCCTCCTGCCACGGACACACCCAAATTACAACAACTTACACGGAAATTATCTCTGAAGACTAGCAGGGAAGGTTTTCCACAACTAAAGATATAAGGAAGGAGAAACCACAAGGCAGGTAGGAGGACTGGAAACACAGTCTAATTGGAACCCACACGTGGAGCACAGTGACCCACAGCTGGAAGATATCACAATTTCATAGGTCCTCCACATGGAGGGAAGGGTCTGAGCCTGGCATCAGGCTGCTCAGCCCAGGGTTCCTGCACTGGAAGAAAAGAACACAGCAGGTCTGACTTTGAAATCCTGCAGGGCTTAATTTCAGGAAAGCTGGAGGCTAGAGAAAACTGAGACTTCGCTCTCATAGGACACACACAAATCTCACATGTTCTCAGTCCCTGTGCAGAGCCAATAGTGTGAAAGACACGTGTGTCGGACCCACTTGCTAATCTCGGAGAGCTTCTTGGAAAGGCAAGAGGCAGCTGGGACTCCCACTAGGAACTGAGACATTGGCAAGCAACATTTTAGAGTCTTCCCTGGAACTGATTAGAATCAGGGGCCTGCCCCATTTACCACCATGCCCATAGCACTCCTGCACCAGAAGGCCTCACAACCAGACACACTGGGGGCCTATCCTGTCTACCTGTGCACCTGGAGCACCACACAGCCACCCATAATGGAGGGCTGCCTTGGATATCAGCACACCCACGGCAATCACATACTGCAGGGGCTCACAGCCATTTAGGCAAGGGTCCAACACCGCCTACCAGCTTGTCTAGAGCAGTTGGCCCTGCCGTAAGAGAAAGGTGTATGCAGCCCACACAGGGGACACCTCTGGAGCATGTGGCTCTGCTGGCCAGAGGACAATGTGCTGCTGGGCCCTATCAGTCATCTCCTATATAAGGCCACTTCTCTGAGACCCAGGAATGTAACAACCTGAACCTAATGAATAGAAATGCACAGAGAATTAGGAAGCATAAGGAAATAGAGGAATATGTTACAAATGAAGTAACAAGACATGACATCAGAAAAAGAACTGAATAAAACAGGGATAAGCATTCTACCCGATAAAAAAAAGTGTTCACAGTAATGATTATAAAGATGCTCACCCAAGTCAGAAGAATAGATGGACATAGTGAGGATTTCAACAAAGAGTAATAACACGTCAAAAATAACCAAACAGTGAACAATACAATAAAAGAGATTCACACACACACACACACACACACACACACACACACACACACACACACGAGAGAGAAGCCACATTATATTATATGATACAGAACAGATCAGTGAAATGGAAAACAGAGTAGTGAAAATCACCCAAACTGAATAGCACAAAGAAAAAGCAATTAAGACTATAGGTAAAGGGACCTCTGAGACAACATCAAGAATATTAACATGAGCATTACAGGGGTCCCAGAACGAGGAGAAGAGAGAAACAGGCAGATAAATTATTAGAGGATATAGTGACTGATAACTTTCCTAACCTGGGGAAAAAAACACACATCCACGTCCAGGAAACACAGAGTCCCAAACAAGATGAAGACAAACAGGTCCACAACAAGACATATTATAAAGCGCCAAAAATTTAAAGAGGGATCACAGAAGCAGTGAAATAAAAGGGTCTGGTTATGTTCAAGGTATTCCCATAAGACTGTCAGATGACTTCTCAGCAGAATTTGCAGAGTAGGAAGGAATGATAGGATATATTCAATGGGCTAAAAAGAAAAAGTCTACAACAGGAATACTCTACCAGCAAGATTATGATTCAGAATTGATGGAGAGGGCTTTCCTGATGGCACAGTGGTTGAGAATCTGCCTGCCAATGCAGGGGACATGGGTTCAATCCCTGATCCAGGAAGATCCCACATGCCACAGAGCAACTAAGCCTGTGTGCCACAACTACTGTGCCTGTGCTCTAGAGCCCATAAGCCACAACTACTGAAGCCTGAGCACCTAGAGCCCATGTTCTGCAACAAGAAGAGCCACTGCAATGAGAATCCCGTGCACCACAACGAAGAGTAGCCTCCACTTGCCACAGCTAGAGAAAAGCCCACACACTGCAATGAAGACCTAACGCAGCCAAAAATAAATAAATTTATGAAAAAAATAAAAGAATTGAAGGAGAGATCAAGAGTTTCCCAGACTAGCAAAAGCTAAAAGAGTTCATTGCTAATAAACCAGCCTTATATGCAATGTTGAAGGAATTTACTTAAGCTTAAAAGAAGTCTCACTAATTATTGATAGTAACAAGAAAACGAACAAAAGTTTCACTGCAAAAAGTATACATAGAGTAAGGGTAGTAGATCAAACATTTATTAAGCTTCTGTAAAGAATAAAAGACAATAGTAATATGTGTTTTTAAAAAGAGAGGGCCCAAATAAATCAGAAATGAAAGAGATGATGTTACAAGAGCCACCACAGAAATACAAAGTATCCAAAGATACACACAGGGTAACTCAGGGCTCAGACTGGACACAGCCCACTCTCCATTCCCCTGTACATGAGTTACAGGAGCCTCAGGAACTGAGAAGGGGGTCCCTGAGGGGAGGCACAAGATAGAAGATGTTAGGCATTATCCTGACTGTATTTATGTTAAACGTGCCTGAACTACATTCACATGAGATGGTTTTGTCCTGTATGTACATCAGCACCTTTAGTCTGAACTGCAGATCTTTGGCTTCACCACCTCCACTGACAGCATTAGCTTCACCTGCTGTGGACTGTCTCCTATAGGATTTCCACAACCACAAAGCATCGAAGCTTCACAGGACCCAGAGTCTGTGAGTCTCCACTCAGAGTCTCCACTCCACTCAGAGATGTAGAGTCACAACAGAGACTCCATTCTTGGAGGGCACACAACAGTAGTGTGCACCTCAGGACACAAGGGAAGGAGCAGTGACCCCATAGGAGACTGAGAAGACCTACCTGCTAGTTTTAGAGGGTCTCCTGCAGAGGTAGGGGGTGACTGTGGCTCACTGTGGGGACAAGGACACTGGCAGCAGAAGTTCTGGGAAGTCCTCCTTGGCATGAGCCCTCCCAAAGTCTGCCATTAGCCCCACCAAAGAGCCAGGTAGGCGCCAATGCTGGGTCGTCTCAGGCCAAACAACCAACAGAGAGGGAACTCAGCCCCATGCTTCAGCAGACAAGCGGATTAAAGTTTTATTGAGCTCTACCCACCACCAGTCCCTCACATCAGGAAGGTTGCACAAGCCTCTAAGATAGACTCATCCACCAGAGAGCAGACAGCAGAAGCAAGAAGAACTACAATTCTGCAGCCTGTGGAAGGAAAACCACATTCACAGAAAGATAGACAAAATGAAAAGGCAGAGGAATTTGTACCAGATGAAGGAACAAGATAAAACCCCAGAAAAACAACTAAATGAGGTGGAGATAGGCAACCTTCCAGAAAAAGAATTCAGAATAATGATAGTGAAGATGATACAAGACCTTGGAAAAAGAACGGAGGCAAAGATCAAGAAAATGCAAGAAATGCTTAACATAGACCCAGAAGAATTAAAGAAAAAAAAAACAGAGATGAACAATACAATAACTGAAATGAAAAATACACTAGAAGGAATCAATAGCAGAAAAACTGAGGCAGAAGAACGGATAAGTGACCTGGAAGACAGAAAGGTGGAATTCACTGCTGCAGAACAGAATAAAGAAAAAAGAATGAAAAGAAATGAAGACAGCCTAAGAAACCTCTAGGATAACATTAAACGCAACAACATTCACATTATAGGGGTCCCAGAAGGAGAATAGAGAGAGAAAGGACCCAAGAAAATATCTGAAGATATTGTAGTCGAAAACTTCCCTAGCATGGGAAAGGAAATAGCCACCCAAGTCCAGGAAGCACAGAAAGTCCCAGGTAGGATAAACCCAAGGAGAAAAATGCCGAGACACATAGTAATCAAATTGACAAAAATTAAAGACAAAGAAAGATTACTGAAAGCAACAAGGGAAAAATGACAAATAACATACAATGGAACCCCCGTAAGGTTAACAGCTGATTTCTCAGCAGAAACTCTACAAACCAGAAGGGAGTGGCATGAGATATTTAAAGTGATGAGAGGGAAGAAGCTACAACCAAGATTACTCTACCCAGCAAGGATCTCATTCAGATTCAATGGAGAAATCAAAAGCTTTACAGACAAGCAAAAGCTAAGAGAACACAGCACCACAAAACCAGCTCTACAACAAATGCTAAAGGAAACTCTCAAAGTGGGAAACACAAGAGAAGAAAAGGATCTACAAAAACAAACCCATAACAATTAAGAAAATAGTAATAGGAACATACATATCAATATTTACCTTAAATGTGAATGGATTAAATGCTCCAACCAAAAGACACAGGCTTGCTGAATGGATACATAAACAAGATCCATATATATGCTGTCTGTAAGAGACCGATTTCAGACCTAGGGACACATACAGACTGAAAGTGAGGGGATGGAAAGGGATATTCCATGCAAATGGAAATCAAAAGAAAGCTGGAGTAGCAATACTCATATCAGATAAAATAGACTTTAAATAAAGAATGTTACAAGAGACAAGGAAGGACACTCCATAATGATCAAGGGATCAATCAAAGAAGAAGATATAACAATTATAAATATATATGTACCCAACATAGGAGCACCTCAATACATAAGGCAACTGCTAACAGCTGTAAAAGAGGAAATCAACAGTAACACAATAATAGCAGGGGACATTAACACTTTACTTACACCAATGGAGATCATCCAGACAGAAAATTAATAAGGAAACACAAGCTTTAAATGACACAATAGACCAAACAGATTTAATTGATATTTATAGGACATTCCATCCAAAAACAGCAGATTACACATTCTTATCAACTGCACACAGAACATTCTCCAGGATAGATCACATCTTGGGTCACAAATAAAGACTCAGTAAATTTAAGAAAACTGAAATCATATCAAGCATCTGTTCCGACCACAAGGCTATGAGATTAGAAATCAATTACAGGGGGAAAAAAAACGTAAAAAAAACCAAATATATGGAGGCTTAACAATACGTTACTAAATAACCAAGAGATCACTGAAGAAATCAAAGAGGAAATCAAAAAATACCTAGAGGGCTTCCCTGGTGGTGCAGTGGTTGAGAGTCTGCCTGCCGATGCAGGGAACACGGGTCCGTGCCCTGGACTGGGAGCATCCCGCATGTCACGGAGCAGCTGGGCCCGTGAGCCATGGCCACTGACCTTGCACGTCCGGAGCCTGTGCTCTGCAATGGGAGAGACCACAACAGTGAGAGGTCCACGTACCACAAAAAAAGGGAAAAAAAACTACCTAGAGACAAATGACAACAAAAACATGATGATCCAAAACCTATGGGGTTCAGCAAAAGCAGTTCTAGGAGGGAAGTTTATAGCAATACAAGCCTACCTCAAGAAACAAGAAAAATCTCAAATAAACAATCTAACCTTACACCTAAAGGATCTAGAGAAAGAAGAACAAAACCCAAAGTTAGTAGAAGGAAAGAAATCATAAAGATTAGAGCAGAAATAAATGAAACAGAAACAAAGTAAACAATAGCAAAGATCAATAAAACTAAAAACTGGTTCTTTGAGAAGATAAACAAAAATGATAAACCTTTAGCCAGTCTCAAGAAAAAGAGGGAGCGGACTCAAATCAATATAATTAGAAATGAAAAGGGAGAAGTTGCAACAGACACCACAGAAATACAAAGCATCCTCAGAGACTATTACAAGCAACTCTATGCCAATAAAATGGACAACCTGGAAGAAATGGACAAATTCTTAGAAAGGTATAACCTTCCAAGACTGAACCAGGAAGAAATAGAAAATATGAACAGACCAATCACAAATAATGAAATTGAAACTGTGATTAAAAATCTTCCAACAAACAGAAGTCCAGAACCAGATGGCATCAGAGGTGAATTCTATGAAACATTTAGACAAGAGCTAACACCAAACCTTCTCAAACTCTTCAGAAATTTGCAGGGGAAGAAACACTCCCAAACTCATTCTATGAGGCCACCATCACCCTGATACCAAAACCAGACAATGATACTACAAAAAAAGAAAATTATAGACCAATATCACTGATGAATATAGATGTAAAAATCCTTAACAAAATACTAGCAAACAGAATTGAACAACACATTGAAAGGATCATACACCATGATCAGGTGGTGTTTATCCCAGGGATGCATGGATTCTTCAATATACACAATCAATGTTATACACCATATTAACAAATTGTAGAATAAAAATATTATCATCTCAATAGATTCAGGAAAAGCTTTTGACAAAATTCAACACCCATTTATGATAAAAATTCTCCAGAAAGTGGGCATAGAGGGAATCTACCTCAACATAATAAAGGCCATATATGACAAACCCACAGCAAACATCATTCTCAATGGTGAAAAACTAGAAGCATTTCCTCTAAGATCAGGAACAAGACAAGGATGTCCACTCTCACCACCATTATTCAACATAGTTTTGCAAGTCCTAGACACAGCAATCAGAGAAGAAAAAGAAATAAAAGGAATACAAATTGGAAAAGAAGAAGTAAAATTGTCACTGTTTGCAAATGACACGATACTATACATAGTGACTCCTAAAGATGACACCAGAAAACTACTAGAGCTAATCAATGAATTTGGTAAAGTTGCAGGATACAAAATTAATGCGCAGAAATCTCTTGCATTCCTATACACTAACAATGAAAGATCAGAAAGAGAAATTAAGGAAACAATCCCATTCACCATTGCAACGAAAAGAATAAAATACGTAGGAATGAACCTACCTAAGGAGGTAAAAGACCTGCACTCAGAAAACTATAAGACACTGCTGAAAGAAATCAAAGATGATATAAACAGATGGAGGTATAAACCATGTTCCTGGGTTAGAAGAATCAATATTGTGAAAATGACTATACTACCCAAAGCAATCTATAGATTCAATGCAATCCCTATCAAATTGCCAGTGGCATTTTCTACAAAACTAGAACAAAAATATCTTAAAATTTGTATGGAGACACAAAAGACCCTGAATAGCCAAAGCAGTCTTGAGGGAAATTAAAAGAGCTGGAAGAATCAGACTTCCTGACTTCAGACTATACTATACAGTAATCAAGACTATATGTACTGGCACAAAAACAGAAATATAGATCAATGGAACAGGATAGAAAGCCCAGAGATAAACCTATGTACCTATGGCTAACTCATCTATGACAAAGGAGGCAAGGATATACAATGGAGAAAAGACAGTCTCTTCAGTAAGTGGTGCTGGGAAAACTGGACAACTACACATAAAAGAATGAAATTAGAATACTCCATAACACCATACAAAAAAATAAACTCAAAATGGATTAGAGACCTAAATATAAGACCAGACACTATAAAACTCTTAGAGGAAAACATAGGCAGAACACTCTATGACATAAATCACAGCAAGATCCTTTTTGACCCACCTCCTAGAGAAATGGAAATAAAAACAAAAATAAACAAATGGGACTTAATGAAACTTAAAAGCTTTTGCACAGCAAAGGAAAACATAAACAAGACGAAAAGACAGCCCTCAGAATGGGAGAAAATATTTTCAAATGAAGCAAATGACAAAGGATTAATCTCCAAAATTTACAAGCAGCTCATGTAGCTCAATATCACAAAAACTAACAACCCAATCCAAAAATGGGCAGAAGACCTAAATAGACATTTCTCCAAAGAAGATATACCAGTTGCCAACAAACAGATGAAAGGATGCTGAACATCACTAATCATTAGAGAAATGCAAATCAAAACTACAGTGAGGTAACACCTCACAGTAGTCAGAATGGCAATCATCAAAAAATCTACAAACAATAAATGCTGGAGAGCCATTTATTGGAGAAAAGGGAACCCTCTTGCACTGTTGGTGGGAATGTAAATTGATACAGCCACTAGAGAGAACAGTATGGAGGTTCCTTGAAAAACTAAAAATAGAAATACCATACGACCCAGCAATCCAACTACCCAGCAATCCAACTACTACTACTCAGGGTCATTTACCCTGAGAAAAACATAATTCAAAAAGAGTTATGTACAACAATGTTCATTGCAGCTCTATTTACAATAGCCAGGACATGGAAACAACCTAAGTGTCCATCGACAGATGAATGGATAAAGAAGATCTGGCACATATATACAATGGAATATTACTCAGCCATAAAAAGAAACAAAACTGAGTTATTTGTAGTGAGGTGGATGGACTTAGAGTCTGTCCTACACAGTGAAGTAAGTCAGAAAGAGAAAATCAAATACCGTATGCTAACACAGATATATGGAATATAAAGAAAAAAAAAGTTCGTGAAGAAACTAGGGGCAGGACAGGATTAAGGACACAGACGTAGAGAAAGGACTTGAGGACACGGGGAGGGGGAAGGGTAAGCTGGGACAAAGTGAGAGAGTGGCATGGACATATATACATTACCAAATGTAACGTAGATAGCTACTGGGAAGCAGCCACATAGCACAGGGAGATCAGCTCGGTGCTTTGTGACCACCTAAAGGGGTGGGATACGGAGGGTGGGAGGGAGATGCAAGAGGGAGGGGATATGGTGATATATGTATATGTATAGCTGATTCACTTTGTTATACAGCAGAAACTGTCACACCATTGTAAAGCAATTATACTCTAATAAAGGTGTAAAAGGAAAAAAAAAAGCCCAGAGATAAACCTACACACCTATGGTCAACTAATCTATGACAAAGGAGGCAATTCTATACAATGGAGAAAAGACAGTCTCTTCAATCAGTGGTGCTGGGAAAAATGGACAGCTACATGTAAAAGAATGAAATTAGAACACTCCCTAACACCATACACAAAAATAAATTCAAAATGGGTTAGAGACCTTAATGTAAGACTGGACAGTATAAAACTCTTAGAGGAAAACATAGGAAGAATACTCTGAAATAAATCACAGCAAGATCTTTTTTGACCCATCTCCTAGAGTAATACAATAAAAAAGAAAAATAAACAAATGGGACCTAATGAAACGTAAAAGCTTTTGCAAAGCAAAGGAAACTACAAATAAGACGAAAACACAACCCTCAGAATGGGAGAAAATATTTGCAAATGAATCAACAAAGGATTAATCTCCAATATATATAAACAGCTCATGCAGCTCAATATTAAAAAAGAACAAACAACCCAATACAAAAACGGTCAGAAGATCTAAATAGATATTTCTTCCAAGAAGACATAGAGATGGCCAAGAAGCACATGAAAAGCTGCTCAACATCACTAATTATTAGAGAAATGCAAATCAAAACTACAATGAGGTATCACCTCACACCTGTTAGAACGGGCATCATCAGAAAATCTACAAACAACAAATGCTGGAGAGGGTGTGGAGAAAAGGAACCCTCTTCCACTATTGGTGGGAATGTAAATTGATACAGTCACTATGGAGAACAGTATGGAGGTTCCTTAAAATACTAAAAATAGAATTACCATATGATCCAGTAATCCCACTACTGGGCATATACCCAGAGAAAACCATAAATCAAAAAGACACATTCACCACAATGTTCACTGCAGCACTATTTACAATAGCCAGGTAATGGAAGCAACCTGAATGCCCACAGACGAATGGATAAAGATGTAGTACATATATAAAATGGAATATTACTCAGCCATAAAAAGGAATGAAATTGGGTCATTTGTAGAGACGTCGATGGATCTAGAGACTGTCATACAGAGTGAAGTAAGTCAGAAAGAGAAAAACAAATATTTTATATTAATGCATATATGTGGAACCAAGAAAAATGGTACAGATGAACCGGTTTGCAGGGCAGAAATAGAGACACAGATGTAGAGAACAAACGTATGGACACCAAGGGAGAAAAGCCGTTGGGGGGTGGTGGGATGAATTGGGAGATTGGGATTGACATGTATACACTTATATGTATAAAATAGATAACCAATAAGAACCTGCTGTATAAAAAAATAAATAAAATAAAATTCAAAAATTTTAAAAATAAATAAAATTTAAAAAAATTAAAGAGAAAAAATAGTTCTTCCCTTCCCATAGATGTATTTATATGAATTAATTATTTCCATGCTTATATCTATAAATACAAAAAAGAGGAATAAAACCTACCTTGAACCAAAAAAGAAAAAAGGAAAAAAAAAACAGAACCCACCAGTTATACAGAGAAAAACCCTATCAGGGCACTTGCTCCAGTGGTAAACAATTCTGAAGTTGGTCAGAGGTGGGGAATCGTCTCCCATGCAGCCAGCAGCCCCCCTGCAAGGAGCGTCCTCATTGCAGAGCTGGGGGACCGTGCCGAGGCGTCTGTGAGTAAACGTGAGCTGAGCCCCAGGCCAGCTGCTACTGAACTGTTCCCACTCTTCCCAGGTAAAACACCTGAATGTGTGCAGGGACTTGAAAGCCTAGAAGAAGGGCCGTGGAACCACACCAGCCACAGCACACAGGCCGACTTGGTGCTTGCAGGCCAGCCAGGATGGTCCTGGCTCCGGGCGCTCTTCTGGAAGCTTTCCATTTCCCTGAGGTACCCCTCCCGTCCCAGCCCCCAGTGCTTTTTTCCTTCCTCACCTCTGCCCGGGGAGAAATTCCAGCGGCAGGTATGGGTGACACATCCTCTTCTTTAGGAGGTGGCAGCCTGGCAACTCCTGCAGAAAGTCCAGCAGAGCCCCACTCACACCGGGCCACCCACAAAGCCGTGGCCCCTCACTCCCTCCCACCAGCCCAGCCCGGAGACTGCTGACGGGGCAGAGAATATGGCGTCAGGCACAGCTGCAGGGGCTCTTGCTGCCTGGAGGGGTGTTTATATTGACCTCAACCCAGGCACACCTGGGGAGGGCTGGCCGGCAGGGCGAGGCTGCCCAGGCCAGACAATCCTCGCCCCTCAGGGGCTCACAGTTGCAGAAAATGGACCTTGCTGAACCGGCCAGGCCCAAGGAACAGGTGTAGGGTCCTGAGGGTCAGGATAGACAAGGGGTTGCAGCCCTGGCTTGTTTTCTAATCATTTTATCTGGCCCATGAGTGGGAGACAACTTCAAGAAGACCCTCTCCTGGCCACAGCAGCATCAGTTGGGGTTCCCGAAGGTCAGAAAATGGCTATTGATTAATCTATTAGAATAGTTGCCGAGAGAAATAAAAAAGATGTAAAATAACAGGGAACCTATAAATAAAGAAGCCCTAACTAGCTGCTCGGAGTTGTTAAACGACTTAGCATGTGAAAAAGTCGGAAATGAGGCGCTGGGGAAGGAGCCGGGATTGTCAGCGGCCTGGGGCATAGACAAACCCTCCAAGATTTAACTTCCTCAGAAACCGGCAACAGAGGAGGTGGAGGAGGATGCGGCCAGTGAGCACCGAGTTTCTTTGGCAAGGAAAGTCAGTGATGCTGCACCGCTTTGTGGCCCGCAGGCTCCGAACCGTTTACAATACCACCTAGACAGCTTCCAGCGAAACCGACCGGAGCGGCGAGCTGGCTGCCCACCGATCCCCCCGGCAGCGGAGGTCCCGGCTGCAACTGTCCCAGTAAACCAATAATTACAAAAGGAAGGTCGGAAGGACACGAAAAAGAAAGCGAAATTCGCAAATTCACAAATTCCTTTTGCTCAGCTTCGGTTGTAGAGCCCCAGAAGCAGGCGCGGGCCGCAGCAGGAGCCCTACCGCAGCCTAGGAGGCTGGGCCCGTGGGGACGCGTGCGTGTGTGGGGGTGTGTGTGTGGGGGGGGGGGGAGGGTGACGGCTCCAGGGGCTGCCCTCCGCAGTGTTCTTGAAGTATCCTCCAAATGAGCCTAATTTCGATTTCTTTGCCCGTCAGGGCTGGCTCTCAGGACTCCCTCGGCGCCGCTGTTTCTGCCTCTCAGCCTCCCTCGGCCAAGACCTGGCCCAATCCGTCCATTCCCCGGTGTCTCTGGAACCTCCCTGGGGGAAGGGGTGGGAGGTGAACAGCTCCCAGCCGCCAGTTCCATTTGTTGCGCTTTTATTCTTCGACACAATAAAAGTCAAATTAATTGAAAAAAAAAAAAAAAAGAAGACCCTCTCCTAATGAGAGGAACCCAGGAGTCAGGGAGAGGAGGGGTGGTGGGTGAAGACAGAGGCCTGGTTCCCTGACTGCAGTGGAAGTCTCTGGAAGACCAGGCAGAGGGAGGCTGCACAGAGTGATGCCCAGGGTCACAGACCTGTCAGAGCTGCTGTTTGTTAGTTCAAGTCCTGCTCTGAGGTGCTCTGTGTCAGCCGTGACCGACAGGTGGGCTGGGGGTCCTCTGCACTGAGGGCTATGTTCCTGTGTGCCCAGGCTTGCTGGGTGCCTGCCCAGGTGAGCTCCATACCTGGGGAGGGGCCTGACCACGAGAACCCCATGGGCTGCTGGGTACCTGCACAGGTGAGCTCCATATCCTGGGAGGGGCCTGACCATGAGAGTCCCGTGAGCTGCTGGGTACCTGCCCAGGTGAGCTCCATATCCTGGGAGGGGCCTGACCACGAGAGCCCCGTGGGCTACTGGGTACCTGGTAAAGGACGTCAGGACAGTCAGTGAAGCCACCGAGGATAGACATCCAGTAGTTCCTAATTCCTACACCCTGCTGGTCATTCCACCATCCACCAGGACATGGTATTCTGTATTAGACTTAGATGATGCCTACTTCTCTATTCCATTAGTCTCAGAGTCACAAGAAATTTTGGCTTGTGATTGGCAGGACTCAACATACAACGAAGACAATACTGCTGGGGCCGTCCTGCCCCAAGGGTTCAAAAATTCCCACACCACCTTTGGGGAAACTTAACTAAAACCTAAATTATCTACCTCTGGGGAAGGGAACCCTCCTTCAATATGCAGACAACATTCTGATCGCCAGCCCTACTAAGGAGGCCTCTGAACTACCCAGCCAATAAAGGATAGAAGGTGTCCAAGAAAAAGGCTCAAATATCACAGACTAAGGTGACCTGCTTGGACTTCATTCTCACAGAAGGTCGGAGAAGCGCATCCCAGGAAAGGGAAGAAGCCATTTGTAGCCTTACCCCTTCTAAAACTAGAAGACAGCTTAGGGGTTCCTGGGGAGGCCGGGGTTTGCTGCATCTGGATCCCTAACTACAGTCTAATAGCTGGGCCTCTATATGAAACACTGAAAGGAAAAGATGATGATCCTTTCGAATAGAATCCAGAAGCTGTCTTTCAAGATGGAAAGAGCAGTTAATTCAGACCCTTGCTCTGGAACTCCCTAATTTAGCTAAACCCTTTGACCTTTACATTCCCGGTAGAAGGTGAATCACCCTTGGAGTATTAGTGCAAAAACTGGGACCACTTGAACTGGAACAACTCAAGTATGCTGTCCAGGTAGGAGAAGCTACGGTCACCAAGGGCTTGGCCAGCCGCCCCATCCGGCCAGGATACTTGGGGGTATCTAAAAACCTGGAAATCAGCAGCCCACAAGGCCAGCTCCCTCCTAAGGGAAAAGGACCCCACGTGGTGATCTTAACCACCCACCATGCCCTGAAGTTGCAGGGGTCACTCCGTGGGCACACTGACCTCGAGTGAGGAGGCCCTCCAACTCCAACCTCCAGAGAGACAACCGGGCCCCCATGACGACTCATGTGACCATCACTTGACATGCAGCTTCTCTCAGAAAACAACAAGAGTGTGCCCCAAAAGAGCAGACTACTGCTTGCAGGACTTACTGCACCCAGAGGGGAGCTAATAAGCTTGGCAGGGGAACCGTATATCACGCTGTCACCATAGAAAATCCTACAGACACCGCGGTGAGGGCAGCCAGTGAGACCGGCTGGACTCTTGGCTCCTTCAAAAGGCCGTTGACTCAGTGGCCATCATGGTCCTGGATCACCACCGGCCCTGGACTGTCTGGGAGTTGAGCAGGCAGGGCTCTGACACCTGGTGCTGTTTGCACGTTAATTCAGGGGCCTAATTGAAGAAAGCGCAGACTACTGGTCAGAGCATCTAGGCTGGCAGAAACGGTCAGCCTAAGGTGGCCGAACAAATGTGGGGCGGGGTAAAACCGGTCCCCCCAGCGTCTTTGCGCATCTGTTTCCTGGACCCTTAAAGGTCATTAGAATGTATAACACTTACAATGCTGGTGCTCAGGCGGACGAGCAGTGAGGCAGGAGGCCTGGGGACAATCAACCTCACCTGGAGGCTGCTGGGGAGAAGTTCTGCCCTTCCCCGCCCCCCGGGTATGAGGACTCCCAACTCGGTATGAAGCAGTTACAGAAGAGGGGTCTGCACCCTCAGTGCCCCAAGAATGAGGAACGGGACAAAAGGCAGAGGAGGGGTTTGTCACCGGCAAAGCCCATTAAAAATTTCTGGGAGATAAAAGTAGAATCTGGGCAATAAAATAAAGTCTAACCTTTTTTTCCTTTGTGCTTTGTCTAATCTCACGTGCTCCTAGGGTTCCGCATGCAGAGGTCCCACACCCGGCACTTCAGACCCGATTTCCTAGTGCAGAATGGCTGGGTCGACACCTCAGCTCGAGGGCCCCGTGCAGACTCCGCGACATAGAGCCTGAGCTGCAGCCAACCCGGCCCTCGAGAGCTCCGCCCCTTCCCTCCCGCTGAAGCTGCCGGGATTCCTACACAGCAGCCCGGCCCACAGCCCGCAGGGGAGCGCACGCTCTCATCTCTCCATTCTCTGATCAAAATATAAAGTTTCCTTTGCTTCTGAACCAAACTCAGTCTCTATCTGTTGGCTCCAATGACACTGGGCAGGGAGAACTTTGTTGGGGCCCACTCTGGAGGATCAGTAACAGAATTTGAGAACATTGTAACTTCAATGAACAGATGTGTGAGCCAAAGTGTAATTAACATAGAGCAGTGTGTAAGGCTCGGGTAAAATAAGATGTTTCCAACACTTCCATTTGACATTTCCATCACTTTATTACAAGCAAGTTCAGTGAAGAGGTTTGTCTTATTTGTCAGATCAACATTAGAGAAATGAAGTGATTTCTTTCCAAGGATGTACATCTAATAATCTTGGCTGAAGCTTCAATCTTGTTTTGAATGCTTTTCCATTGAAAATGACACCTCTCTTTCAGCTCCCCCATTTCTGAGAAGTATAAAATCTTATAATTTATTATTACCAAAGGGGAAAGGTGGGAGGAGGGATAAATTAACAGTTTGGGATTAACACATACACACTGCTATGTATAAAATAAATCATCAACAAGGAACTACTGTATAGCACAGGGAACTACACTCAATATTTTGCAATAACCTATAAGGGGAAATAATCTGAAAAAGAATAAATATTTTTATCGACATCATCTATCAACTACAGATAAAATGTAACCTAATGGAAGCCGATGGTGAGCGCTTCTGACCCTGAAGACTTCAATCATCTAAAGTTCGGACTCTGCCTACTTCCCAAGGCCCTTAATGAACATATGTGTAGCCGTAGCTTAAAAATTCCCCAGGTTGGGGTTCGGGGAGACACTGATTTGGGAAAAGTCCTGGTGTTCTCCTTACATGCACGGGACCCTTCCTACTGCTAAAACATGCCTGTCACACCCAGAGGATGGTACACCGTTTGATCGGGAAGAGTTTGGAAAAGGCATCTCATCTCCGCATCTCCCGGTGCTCGGGTTCACCCCTCCAGCGTCTTTCCTAACAATCTCCCCACTTGGGGACGTCAGCACCGTCAACATCCTGTTGCGCACAGTTTGGAATTTGTCCAGAGGATGAAGCGGAAGGATGAGAAACAATGAGAGACAAGTCCTAGGTATTCGGACAGGCACATGTCACTCTAATTTCCAATCAGGAAGACGAATTGACCAAAGGCTAGGATTGCCCATGGAAACAGAATAGGGCTTGAGGAAATCCCGCTGTTTTGTGGCCAGTTCCCAAAAACACAAGTTGAAAAATGGAACTCAGGAGCACTAAAATTCACGAAACTGGAGAGTTGAAAATATCTATCGTCGAAAAATGTCTTGAGGTAGGTCACCAAAAGGGACTTGTAAGCAAGGGAGAATGGCAGGAAAGGGATTTAAAGAGGTAGAAAGGACTCGCCATTAAAGCACAAGAAGAGGGGCTGAACATCGCCAACGCTGCAGTTGGCCAAAAAGGGCGTATGCGTTTTTTCTGAATATATTCAAGAAAAGAGCATACACCCTTTTTAGCCAACCAAACAGGTGGGCACTGGAAATCAATACTACAAAAGGCATCACTTTGCATCAGTCAGAAGAGCCATCCTCATAAAGTGTAAACACCAGAAATGCAGGACAGGGCGAGGAGAAAAGGGAACCCTGTGAGGCTGATAGTGGAAATGTAAATTGCCAACGGCCACTCTGGAGAAGTGTATTGTGTTTACTAAACATCTAAAAAATGAGCTACAGAGGATAGGGCACTTGTACTCATGGTCATATATATTCGGAAAACCAAAAATCCACAGGCACCCCAAAGTTTAGGGCTGCTCTGTTTACAAGAACCTAGACTCGGGTACACCTTAAATATCCCAGGAAAGAAAAAAATGGATAAAAAAGTTGTGGTACTTATGTACAATGGAATATCACTCAGCCATGAAATCAATGTCATAAGGCTAGTGGCAGTACAATGAGTGGATTTAGGTATGATGATTCTAAGTGAAATAAGTCACACAGAAAAAGAAACTTATCATAAGATATCACTTACAGAGGGAACGTAAAAATCGCTACACATGAAATGAATTGCAAAACAGAACAGAGTCACACATTTAGAAAACACACTTATGGCTGCTTAAGGGGAAAGGAGAGGTGGGGTGATACATAAAACAAGAGTGTGAAATTAGCACAGATACCGTTCTATCAACCAAATATGTAATAGACAAGACCTACTCATTGCTCAGTGAACTGGACTCAACACACCCTATTCACTGGAGAAGAATATATCTGCGTAGTAAGAATCTTAAAAAGTATTTATTGATATCTCTCTGTAAGAGAATCAAGTGGGTGTAAAGCAGCATAAACACAGCATTGAAAATCAGCTAAACCCCATTATAAATATAAATTACAAAAAACAAAGATAGTGAAATTCTTACAAAATTCGTTAAGAGGCTGTGATGCAACCTGGATTGACCACATCCACACCCACAGCTGGATGAGACATAAGGCTGGACACTCTTGGTGTCAAGAGGATTGGTGAGGTTGGGTGAGCAAATGCAGACCCTTTAAAGTAACAGTTCGTGCTACCCATTCCATGGGTCCCAAATCTCCAGGTTCAAGGGAATCTTCCTACAGCTAAAACATGCAAGGGAAACCCAGAGGATAAAATAGCAACAAAATATCAATTATCATAAAAATTCATATTTTAAGGCAAGACCGGGAAAATTTAAACATAAAATTTTCCTCTGCCCATTTGGTCTCCTCCCTCCCCTCTAGTGTGCATTGTGCCTCTGTATTATATGTTAACCAACCTCCCCAAGGGAAGAAATACTTGCTCCACCATAAAGATGAGTTTTTCTTCTTCTGGTGCCAACCATGAACTCCTTAGAAGATAACAATGCTTACTTATGACTTTACTAATATCACTGGCTGTATTACTTGTATTCTGCCTATTTTACAAGATTATTATTTCTTGCATTACCAAATGTGTAACTGAGCCTATGCGAAAAATAATGATGACCAAGTGAGTTGAAACGATTGACCTGATGTATAGTCTATAAGATCCATGATTGTAATAGTGTGACCCTAGATATGGGAAGAAGCAACAGGAGGGAACCATTTCCTAGAGTTGACAGACTATTGAGACAGCTGGTCCAGAGGATTAAGGCTAGTGCTACCAGGACTAGATGAGAAACAGCACTTGAGTGGTCTATCAATGAAATCCTCGTCTGACCTGGGAGTGAGCATTCCTAATCCTTGAGAAAAATTGGTCAAAGATGTCTCCCAAACTAAGACTGAAAGGGAGGGAATGCTGCCCACCACCCAGCTGTACAAGAATCAAGTCATTAGCCACTGCAGTCGCTGACCTGCAATCCACGCTGAAAGCAATGCAGGGCTAAGATCGGGATGAGGCACTCTATGCTCTGGGAAAATTGGCAGAACTGGCCCTCAGTTAGATATTCGCAGGAGAAATTTTTTATGAACCCAGTTTCTTGTATCTTCTCATACTTAGAAAAACAGGAACACCAATAACTAAGGTATCTGTTCCTAGCAAATAACAGTAACCTTCTAACAAAATGTGTGCTTGACTGCACGCACCCCTCACCGAAATCACATACCTACTGGCTACCCACTCCTTACCTCTTTGGAACAGTTCTTAGAGCTTTCTGAAAGACTGTGTCCCAGGTTATAATCCTCAGGTTGGTGGGAATAAATTTTCCATTTCTTTCTTGGATTGACTATTGATTAATTTTTTTCATTGGGAAAGCAAGTATACATTGATCCACAAGCCTTGGTGCAACTGATTTCATATTCTTATATTTCCCAAATCAAATTGAATACAACCCTGAGACTTCACTTCCCAGGAGGATGGAAATGCCTCTGTGGTTTAGTACAAGAATTGGCCAGAATGGGCTCAGCTGAAGCGCTCATTGTTCAAGTCTCACAGTTCATGTAGGCAGCTGCTCCATCCCTCTTATTTGGTTTGGATTAAAGGTTAAAATTTAATTTGTTACAATTCCAAGGCAAGGTCCAGTCCTCTCACTATGGACCTCAAAAGAGTGTAAAGGTCCTCTGCTTTGTCCAACCCTGTTGTCATACAGGAAGTGCAGCTGGACCCCAGGGAGGGGGCAGGATTTGTCCAGAGTCACATCGTGTATGGCAGAGTCAAAAACAGGACCCAGGTTTCCTGGTTCCCAGGCCGGCTGCCTTTCCACTGCCCCACGTTGCTTGTTACAAGTGTGACAGCAGCATCCTCCAGGCTGGGCTTATGCCCCATCCACCCTAGTTCTGCCACAAACCTGCCACGTCACCCTGAGGAGGTCACTCACTGCTGGGTGAGTCAGTTTCCTCATCTACAAGATGGGGGAGGGGGTGCCAGAGACCCCTGGTCCCCTCCCAACCCTGCCTCTTCCCGGTGCCCCTGGACTGTGCCAGTCTGGGAGACTCAGACGTGGAGGTGGAAGCCAGCTCCCTCCCCTCTGTCCACCATCTGCTTGTTTCCCTCTTGGCTGCTGCGTCCTGTTTTTGGTTACATCCTTCCTGATTAGACAGACCCTCCTTCACCACAACCTCTGCTTGGCAGTAAACATACTTCTCTTTCACAACATGAGTTTCCTCAGTCACTTACCAGTAGTCAGACTGTCCAGTGATTCTTTTCAAAAACACAAACTGCTTCCAGGTACCCCCACAGTCTGAGGTCCCCCAGACGCCTTTGTTCCTGCACATTCTTGACTTCCCACTTCTTCAGAGTCCAGCTCAGCAGCCCCAGTGCTCTCACCCTGTTTGGGGACCTCGTGTTCCTTTAGGGAACGCAAAGTCCTTTCTGCTGGGATACAGAGGGGCTGATCCCAAGCAGAGCAAGAGGAAACAGAAGCCCAGAGTGAGAGGGAAGCATATCCGGGGTCCACAGCTGGGTCCACAGTCACACGTGGTCCTGCCTGCAGTCAACTGGTCCCACAGCCCTGGTCTGGTCCCCCTGGGGATGAACCGTGGGTAGTCTGGAGGGCAGAGCCCAAGAGATCTGGTTTCTAGCTCCAATTCTGCCCCAGGGTGACTCATGACTACAGATGAGTCTTGTCCCTGATCTGAGCTTGTTTTCATTTACAAAAGGAGGAGATTAGGCTAAAATCGTAGTTTATTGAGCTGTGCTCTCTGAAGCCCTAGGGTTCTCGTGTGGTGGGAGCGGATTTAAGTAGGGTGTTGGTGTCGCCAACCACCTTCTCTACCATGAGCAGCCTGGCTCGAATCAAGCTCCCACTCATGATCTCATTTAAGAATAAGATTAGAAAGTTTGGAAACAACCCATGTGTTCATCTTTAGGATGCAGGTTAATAAACCATGGTGTAGCCACAAGAAGGAATATTATACAGCTGGAAAACATGAAGATGTTCTCAAAATAATGATAAGGAAATATGTGCAGGATATTTAGTAAAAGCAGTAAGCTATAGATCAATGTGTAGTATGTAATCACTACATACCATTTATTGTGTAATAAATTGGGGAGAAATAAAAATTGACATACCCTGTATATATTTCAGTTACATCAAGAAGACCAGGAACGATTCCCAGGAGTCCACTGGAACAGTTACCTGGTCCTGGTGGGGGAGGGGACCTGAGGGGAGAGTGGATGGAGCCACAGGTAGAAGCCAGGTCTCTCAATGTATGGCTTTTTAGGACATTTTAATTTTGAAACATAAATATATTACCTTTTTAAGAAAATTAAATTTAAGTTTGAAAAATATACCAATAGGAGAAGAAGGGTCAGGGGAAGGATAGTTGGCCAGATGGTCTCCATATTCCCTGCAGCCTTGATGGACAGGCAGGGGGAGGAGCTAAGAGATGCCCCCGCATGCCTGTCTCCAAAGGCAGAGGGATGGGAGGCATCTTGGGTCCAGGGGTCTGGGGAGGAGGTTCTGTGGCCCCCAAGCCCACCTGCTGAGTGACCAGGGCCTCCCCCAGCCCTTTAGCACACACAGTTAATGGAGAAGCCCTCTGATGCCCAAGGCTCAGGCCCTTCCCTTGCTCCCTGCCTAGCCCGGGCTTGCTGTCTCCCGGGGCAGTGGCCAGAGGCTGCCCTCATCTGCTGGCCAGCCAGAGCCTCCTCCACGAAGGGGTGACTCCAGGTGACACCAACCCCAGACTGTGGCCTGAGCACAGAACAGAGCCCAGGGCACATATGTTCCCATTCTCTGGCTCTGGATGAGCTTCTTTCATGGAGCCAGCCTTGCTCAATCCACCTCTGAGTGGAGGGAAGAGGGACCCTTCTCTCCTATGGTCTTCGGTACCTGGCTGCCTGCCTCAGGGGCTTGTGTAGGCAGCCAATCCATGTGGCCCTTGTCTGTGTGGCTGGTCCCTCTAGGGATGTAGGTGGACTGATGACAGGTGAAGAGCCTCCAATCAGCCACTGTCTAAGGTCTCCATGCTCTCAATCCTTCTTTTTGGCTGGTTTGCCAATAGGAAGTGGTCTGGCTGAGATGGGAGTACTGATGCAGGACCTCTGGGTGGGGCACTGCAGCCCAAACAGAATACACAGGACCCAGGAGATGATTCCTGGACCCAAGAGAAGAGGGAAGGGACTCAGCATTTACTGAGGTTCTATTATGTGCTGAGCTCTGCAGTGAGACAGATTTGTATTCAAACCCAGGCTCTGTCAGGGGGTAACTGTGTGACCTTGAACAAGTTACATAACATATTCTCTGAGCCTCAGTTTCATCATATACAAATGGGAGATGACAATAATAATATCCCTGAAGATGAAATAAAATAGACGTAATAAGTCAGACAGATGGTGCTGAAAAAGATTGGCTACTCTATCTTTCTTAGGTATAAGGTGCAATGTTAATGCTAAGCAGAGTTTAATATCCTAAATCCAAGTGCCCGGGTTCCAATCCCAGCTCTGCCACTTACTACCTGTGTGATCTTGGGCCAGCTAACCTCTCTGTGCCTGTGAAAATGGGGACAGTGAGTACATAATTCACAGGGCTGCTGGGAAGAACAAATGAATCCAGAGCAGTGCTTGACCTGCAGTGAGCACAACACGTGTGACCTCTTATAATTGTTGTGTCAACGACAGCCCAGCTGCAGCCCAAGTTCTCATGGACTCCCTTTCTTAGCTGACAAAACGTGTGAGCTGTAATCTGAGGTCTCTTCTGGAGCCAGGCTGGGCTGGTGAGGGTTTGTCCTAGTTGGTCTTTTCTGGGTCTGCTTCTGACCAGGGATGGCGAGATGGGGGGCGGATGCTCAGATCAAGCCCATCCCCTCACCTCCACTCCAACCAGCATCTGTTTTCCATAAATCCTTCCAGCGCTTTGCCTGAAAGGAGAGTGAGCTTCCTCAGGAAACAAAGTTCTCCAAAACCACCCATCTGGGCAACCAGGCTGCTCATGGGGTGGGAGTGTGGGTCCCTCTGGGCCTCCTTCCCTCCTTACATTGGCCCTGACTAACCTTAGGGCCAATGACACTCTCCTGGCACTACCACCAAGGGAAGTCACTCCCCTGGTCCTAGATGCAGCCCGCCTGGCCCTCAGGCTCCTAGCTGTCCACTGCTGCCAGCAGCACAGCATCCCTCAGGCCACCTGGTGACCCCAGTGGTCCAAGTCCGTGCTGAGCTGGGGCCAGCTGCCCATCAGCCCAGATCACTGCCCCCCTTAACACTCTTGTTGCTAGTCTTGGACCACTCCTTACGCAAATCCCATAAAAGAAAGACTGTGGCTTTTAAATTTTATTTGATTGAAGTCTAGTTGATTTACAATGTTGTGTTAATTTTTTCTGTACAGCAAGGTGACTCAGTTACATGTGCATATATTCCTTTTCATATTCTTTTCCATTTTGGTTTATCACTCTTAAATGTAGTTCCCTGTGCTACACAGTAGGACCTTGTTGTTTATCCATTCTGTGTATCATAGTTTGCCTCTGCTAATCCCAAACTCCCAATCCATCCCTCACCACTCCCCATCCCTCTTGGCAACCACAAGTCTGTTCTCTATATCTGAGTATGGTTTTTTTTTATAGATATGTTGATTTGTCGTATTTTAGATTCAGATATAAATGATATCATATGGTATTTGTCTTTCTCTTTCTGCCTTACTTCATTTAGTATGATAATCTCTAGGTCCATCTAAGTTGCAGCACTATTTGGTATATATATATATATATATATATATACACCACATCTTTATCCATTCATATGATGATGAACATTTAGGTTGCTTCCATGTCTTGGCTATTGTAAACAGTGCTGCTATGAACATTGGGGTGCATGTATCTTTTTGAATTATAGCTTTGTATAGGTATATGCCCAGGAGTGGGATTGCTGGACCATATGGCAACTCTATTTTTAGTTTAATGAGGAACTTCCATACTGTTTTCCACAATGGCTGCACCAACTTACATTCCTACGAACAGGGTAAGAGGGTTCCCTTTTCTCCACACCCTCTCCAGCATTTGTTATTTGTAAACTTTTTAATGATAAGCCTGTGGCTTTTTCTGGTGCTTTAGGGAAAAGGAGGCACTTCCAGAATATTCTGTTCCTGGACCCTGGCAGAGGCTGGCAGGTCCCCAGATCCCTCCATCATCTCTCTCACCCTCTGACCCGCCCTTCCCAAGGGCCTTGGCACCCCAGCTTTCTCTTCTCCCCTCCCACACACCCAGGAAAGCTTTGTTCTTTGTGTCAAACATAGGCAGATAAAGTCAGTTTTCTGTATCTTTGAGCAAATAGTCGGGGCAGCCAAGATCCCAAGAGCAGGAAGCCACTGCTTTTGTATAAAAACAAACCCTGATATGTTATGGGTATATTACTATGGCCCTGTTACAAAATAGAATGCAAAACACTGCATTCGCTTTCAAGTAAAACATGAGGCTTCAAAGATAAACACCAGAATATAGATCCATCAAGTAGAGGTAACCTCTCCTTTGTTCATTAATGTATTCCCAGTGCTGAGAAGAGGGCGTGGCACATGGCAGATGTTTGCTAGGCCCAAGTCCTGAGCACCCGAAACACTCAGATGATAGGAGAGGAGGAAGAGGGAGAGAAAGAGGGAGGAGAGGCTGAGCAGCAGAAGGAAAGTCTCTCCAGAGAAGGGCTTCCTGACTCAGGTGAATTATGCTGAGAGGTCTAGTGATGAGAAGGTAAATACACCTTGAGTTACCAACATGGTGCTCACTGGTGACCTGGTGAGAACGGTTTCCATGGAGAGGTGGGAACAGAAGTCAGAGCCGGAGTTAGAGCAAGTGGGAGGAGGGAAAATGGAGAGGGGGAGTGTAGATCGTCTTCAGGATGCTTGTGGAGAAAGGGTGCAAAGGACAATAGCTGGAAGGATGTAGAATCGAGTGTTTGCTTTTGTTTTATTTTAAACTAGGAGAAGCTACAACATGCATTGCACATAGCAGATACCAATAAATATTGGTTGAATTCCATTTTCCAGTGCCTGGTGCTGTAAACCAGGACCCCTGAGTGCTGACCCTCACTCACCCATTGTCCTGGGATACTTTCCTCTCCAAGCGAGGGATGGGACTTGTGCGGCTACAGAAGATTTGATTTGTCAGTTCCCCTACACGGTGAGGAATTCCCAAGCATCTTTTCCCCTAATGTGATTCCAGTCCCAGAATTAACACTTAATCTCTGTATAATTTTGGTCAAGTTACTCAACCTCCCTGTACCTCAGCTTCCTCATCATAAAATGAGCAGAATAATAGCATCTTCTGTACATGAGATTATACACGTGAGGCACCTAGAACTGTGCCTGGTGCCCAGCGAGCCCTTGATAAATGTCGGCCACTGTGTTACTTGGTCCTCATGCTGTGCTGGGCTGTGTGATGTGTGATCGCTGAGGGAAGGAGAGGAGCTCTGTCACGTGGGGGAGCTTAAGGAGGAAAGGATGTTTAGGTCAGACACGAGACTTCTTATTCCAGTGCCGGGTGAGAATGGATTCATCCCTCCGTCCTCCTTTCCTTCCATCACTCCATCCATCCCCTCACTCCCTGGCAGAGCACCAGGGCCTGTGGCAAGTTCTGGGAATAATGAGATGAGCGCTGGAGCAGCCCTGACCTCAAGGATCTCACAGGAGAGTGAGGAGGAGAGAGGGAAACCAGCCAGCACGACCCCAGGTGGGTGGGGACCCAGGGAGGTCAGGAGTCTAGAGGGGCAGCAGGAGCAGCTCTTCTTTCTATTAGGATCAGTAGTGATGCTGCTGTTTATGGGTCCCCACCACACCCAGCCCGGGGCTGGACACCCTGCCTATGGGATCTCAGTCCCCTTCTCAGCCCCTTTGATGGCCGGGGACCCTGAGCTCACAGAGGGAGACACTCAAGCCAGGTCTGCTGACTGAAACTGGAGTCTCTCTAGAGCATCAACCCATGTGCTTCCCACATGACTGTGCTTCCCTCCTCTGAGAAGCTGGCTGGGCAGGAGGCAGGGAGCCCGGGAGAGGGGCCGGGGCCACAGCACACGCTGCCCTCTGGGGACTGACCCTCACCTCGGGGCCCACCTGGGAGGTAGGGGGGCCTCCCCAGCTTTTCTCTCCCCTGGGGGCATTCAAACTCCACAGCCAGAAGCAGGAGGTCTGGTTAGAGATTTCCTTTGGGAAAGCTTTTCCTCTGGGAATCCTTGTTCCTCTCTTTTCAAGGAAGCCTGAAGCCCTGGAAGGAACCTTGGGCTGGGAGTCAGGGAGCCTGGGCTCACCTTCCAGGCCAGGCTGGAAGAAAATCCTTCAACAAGAGAAAACACTTCATCCTACACCTGCCCAGCTATTGTCCTTTGCACCCTTTCTCCACAAGCATCCTGCACACGATCTACACCCCCCCTCTCCATTTTCCCTCCTCCCACTTGCTTTAACCCCAGCTCTGACTTCTGTTCCCACCTCTCCATGGAAACCGTTCTCACCAGGTCCTCAGTGAGCACCATGTTGGCAACTCAAGGTGTATTTACCTTCTCATCACTAGACCTCTCAGGGCCACTGCACTAGCCCCCTCTGAGCAGCTCAGTGGCTGAGCGAGGGCATCTAGAGGGTCCCTGGAGCAGCCACCTAACCATGTTAAAGACCCAGCCCCTCACACCTCCTGCCAGAGTGTCCCTCCTGCTGGTTCTGCCTGCAAAGCAGTCTGTGGGGAGACGGCCCAAGGGCTCCACCTGGTGGCCACGCACAGCCAGACAGGCAGCCAGCCCTCCCCCCCACCCCCACCCCTCACCCCCGACCTGCTTCCAAGGTTCATAAAAATAATAAGAGCAGAAGTAAAGACCCTAAACCCTAGACCCAAGGCAGGAGAGAGACCGGAGAGGTCAGACTGCACCTCCCCGCCCTCCCAGACCAGGTCCCCAGAGGTCAGTGCTACAAATGGGAGGCTGCCATTGTAAAGATATCTGACTGATAAGTACTGGAGTTTGGGGTCGGATGGGCCTGGATTTGAATCCTTTGGGTTCTTAACCTCACCTGGAGCCCCCTTCCATGCAGTGGGCTATTTAGGACACATCCTGCAAGGCAGTGGCCACTCTCTGTATGAACAGGCAGCCAAGGGAAATGGCCCTACTCCACTTCCCAAGGGGCTAGGCTGGACCGGCGATAGGTGTCCGCCTGGTGGTGCTCAGTCCTTAGGCCGGTGGCTCATCCGTGGCTGCACATTATAGTCACCTGTTGCTTGGGCAGTGCTTCTCAAAGCACGAGCTCCCTGCCTCCTGCACAGCCAGCTTCTCAGTGGAGGGAAGCACAGTCACGTGGGAAGCACATGGGTTGATGCTCCAGAGGGACCCCAGCTTCAGTCAGCTGACCTGGCTTGAGTGTCTCCCTCTGTGAGCTCAGCAGATCCACTCCCAGTGGCCCAGAGCAGATCCTCAGAGAGCAGACCTGGGACACACCCAGGAGCCCTGCTGTTACCTAGTGGCTCTACTCACCCCTGGGCAAGTCTCACCTCAGTCTCCTCCTCTGTAAAATGGGGATATTAGTCCCAACTCCTGTAGCCATCATGGAAACAAATGGGGCCATGGTGAAATCTGCCCCAGTCTGGTCAGGCATCAGCTGGAATCTCCTCCCCATGAAGACCACTCCCTCCTGGTCTTCTGCCCTCAGATCTGAAAAGCGTAGGTCAGGGTCCATCCCAGGCAAGAGGGAGAAGGGAGAGCTGGGCTTCTCAGCACCACCTTGCCTTCCGGTCTCTTCTTCCCAATCCCTTTAGCTGCCCCACTGTGCTTCCCCAGGTTAGTGTCCAGTCCCCTTTGCCCCCCAGTCCACCGGTCACCTTCCATCTCCCCCACTGCTGCCGGCATCCTGCCCTGGGCCGTCCTCCTGGGCCAGGGGGAGGGCACATGTCCTTATGTTGTCCTTCATCTCAGCTCACAGAGCACCTGCCCTGGGGACTGTCTCTGCTCCAGGGCAGGAGGCCCCATGTGTGACTCTGCTGCCCTGGGTGGAAACAACCCATCCCTGAGACCATGATAGACCCTGGCAGTGTGGCAGAGTGTGGACGGGGAGGAGGAGAGGGCAGTGGGGGGTCTCGAGCTGGGTGGGGTCCATCTGGCATCACAGTCATGGCCGGGCACTTGTGCCATGTGCTCCCACCTGAGCCCGTGGGAAGGTCCTGCCGCCTCCCCTCCTGCCCCAGGTGGGCCTGCGGGTGAACCTAGAGAGGCGGAGGGTGATGAGTGTGGTCAGGGCTCACAACCCAAATGCCTAAGGGGCCCGTCCGGGAACAAGTGAGTGACCCAGGCCTGATATTTGTCAGAACTAGGAATGCAGGCCCGGCTGCACTGGGCAGTTGCCACTCGGCCCAGCTGACCTTGGCTGTGCAGAAACCCTGGTCCATGGGAACATCATCAGGGCTGTCTCTGGACCACAGGCCACCAGGTTGAGGCCTGAGCCCTACTCCACCTCCCCCCTACCACCTGACTCCTTTCACCTAGGGGCCATGGACCCTTGGCCTGGATATGTCCAAGGACAGATGATTCACTGCCTCCTAAGCTCTGCTCAGAGGGAGGGCTGAGGTCCCTGATCTATACACACAGGGCTTCCCCACTGAAGCTTCCAACCAGGATAAATCCAGTGTCACCTCTACATGGTGACCTGTCACTCATCTTCACATCATCTTCATGTCTCCCGTCTCAACCCTGAGTCTCCGACTTTCCAGGTTAAACATCCCCAGTTTCTTCAATGTTTTCCCTTATGTGGAGCCTGACCAATTTCCCCTCTGCCCCTCCACCCACCCCAACACTGGCCTCCCCGTCCCTTCTCTGCCCAATTCCCCAGCCCCATTCTCAGTGGATGCTTAACAAATGAGTCAAATAGACACCAGGACTCAGTTGAGGCCAGGGAACCAGCAGCGTCCTCCAGCCCAAGGCTGGCTTTGGAAAGACCTGTACATTCACGGGGCTCTGGCAGAATGAACTACGACACAGGGACGTGATCATCTCCTGCCCCCTCACCCTGAAGGCATCAAGGGGAATCTGGGGTGTTTGGAAAGGACAGTCTAAAGTGGCCCTGCCTCTCTGAGCTCACCGGGGTCACCTCTGACTCAGACCTGTTTGCTGCTGGAATGAGGAAGGGATTGGAAAGGGCGCCCGCCCCTCTCAAACCCCGTAGCCTTCCCTCCTTCCCTCCCTCCTCCGCCCACAGCCCAGCCCGAATGGAGAAAAGAGCTTCTATGCAGGGAAAGGATTCTCTACCCTGACCTGCTAACTGTCTTCAGGTACACGTCCCGCCCCTGCTCCCCAGAGCCCAGCCCCATCCAAAGATCTTGGAAGGTGAGGATGCAGCCCAGTCTGGTTCCAGGAGTGGTACGAATGCTGCCTGCTTCCTGCCCAGCATGCTGCGGGCTGAGCCTGGCTCCGCGCTCAAGAACCTTACTCACTCGTGGAACAATTTCTCCTCTATATGGAAAGAACATACGCTTTTCCTGCTGGGGGTTGAGAGGGTTTGAGTAGCTTTGCTGAGACGTGGAAGAAAAGGCAAACGCTGGCCTGGGCCCAGCAACCTGAGTTCAAGCGATGTGCTGTGTTTCCTGGCAGAACCTCTGGCCTCTGTTCCCAGGTGCTGGGGAGCCCAGGGGGTGCTGTTGGGGACCTGAGTTTAGGGCACTAAGCTGGTCCCTCGCTCAAGACTGGACATCCTCACCTCTTCATTGCCCTGCCCATCCCCCCAGTGTTTAGGGCTCGAACAGAGGGAGAGGGATACAGACTCTGCCCTGCCAGCCAGTCCCAGCTCTGCTCCCGAGGTGTCCTCCAGTGGAGGCGGGAGTGGTTCTGCTTGACGGACCCCCACCCAAGACCCTCCGTCTGGAGGAAGAGCTCAGGCTAAGGGGGAGCTGGCCGGGCCTGGAGGTTCAGAGTTAACTGCACCCGGGACTCACTGGAGTCTACGGAAAGGAGGGGCAGACTTTTAATAAAAGTTCTTTCTATGTGAGCTAGCATCTTTCCTCTAAGGGAAGGAAAAGGCTGGAAGACAGCGACCACGGCTGAAGCTCCCCTGCCATTTGGAAGCCCCAGGAGCCTGGCCCGAGGTGCAGTCGAGGGAAGGGCGGGACCTGGTGGGCAGAGGGCCGGAGGCCAGGCCCCGCTCAGTGGTTTCCGGGCTGGGAGGTCCTGAGTGCTAGCCCTGCTGAGGTTCTTGTTCCTGATCCGTAGATTGGGGGTAATAATAACCCTCCCAGTGTTAGTGTGAGGGTCAGAGACAATGAAGTGGAGGGGTGGTCACAGAGGCTTGCCCAGTGAAAGGCAGCCTTGAGCAAAGATGTACTTGTGATCCATTCATCCCTTTCACCTGGACACCTGCCATAAGCTTCCAGCTGATGCCTCTATTTCCATCCTTTCCCTCAATTTCTCTTTGGACTGAAAAACTAAGATACCTTTGACGGTTTCTCTTAGGATGAAACACAAACTCCAAAGCGTCACCTCCAAAGCCCAGTATGCTCTGAGCCCTTTCTACTTCTACAACCTAATCACTTCCCTCTCTCCAGCCACTGAGAACTCTTCCAATTCCTCTTTGTCATCTCAGGGCCTTTCCCCTTACATGCCTAACCTGCCCCCCATCCCTGAACTGAGACCAGAGGACAGCCTGGCACAATTAGTACTGTGCTCAAGCAATGCTACTGTAAGCCTCAGTTTCCTCATCCAGAAAATGGAAATAATAGCACTTGCTTTTAGACATGAAGATTCTTGATTACTCCCTGCAGAAAACCTCTCTGGCAACTTAAGCAGAGAACAACTATACTAGAAGGATGCTGGGTAGCTTGGAGAATTATTAGGGAGGGACCAGCCTGAGAACAGTCTCAGACAAGGAAGGAGTGGTGCTGGGCAGGCTGGTCCAGGCACCTTGGCCACTGGAAGCACACACTGGATGCTAGCTACTTCAAGCCCCAGCAGAAGGAATTCTGATGTGAGCTGGTGTCTGTGTGTCACCTGTTCCTTAGGTGTGTGTCCAGGCCCCACTTGTGGGTCAGGTCAAATATTTGTCTGGCCTTTTAAGTTTCTTATTAGGGTGAGGCCCAGTCTCTCACCAAGACTCACAAGAGGGCGGCATCCTCAAATACGGTGGGGACTTCAGGTTCTCAGTGGATCCATGCAGGGAGGTGTGCATCACACAATACCTTGGAGTTGTTAGGAGGATGAAATGAAATAACACACGAATCACTGATTCTCAAACATTTTCCCTAAAGGCAGAAGGGCTGGAATGCATAGGTCAGGAGGTCCAGCCTGGATCCTCAGGCTGTACTCTTGTGCTATATACAGTCAGCAAACATCTGCCACGTTCCAGGCCCTCTTCTCAGCACTGAGAATATATTAATGAACAAAAGAGACAATACCCTTACTTGGTGGATCTATATTCTAGTGTTTATCTTTGAAGTCTCCTGTTTTACTTGAAAGTAAATGTAGAGTTTTGCGTTCTATTTTATAACAGGGCCATAATAATATACTCATAACATATCAGGCTTACTTCAAGACAAAAGTTATGGCTTCCTACTAATGGGCTGCTGGCTGACCTGCCCTATTTACTTGAAGATATGGAAAATGGTGTCTTTATGTGCCTATATTTGAGCAAGTTCCGGTTGACAACAGGAACAAAGCTTAAACTGAGTTTGGGGGGAAGAAGAAAGCCGGGGTGCCAGGGTGCTGTGGTAGGGGGCAGAGGGTGAAAGAAATGATGGAGGAATCTGGGGCCCTGCCAGCCTCTGCCAGGGTGCAGCAACAGAATATTCTGGAAGTGCATCCTTCTGCCCAAAGTGACAGAAAGAAGCACAAGCTCTTTCATTTTGCATAAGGAGTGGTCCCAGACTAGCAACAAGAGTGTTACTGGGGGGAGTACTCTGGGCTGATGGGCAGCTGGCCCCAGCTCAGCACGGACTTGGACCACTGCAGTCACCAGGTGGCCTGAGGGATGCTGTGCTGCTGGCAGCAGTGGGCAGCCGGGAGCCTGAGGGGCAGGCCGGCTGCAGCTGGGACAAGGGGAGTGACTTCCCTTGACAGTAGTGCTAAGAGAGTGTCATTGGCCCTGAGGCTTGTCAGGGCCAATGTAAGGAGGGAAGGAGGCCCAGAGGGACCCACACTCCCACCCCATGAGCAGCCTGGTTGCCCAGATGGGTGGTTTTGGAGAACTTTGTTTCCTGAGGAAGCTCACTCTCCTTCCAGGCGAAGCCCTGGACCATTTTTATGGAAAACAGATGCTGGTTGGAGTGGAGGTGAGGGGATGGGCTTGGCCTGAGAATCCACCCCCCATCTCCCCACCCCTGGTCAGAAGCAGACCCAGAAAAGGCCAACTAGGATGAACCCTCACCAGCCCAGCTGTCTCTGGAAGAGACCTCAGATTACAGCTCACACATTTTGTCAGCTAAGAAAGGGTCCATGAGAACTTGGGCTGCAGCTGGGCTGTCGTTGACACAACAATTATAAGAGGTCACACGTGTCGTGCTCACTGAAGGTCAAGCACTGCTCTGGATTCATTTGTTCTTCCCAGCAGCCCTGTGAATTAGGTACTCACTGTCCCCATTTTCACAGGCACAGAGAGGTTAGCTGGCCCAAGATCACACAGGTAGTAAGTGGCAGAGCTGGGATTTGAACCCAGGCATGTGGCTTCAGGATCTTAAACTCTGGTTGGCATTGACCTTGAAGTTTATACCCAAAGGGAGACAGTAGCCAATACTTTTTCGTACAAAATGTCTGATTAGGTGACTTATTACATCTATTTTATTTCATCTTCAGGGATACTATTATTGTCATCCCCATTTTATAGATTATGAAACTGAGGCTCAGAAACTACATTATGTAATTTAAACAAGGTCACATAGCTACTCCCTGACAGAGCCTGGGTTTGAATACAGGTCTGTCTCCTTGCAAAGCTCAGCAGGTAATAGAACCTCGGTAAATGCTGAGCCCTTTCCCTCTTCTCTTGGTTCCAGGAGTCATCTCCTTGCTCCTGTGTGTCCTGCTGTGACTGCAGTGCCCCACCCATAGGTCCTGCAGCAGCGCTCCCATCTCAGCCAGACCACTTCCTATTGGCAAGCCAGCCAGAAAATGCCAGGAGTGTGGAGACTTTTGGCAGGGGCTGATTGGAACCTCACCATCCTCTTTCCACCCACCCGCTTCTGCACAGGGACCTTCAGACAGGAGCCAGCCACACAGACAAGGGCCGCATGGATTGGCAGCCAGCACTGCTGCCCCCAACCAGGGCAGAGAGCCAGGTGCCCGAGGCCGCAGGAGAAAAGGGTCCCTCTTCTCTCCACTCAAAGGTAAATTGAGGAAGGCCGGCTCCGTGATTTTTCCAAAAAGCTGGTCCAGAGCCAGAAAATGGGAACATCTGTGCCCTGGACTCTGTTTTGGACGCGGCTCAGGCCACAGTCTGGGGCTGGCGTCAGCTGGAGTCATCGCTGTGTGGAGGAGGCTCCACCCACTGGGTGGGGCGGCTCTGGCCGCTGCCCCGCAGACAGGGAGCCCAGGCCAGGCAGAGAGCTAGGAAAGGGCCTGAGCCTTGGAACCGGGGACTTGTCCATCAGCTGTGTGCTAAAGGGCTGGGGGAGGCCCTGACCACCCAGCAGGTGGGCTTGGGTGCCACAGCTCCTCTGCCCCAGACCCCGGGACCTAAGGGGCCTCCCATCCCTCTGCCTTTGCAGACAGGCATGTGTGGGCATCTTTCAGCTCCTCCCCCAGCCTGTCCATCAAGGCTGCGGGGAATATGGAGACCATCTGGCCAACTACCCTTTCCCTGACCCTTCTTCTCCACATGGTATATTTTTCAAACTTAAATTTTGTTGTCATAAAAAGTAATTTCCTTACATGTTTCAAAATCAAAATGCTCTAAAAAGCCATACAGTGAGAAACCTTGCTTCTACCTGGGGCTCCATCCACTCTCCCCTCAGCTCCCCTCTCCCATCAGTATCAGGTAACTGCTCCACGGCACTCACGAGAGTCCTTCCCGTGCTTCTTGATGCAGATCAAGTTTATACATGTTAATTTTTTTCTCCCCATTTTGTTACATACAAATAGCATACTAGACATCGTTTTGTTTCTTACTATTTTGAGTAAATATATTCTGGAGATATTTCCTTATTATTATTTTGAGAGCATCCTCTTTTTTCCAGCTGTATAGTACTCCCTCTTCCGTCTGTACCTTGGTTTATGAACCAGCATCCTAAAGATGAGCAATGGTTGTGTCCAATCTTATTTCAAATGAGATCTTGGGCGGAGCTTGATTTGCGCCAGGCTGCTTGGGGTAGAGAAGGTGCTGGGTGAGGCCAACACCCTACTTGCTACCCCACTGCCTCACTAGAACCCTAGTGCTCCAGACCATGATTTTAGCCCAATCTGCTCACCTTATGAGTGGGAAGCTGAGACTCAGAGCAGGGACTAGACTCACCTGTGGTCATGAGTTACCCTGGGGCAGAATTGGAACTAGAAACCAGATCTCTTGGGCTCTGCCCTCCAGACTACCCACGGTTAATCCCCAGGGGGACCAGACCAGGGCAGTGGGGACACTTAACTGGAGGCAGGACCACGTGTGACTGTGGACCCAGCCGAGGACCCTGGATCTGCCTCTCTCTCACTCTGGACTTCCGTTTCCTCTTGCTCTGCTTGGAATCAGCCCCTCTGTATCCCAGCAGAAAGGACTTTGCGTTCCCTAAAGGAACACGAGGTCCCCAAACAGGGCGAGAGCACTGGGGCTGCTGAGCTGGACTCTGAAGAAGTGGGAAGTCAAGAATGTGCAGGAACAAGGGCGTCTGGGGGACCTCAGACTATGGAGGTACCTGGAAGCAGTTTGTGTTTTTGAAAAGAATCACTGGACAGTCTGACTACCGGTAAGTGCCTGAGGAAACTCATGTTGTGAAAGAGAAGTATGTTTACTGCCAAGTAGAGGTTGTGGTGAAGGAGGGTCTGTCTAATCAGGAAGGATGTAACCAAAAACAGGACGCAGCAGCCAAGAGGGAAACAAGCAGATGGTGGACAGAGGGGAGGGAGCTGGCTTCCACCTCCACGTCTGAGTCTCCCAGACTGGCACAGTCCAGGGGCACCGGGAAGAGGCAGGGTTGGGAGGGGACCAGGGGTCTCTGGCACCCCCTCCCTCATCTTGTAGATGAGGAAACTGACTCACCCAGCAGTGAGTGACCTCCTCAGGGTGACGTGGCAGGTTTGTGGCAGAACTAGAGTGGATGGGGCATAAGCCCAGCCTGGAGGATGCTGCTGCCACACTTGTAACAAGCAATGTGGGGCAGTGGAAAGGCAGCCGGCCTGGGAACCAGGAAACCTGGGTCCTGTCTTTGACTCTGCCAAACACAGTGTGACTCTGGACAAATCCTGCCCCCTCCCTGGGGTCCAGCTGCACCTTCTCTGTGACAACAGGGTTGAACTAAGCAGAGGACCTGTAAATTTTCTTTTGAGGTCCATAGTGAGAGGACTGGACCTTGCTTTGGAATTGTGACAAATGACCCTTAACCCCCACCAAATAAGAGGGATGGAGTTGCTGCCCTCATGAACCATGAGGCTTGTACAATGAGCGCCTCAGGTGAGCACATGCTTGGCAATTCTTTTACTAAACCACAGAGACATTTCCATCCTCCTGAGCAGTGAGGTCCCAGGGCTATGTTCAATTTGATTCAGGAAAATAGAAGAATATGACATTCCTGCACACAGACTGGGGGGAGGTCAATGCATACTAGCTTTTGTTGATGAAAAATTAATCAATAGTCAATCTAAGAAAGAAATGGAAAATTTTATTTGAGCCAGCCTGAAGAATATGACCCAAGAGACAGTCTTTCAGAAAGCTCTGAGAACTGTTCTGAACAGGTAAGGCAGGAGCCCAGTATGTATGTGATTTGGGGGAAGGAGTACATGAAACCAATGACACATCCTGGCAAAGTTATTGGTCTTCGAAAGGACCAGAGACCATAATTAATGGTTTTAGTGCTTTTCTAAGTATGGGAAGATGCAAGAAACTGGGTTCATAAAAATATCTCCTGAAAAACTCTGGCTATCTGATGGCCAGTTCTGCCAGTGTTCCCAGATCATTGTGTCTCATCCTGATGTTCGACCTAAATTCCCTTCAGGGTGGATTGTAGGTCAGCGACTGCAGTGGCTAATGACTTGATTCTTGCAGAACTGGGTGGTGGGCAACATTTTTTATTTCACAATCCTCTCCCTTTCGGCCTTAATTTTGACAAGGGTTTGGGAGGCATTTCATCGCAAATTTGTCCCAAGGCGCTAGGAATGCCCATTTCAGGGCACTCAAAGTGCTGTTACTCACCTAGTCCTGGTAACAGTAGCCCAAATCCTCTGGACCACGTGTCTTACTAGTCTGTCAGCTCCAGGAAATGGTTCCCTCCTGTTGCTTCTTTCCAAATCTAGAGTGTCACTATTATAATCATGGGTCTTATAGACTATACATATGTTCGATCATTTCAAGTCACCTGGTCATCATTATTTTTATCAGAGACTTAATCACACATTTGTTAATGCAAGAAACAATTATCTTGTAAAAAAGGCAGAGTGCAAATAATATAGCCTGTGACGTTAATCAGGTCAAAAGTAAGTAGTGTTATCTTCTAAGGAGTTACATGGCTGAGGCCAGAAGAAGAAAATTGCTCTTTATGGTGGAGCAGGTATTTCTGCCCTTAGGGAGGTCTAGTTAGCACACAATGCACACCAGAGGGGAGGGAGGAGCCCCAAATCGGCAGAGAAAATTTCTATGTTGAAATTTTTCTTGTCTTGCCTTAAAATATGAATTTTACTGCATTGCTTCTTAAGATTTGCCTGTCATGGGGACCCCCTCCTGGGAGCTCTCCCCCTCCACCTAACCTGCCACTAGGTGAAGATCACATGCTTCATCCCAGTACAGGAGTGAATGGCAGCAGTGGGGGTCCTTCCTCTGCCCCTCCCCCAACAGCTCTGCTTGCCTGGCCCCTCTGGGCCTGGTGACTCAAAGCTGCTGAGGCTTTGTGGCTGAGAACAGGAGAGGAAGAAGGCTTTGGTGTCTTCACAACCACCAGTTACTGTAAAGGGCTGATGGTGCCAATGCCGGCGTGCACACGGACATACATGCACATACACAGGCAAACGCGCACACCGAGCAGGCAGACAGGCACACACCTTTAAAGAGAGGCATCCAGGGGCTGGCAGAGGCTTTTTAAGAGTTAGCAGACAGGATGTTGGGCATTGGGATGGGGCCCAACCTCTAGTTTCCCAGGGATGGGCCACTCCCTAAGCTCTGGATCAGGTGTGGGTGTGGAAACAGTGGGAGGGGCTCCCATAGAAGGTGGTTTGGGTGAGGAGGGAAATCTGCTAGGCCTCTTGTGAGATCTAGACAAATTTGGGTCAATTAGAATCTGTTGATTTGGGGTTATATTTTTGGTTTTTTGTTTTGTTTTGTTTATCTTTATATTGAGGTTAAAAAAAACTACATATGTGAGAAGGGACAAGGCTTTTCACTATGATTGACAGCAGGGACTGATGCAAACCAGAAGCTCCTGGAAATAAGATATATATATATATATATACATTTATACATTCATATAGATCACCTTATTCATGAGTCCCAGAGAAGCACAAAGCAGCAGAGAAAGCAACTGGCACACAGAAACACACCTCTGTGTGCTCCACCCAGTCAAGCCATGCGATTCCTTTCACTATGGTAGAAGCGATCCCCACCCTCCAAAGCCACCCCTCTGAAAAAACAAAAAATGAAAAGAAACTTCCCCTTTAGGAATAGGGCTATTCACAAATTTTTGCCCTCCTGACCAGAAAAAGAAAAGAAAAACAACAAAAAAACCCCAACCTAACATCACCTTTAAGGCTGGCAGTGGCCATTTTGTTCTCCCTGAAGAGGCAGGACATGCTGTTTGGTTTTTTTTTTATAAATTTATTTATCTATTTGTTTTTATTTTTGGCTGTGTTGGGTCTTCGTTGCTGTGCATGGGCTTTCACTAGCTGTGGCGAGCAGGGACTTCTCTCCGTTGTGGTGCGCGGGCTGCTCATTGCAGTGGCTTCTCTTGTTGCGGAGCACAGGCTCTAGGCTCACGGACTTCAGTAGTTGTGGCATGCGGGCTCAGTAGTTGTGGCACATGGGCTTAGTTGCTCCATGGCATGGGGGACCTTCCCAGACCAGGGCTCGAACCCGTGTTCCCTGCATTGGCAGGAGGATTCTTTTTTTTTTGTTTGTTTAAAGGGAATGCTATTTATTTATTTATTTATTTTGGCCATGTTTGGTCTTCGTTTCCGTGCGAGGGCTTTCCCTAGTTACGGCGAGTCGGGGCTACTCTTCATTGCGGTGCGCGGGCCTCTCACTGTCGCTGCCTCTCTTGTTGCGGAGCACAGGCTCCAGACGCTCAGGCTCAGTAGTTGTGGCTCACAGGCCCAGTTGCTCCATGGTATGTGGCCTCCCAGACCAGGGCTCGAACCCGTGTCCCCTGCATTGGCGGCAGATTCTCAACCACTGCACCACCAGGGAAGCCCTGGATATGTTGTTTTGAACACTGAGGCAGGAGAGCAGTGTTTTGAACACTGGCCCTCACAAATACTTCAGACAGTTGTCTTCAAGACCCTGCAGTTCTTCACCAGTTCCTTTTTTGATTCCTCTGAGAGTAGCTGGAATGAAAGGCATCCACCCTTTGCTTCCTCTAAATGGCCTCTAGGCAGTGGGTTTTAGTAAGCCTGAAAAACTTCTGGAGCCAATCTCAGGTGGCGCTGAGCACGAGGGGGGGCCAAGTGGTCCAAGTCTCTGCTTTAAGTCTCCCGCCCACTGAGAATTATTGACCTCTAGGTTTTTTTTTTTTAACTTAAAGGGGAGGTGCACTGTACACCCCCCTCCACTGGAAGAAAGGAGGCCCAGTGCCTAGCTACACACCCCACACCCCAAACCTGCACACACACACCCCAACGAAGGCACAGCCAGGGGCACAGGCATGCTTTGGCTGTGAGGCCCCTCCGGAGGCCCAGGGTGTGAACAGCTGCACAGAGGGCTGTGTGATGTGGAGTCAGCACCTTAGGAGGTAGGAGGGGGGCGGTGGGCAGAGGAGGAAGAAGCTCAGGGTCCCGATGGATCAGAAGAAGGAAAAGGGGAAGAGGCGGTCAGGACACATGAGACGAGAAAACAAAGATGACCAAAAATGGGCCCCAAAGTAGAGAATGTAGAAAAGATGAGAGCAGCAAGAGAAAGAGGCAAAACAGGATCTGGGCAACCACACAAAACAGGAAGGAGACAGAGCAGAAGGAGGGAAGGAAACAGAAAAGAGAGCGAGATGGTTGGGGAAGGATGTGAGCAGGGAGAGAGGGGAGCCAGGAAGAGGACATCAGAAGACGTCAGGGCTTGGTGTAGAAACCTCCATTGACAAGAGGGAATCGGGAAGCCCTGTGCAGAGCCTCAGAACCTGATAAAAAAAAAACCGGCGGGCCAAGTCCACCAGGTCAACCACATAAATCAGCAGGTTGATGGCTGTCAAGATGGCCATAGGCGGTCATGGTTCCCAGACGCACACAAAGGAGGTGAGTCTATCATGGCAACTCACATCACTGGATCACTGGGGCTGCCTGCTGAACTTCTCGACGAACTGGTAGAGCGGCCAGAGGACCACAGCGGAGGTGTAGAGGAGAACGGAGAGCAGGGTGAGCCCCAAATGGAAAATGGGGGAGGGGATAGGAAGCCTGTAGTTCCAGTTGCACCAGTTCAGCAAGATGGCCGTGGCTGCCAGGAGGAAGCAGATGGGGTACACGGCCACGCATCACACCAGGGCCGCTGCTGATACAGCTAGGGGCTGTTGATGAAAGCGAAGGTGACACAGGCCATGAAGATCTCCAGCCTGTTGAGCAGGCCTGGCAAGGTGAGCGTATAGCAGGAGAACTCGCCAGTCAGGGCACAGGTCCAGGCCACAGAAACCATCCAAGAGAATGCAGTGGCAGCAATGGTGTGGTCCTGAAAGGGGCTGTGAGGCAAGAACCGGATGTAGGTGATGGCAAAGACGATGGAGGCCGAGAGGCATAAGAGGGTGGCATGGCAGGCACAGGTGACGCGAAGGCTGTCCCAGAAGAGGTGGAGGCGGGTCTGGAGCCCACGTAACCAAACTATGAAGATGTTAAGGTCACAACGAAGCAGAAGCACCAAACGTGGACCAGTTACCCATGGCCCCCCTCCAGGTGCCCACACTGACCACCAGGGAGACGGCCACACAGGTGGAGAGCAGCTGCAGCAGGCTGAGGAAGTAGCCCGTGATGGTCAAAGAGCTGAGGACAACCGTGTGCAGGTCATGATGGTCGTGAAGGTCTATGTTCTCGACACGGCAGTGGTCTTTCCTAAGGACCCCCCAGTGAAAAATCCAGCTCTGGAGTCAGACTCCTGGAAAAGGCTCAGGGGCCTGTGACGGCTGAGGCTCAGGGTCAGTGGAGTTTGAACCAATGGCCCAGACACTTGGGTAACAGCACAGCTACTCCAGAATGACTCTCCCCACCCACCACCCTTGGCCTTCTCAGGAGACTTGTCTTATCCCAAAGCTCACAGCCATGTTTGGTCTGGCCTCAAACCATGAACATTTGTTTAATCCCTTTGAGCTGTGTGCCATTATCTATGCAGACAGGATGCTTAGGATGGTCCTTATCTACAATCCCAACCCTTCAAGTCTCTGAAAATGGAACAAGAATTTTTTAAAAATTCATTTGGTAACAAAATTTGACCTGCACAGATGTGAGATAATTTATGTTTTTTATTTATTTCACTTAGTGTGAACGCTCAAAAGGTCGGTGGCAGAAACACTAATGTGTTTGATTACAAGGTGCTTTCAGACTCCAGTGGGGTGTTATGTCCTATAGAGTAGATACACCATGTTGCATGATTGAAGCTGAAAAATTCTGAATTCTGAATCATATCTGACCTGAAGTGTTTCAGAAAAAGGATCATGGATTGTACTGCTAACCGCGTTTTACAGATGAGAAAACTAAGGCTCAGGGACTTCAGTACTTCCCTAAGATTGCATGGCTAGAAAGTGGGAGCCCCAGATAAAACTGCCATAGCTGTGAGTTTGAACCCTTTGCTCTACAGCCCAGCATTTCAGCAGGGCATGTGGGTGGAAGCCCAGGACCAAAACTCAGGCTCTGGGACCCAGGACATACCTTCAGGGCCATGGCCTCCTTCCACAGCAACCTGAAGAGACATGTGTCCCGGCCTTTCCTCCCTGCAGCCTGTCACTAGAAGGAGTTGCCATCTGAGGCGACCCAGCCCCACCCGGTGACCCAGCAGCTGAACAGAGATAAGCCATGGTGTAAGAGCAAGGCAGCGGGGACAAGATGATATGGGAAGCAGGAACTGTTTGAATCCCAAACCCCACACCCCAATTTTGTCTTAACATGTGACTCTTCTCCATTTGGGAAAAAAGACACCAACCCAGCATTACTCCAAGGTGGAGCATCCTGGGAGAACCACAGAATAAATTAACATATGTTTGGCTTTTAAACTCTAGAGCTGCCATCCAGGTGCGAGTCTGGAAGGATCTAGCAGTAGTCCTACCTGAGCGAGGATTTTTCTGGCCTGGGAGACTGGTTAGCAGCTTTCAAGGCGGGAAGAAGGGAGTGGAAATGAACAAGGATGTTGCGTCTGGATGCTGATGTGGAGCCTTTCAGGGCATCCTAGGGAGGGGATGGAGCATGGACAGATGATAGGCCCCCTCTTAAGGGCAGGAGCTGAAAGAGGAGGCACCTGCTGGCCCTCTGGCAGGTGACAGCCCTGAGGATGCCCTTGGGACTGGGGCGGGGGCGGCAGAGTGGAGATGGGCTGGGGAGGATTCCGGGGTCTGAGTGGCCCCGAGGCAACCCAGTAGGTGTGTTCTGACCCAGAAGGGATGCAGGCATGGAGCCAACCTTCCCCATGGAGGAGGGGCCTGGAGTGGAACTGAAAGAGGGAGGACGGGGGCCTAAAGGGGTTCCAGGGTTGGGATAGGGGACACGTGGCGAGCGTGGCAAGGACCATGGAGACCAGGGAATCGCCCAGGTCACCTGCCCAAGACAGTCCCGCCAGCAGAGCTGCAGTCCTGCCTCACACAGGGCCTCCTGCAAGGGTCCCAGGGTGTGGGGGACTGAGAGCTCCTCCCCGGCCCGCTCCCTCCTCAGGGATAGCTGCCCTGTTTCAAAGGGACTATTGGCTGAGAGGTGCCCCAGGGCTTAAGGGTCAGCAGCCTGAGCCTGCAGCCAGCTTCCTGCCATCAGGGGCCTTGTCACCTTTGCTGATAATAAACCCTGGGAAAAGCTGTGGCTGGAAAGAGAAACACAGAGCAAACCCCGAGAACCTACCTGGACTCACAAGGCTCCTTCAGCCCCAGTTGCCAGTGGAGCCCTGGAGCCTGCTGACCTTCCAGTGGACACTGCCAGGGGTGGGGGGAGGGGCACTGGCTCTGAGGGCAGCTGAGGGTGTCATGCTGTCTGTCCCCGAATTTGTTCCCAACTTACCTCCACAAAGTGAGGGCTTAGGGCTAAATGACAACTTTGGATCAATTTAATGCCACAGAAGCAGAACTTGGAGGAGAGGCATGGGGGTTCCAGCTATGTGACCCTGGGTAAGGCATGTGCCCTCTCTGTGCCGCAATACCTCCACCTGTAAAGCAACAGGTTTGCCTGAGTTTCCCACCAGCACCTCCACCATTCTGATCTGTGAGCGTGGAAATGGTGCCTCCGTCAGAGCGCATCCTAGATGTGGTTGAGCCCTGCCTGCCCAGCAGCCAGGCATGTTGACGTGATCTTGTGGCACTGGGCTATGTTCCCTAGGGGGTGGTGGGTTGGTGGCTGGAGCTGAGCAGCTGCTACCCCCTTTACTTTATATTGCTTTTCATTCTTCATGTCTGTTTAGTATTTTCTATATTTTCTTATTCTCATGTATAATTGACATAAAGCAGGAATATGATCACATCACATGTGCCCAGTTTCCTCCCTTCGGCGTGGCCAGCCTTCCTCCCTGCTAATAGGAGTGTCCACCCCTCTGTCCAGGGAGTATCCATGTCCTCAACCTCATATACAGCCTTCAACACATTTCACATGCTCTGAAATCATATTTAGACATGTGTGTACATTTATGCACACACGTTTGCAGGGGTATCTAAATTTTTTTCCCATTTTATGAACAGGAGACCGTGTCGTGCACAGTGCATCTTGCTTTTCTACTATCCCCCGGTAGATGCAGGTGGTCCTCTCCAGTGGGCCTTAGTCGTCTCCATCCCCTTTACTCACCTCCTCCCCCGCTGCCTCCTGTGGGCCTTTAGACCGACCACCCTTCTCTAGATTAGTGGATCCTACCCTGTGAGTCTCACACACTGGGGCACCACAGTTTTAGGACAAGGGGTCCTTGGATCCATGTGACCACCATGCTCTGGAACCAGAAGTGGGCAAGCTTTTCTGGAAATTTATAAAAATATGACAAAGGCTCTATTTTCCATTTTTTAATTCATCTTTGTTTCCTAGGGCTACTGCAACAAGTTACCACGAGATTGGTGGTTTAAAACAACAGAAATGTATTCTCTCACAGTCCTGGAGGCCAGAAGTGTGAAATCAAGGGGTCAGGAGGGCCATGCTGCTTCTGATACTCCAGGGGAGGGTCATTCCTTTGCTCTTTTAGCTTCTGGAGGCCCCTTAGCTTGTGGCCGCTTAACTGCATCTCTGTCTCCACCTTCACATGCTCATCTTCTCTCAACTCTGTGTGTGCAAATCTCTCTGTCCTTTCTCTTTTAAAGACTCTAGTCACTGGATTGTGGGCCCACCCTCCATCCAGGGTGATTTCCATCTCAAGATTCTTAAATAATCATTTCTACAAAGACCCTATTTCTAAATAAGGCCACATTCTGAAGTTCTGAGTAGACATGAATTTTAGGAGGACATTCTTCAACCCATTAGGGTTCTCTTTCATATCCTCCTGTCTTCTCTTCATGGTGTCTTTTTCTAATGTGCTTAATTGTATTAAGTGTATTTGTTTGTTTTCTCTTTCAGATTGGTGTCTGTTCACTGGAGCTCTTGTGACTCACAGAGGATTGTTCCCTCGTGTACTTTGTCATCAAACTCAGAGTCCCCTTTTACAGGACCCCTTTTTCCTGGGAGGATCCTGCTGCCTGGGTTAGGAGCTTCACCCAGAATAACTGCACTTGCTTCTGCTCAGGACCCTCCAGGCCAGTCGTCTGTTGGGCACTGATGGAATTAATTTCCCAGGTTAGAGTTGCTGGACCTCAGAGATCATGCACATTTGGGCCCACTTCACAAGAACTGAAGCCCTGAGATTTTGATTTCTTCTGTGGAGACTTAAAAAAAAAAAATCCAAACCTCCAGTGGAGGCGGATATCAGCCTTGACATTTCCTCTTGCTGAAGGACATGGTTTTCCTTGTCTACTCTTGCTCTGAGGCTGCAGGCCACACGGTCCTGGCTTTTCCAAAGTGTCTCAGCTCCAACTCCTTACTTTGTGCCACCCCACAGCCTCATTCCTGACCCAAGTGGGCATATAGACCGGCCTCCAGTTGGCCACGCTCAATTCTCCCTTCTCCCTGCCTCTCCCACACACAAGCCGCAGTCACATCAACTTCACCACTGAAGATTCATGAGATCCTTGAGCAAATCATAAAACCCAAAACTCTTCCTCTCTTCTTTGCCTTGTTAACCTTTATTTGTCTTTTAAGACTTGACCCTTAATCACCTCCTCCAGGAAGCCTAACTGGATTCCACCAACTCCATCTCCCATTGCTCCCAGACTGACACTTCTGTGAAGGAGCCTGGTGTGGGCAGGTCACCACAAGCTCCTAGGTCTTATCTGAGCACAACAAGTGAGGCAAGGAGTAAGGGAGGTATTGCAGGTGCAGCAGACAGGGTCCAAAGTGGATGGGCCTGAACACCTGAAAAATAAGTTGGATTTTAGCTGTAAGTGATGATGCCTCACTGACATTCTGTAAGGAGGGGCTGATCAATCACATTCCCACCTTGGAACTGTCACTCTGGCCGTTAGGAGGAAAACAGAATGGAGGCCGGCCAAGAAGCTGGGTGGCCAGTTTCCGGGCTAATTCCACAGTCGAGGTGTGTAATGATGGGCCTTGAGCAAAGACACTTTCAGAGGTGGAAAATGGGGGCAGACTTATGAAATATTCAGGGAACAAGCATTCAACTGGTCTTGATGATGGGGAGGGGCCAAGAGTGCCAGACATTTGATGCCCTCCAGGGCAACTGTAGCCTCACATCTCCCCCCTGCTCCCTTAACCTTCTCAGACCCCATGCCAGGTGCTCCCAGCACCCCCGCCCCTCCCTCTGGGCACCCGGGTACTGAGTGCTTTGGGAAGGGAGTCTAGGAAAGGGGTACACCAGCCAGAGGATCAGGGAGGCAGCCTGGGTTCCTGCCTCTGCATCTCCTTGAGGAGCCTCCCAATAAGCATGCTCATCCTTCCCACCTGCACCTGGATGCCTGGCTTGTGTGTTTCAAGATGGTTTGAATCTTTTCAAAAAACTAAAATTCTCAGTCAGTCTAGCCAATCCTAGTGAAGGACCACACGGTGAAACATGACAAGCGTCTTTCACAGGCTCTACTGCATGGAGCTGGCCAGGCAGCCAGAGGCGGCTCCTCATGAATCAGTCTCTGTTAGAACGTCAGCGACTCAAAGCCTCGCTCTGCCCCTTGGAGTCTGACTGAAGAGTGACAGAAGCGTTTATGATGAAATGTGGAAAGAGAGTCTGAGCCATCTTGGACGAAAAGACCTCCATGATTGATTTTTTTTTTTTTTAAGTAATAGAAACATGTATTTCTTTGTAACTTATCTCAACATAAAAACTTATTTTTATATTATTATAATTGTACTACATGTGATTTGTCTTTTAAATATTCTACTCACTTTCCCATGTTACTGTGTAGCACTTTTAACTACATTTTATTTTTTAAGAAGCAATTTTATTGAGATATAATTGACATGTAAACATATGTAAATATTTAATGTATACAACTCTATGAGTTGGGGGATAAATATATACTCATGAAACCATCACCACTATCAAGGCCATAAACATATTCATCGCCTCCAAAGTTTCCTCCCACCCCCTTTATTGTAATAATTATCATTTTGTGTGCATGTGATAAGAACTCCCCCTTCCCCCAATGATTACTGATTTCAGTTGTTCATTTGTCCAAAATGTACTGTGTCCACACCATGCCCAGGACTGACTTGGCCCAGAGACACAGAGGTGACAGCAGAGACTAGACATCTGTCTGCGTGGAACATCTGGTGGAGGCGTTAGATGACAAACCCATAAACTTGTTAAATACTGTTACAAGAAAACTTCAGGTAGTGACCAGCACGATGAAGAGAACAAACAGGGTCTTAGGACGTAGCATGATGGGCAGATGTACTTTTGGAAGATCCTTCTACACAGGTGACGTTTCAGCAGAGATCTGAAGACTGATAAAGAGGTGGCCATGTCCCAGGCAAAGGAACAGCTTGAGCAAAGGCATTGAGGAGGGATCAAGATGCCATCGTGAGATTACGTGTAAGAGAGTTGTGGGATCTGGAGAGTCAAGTATCCAAGGAGCAATGAGCATTGGAGACTGAATGTCACAGGAAACATGTGAGCCACCATGTGTGACTCCACAGCCCATCAACACAGGCAGCCAGGACCATGGAAGGTCTGGAGATGGGGGCACAGTTGAGGTGTGCGTGAGAGAACTGTGGAGGCTCTATTCATCTCTGTCCTAAAAAACTATTTACCATGTGTTTACTGTGTGTTGGGCACTGCAGATCCCACAGAAAAGCCCAGTTCCTGCCCTGAAAGAGCACCTGACTTAATGCAGAGACATTCAGTCTAGAGCACGTAATGACAGGAAACGCAAGGACACTTGAGAACTTTTCAGAGAACTCTCCAGCTGAACAGGGATTGAAATTCTCTGTGCAAGTCCAGAGAGCAGGGCAAGTGGGCTTTGCACCCCCTAAGGAATGAAAGCTGCCCCAGAGGAGATGGACCACTGTGGGAGGTGATTTTGTGAGAGCCTTTCAAGCCAAGCTGTTGAACCAGTCTGGGGGCAGTGGGGGGCGGGGGGAGATGTGACGGATGGTTCCCAAAGGGTATCCCATGGACCACTAGTCCATGATGTTCCATGAAAAGAAAGAGTTCCCTGATCACATAAGTTGGGGAATCACTTACTGCTATATACCTCTTTTGGTAATTTTGTAATGCATACTAATCTATACAAGGTCCTAAGAAGTCCTGCAATAAAGAAATCTGTTTAACTTTTTATCCCAGCTTTAAGTGAATTTGGCCAAATAAACTTTTCTTGTCTCGTCTTAAAATAAGAATTTTATTTCATTCCTTCTTAAGATTTGCCTGCTTCTTGCTTCATCCCAGTACAGGAGTGAGTGGCAGCAGTGCAGGTCCTTCCCCTGCCTCTTCCCCACAGCTCTACTTGCCTGGCTTCTCTGGCCCTGGTGACACTAGGATGCTGGACTCTGAGCCTTTGTGGCTGAAAACAGGAGAGGAAGAAGGCTTGGGGTGACTTCCCTGCCAACAGTTATATAAAGGGCTGCTGGTCTTAATGCATGCATGCCCACTGACACACGCACACAACTACACACTCAGTATGCACAAAGCACACCTCTTTAAAGAGAGGCATCGAGGAGCTGGCAAGGCCCCTTTAAAAGCTAGGCTGCTTCTGATTTCTAGTCAAACTTGGGGCAGTTAGGATCTGTGGATTTTGTTGGTTTCATTTTTGTTTTCTTTTTTTCTTTTATCTTTGTATTGAGGTTTTAAAAAAAGAACGTTATGGATGTGGCAGAAAGGACAAGATTTCTCTCTATGATTGACAGCTGGGACTGATGGGGACCAGAAGCTCCAGGTAATTAAAAGAAAAAGAAAAAAAAAAAATATATATATGTATTTATATATTTCTACATTTATATAGGTCACTTTATGCATGAGTCCCAGAGAAGCAGGAAGCAGCAACAAAAAGCCACTGACATACAGAAACACATGTGTGTACCACATACTCAAGCACTGCAGTTCCTTTGACTGCAGCAGCGGAAATCCCCACCCATTCAACCCACCTTCCCCTCCAAAATAGAAAAGAAACTCTGCCTTTAAGAACGGGGCCTTCTAGTGGGAAGCTGTTGCATAGCACAGGGAGATCAGCTTGATACTTTGCGATGCCCTAGAGGGGTGGGATAGGGAAGGTGGGAGGGAGGCGCAAGAGGGAGGAGATATGAGGAATATATGTATACATATAGCTGTTTCACTTTGTTTGTTGTACAGCAGAAACTAACACAACATTGTAAAGCCATTAGACTCCAATAAAGATATTTTTTTAAAAAAAGAAAAAAAATCCAAAGACAAACAATTAAACTCAATCTTATCTTTGTTAGAAAAAAAAAAAGAACAGGGCCATCCAGTAATTTTTGACCTCCTGACCACTCACACAAAAAGAAAAATTCCAGTCTAACATCAGCTTTAAGGCTGGCAGTGGCCATTTTCTTCTCCCCGCAGAGGCAGGACATGCTGTTTTGAACTCTGAGGCAGGAGGGCCATATCGCTGCCCCTCACAAATACTTCAGACAGTTGTCTTCAAGACCGTGCAGTTTTTTGCCAGCTCCTATTTTGATCCCCAAGAGAGTAGTTCAGATGGAAGGCATTCAGCCCTTGCGTCTTTTAAGATGACCTCTAGGAGGTGGGTTTTAGTAAGCCGGGAAAAATTCTGGAGCCAGTGTCAGGCAGGGCCGAGCACCAGCTGGGGCCTAGGGACCCAGGGTCTCTGCTTTAAGCCTCCTGACCACCGGAAATTATTGCCCTCCAGAGATTTTTTTTTTTAAATAAAGGGAAGGTGCACTGTACACCCCCCTCCACTGGGAGGAAGTGAGGCCCAATCCCTACCTACTCACCGGCACACCCCAAACCCATATACACACACCAACGAAGGCGCCACCAGGGGCACAGGCATACTTTGGCTGTGAGGCCCCTCCGGAGGCCCAGGGTGTGAACAGCTGCACAGAGGACTGTGTGATGTGGAGTCAGCACCTTAGGAGGTGGGATGGGGGCGGTGGGCAGAGGAGGAAGAAGCTCAGGGTCCCGGTGGATCAGAAGAAGGAAAAGGGGAAGAGGTGGTCAGGACACAGGAGATGAGAAAACAAAAATGACCAGAAAAGGGCCAAAAAGCAGTAAATGTAGAAAATAAGAGAGTGAAAAGAGAAAGAGGCAAAACAGAATGCGGGCAATCACACAAAACAGGAAGGAGACAGAGCAGAAGGAGGGAAGGGAGCAGAAAAGAGAGCAAGATGGTTGGGGAAGGATGTGAGCAGGGAGAGAGGGGAGCCAGGAAGAGGACATCAGAGGACGTCAGGGCTTGGAAACGAACTTCAGGTGAGAAGAGGAATCAGGAGCCCCTGGGCAAAGCCTCAGCCACTGACAAAATCCAGGTGGACCGAGAACACCAGGTCAGTCACATAAATCAGCAGGTTGATGGCTGTCAGACTGGCCACAGCCAGTCGTTGGTTCCAGGTACACACCAAGGAGGTGAGTCTATCGCTGCAGCTCACATCGCTGGACCGCTGGGGCTGGCCGCCGAACTTCTGGTTGAACTGGTAGAGCGGCCAGAGGACCAGAGCGGTGGCATAGAGGAGGACGGAGAGCAGAGTGAGCACAACCTGGAAAATGGGGAAGGGGATGGGCAGCCTGTTGTCACACTTGCCCAGGTTCAGCAGAAGGGCCACAGATGACAGGAGAAAGCAGATGGAGTACACGGCCACGCACCACACCAGGGCCGGCTGGTGCAGGTACAGGTAGGGGCTGCTGATGAAGACAAAGATGACACAGGCCACAGTGGTCTCCAGCCCCTTGAGCAGGCCTGGCACGGTGGCCATATAGCCTGTGATCATGTTGGGCTGGGCCCTAGTGCAGGCCACTTCCATGGCATAAGCCACAAAAGCAAGGCAGGAGAAGGCAGTGGAGGTGATAGTGCGGTCCCGGTAGCGGCTATCGGGCAAGAACTGAATGTAGGTCGTGGGGTAGATGATGGAGGCCGAGAGGCAGAGGAGGGCAGAGTAGCAGTTGCAGGTGATGAGAAAGTTGTCCCAGGAGACGGGGAAATGATCCTCAAGCTCACATAACTCGACTATGAGGTTGATGAGGGTCACGACGAAGCAGAAGCACCAGATGAACATGGACCAGTTACCTATGGTCCCCTTCCAGGTGCCCACACTGGCTCCCAGGGAGAAGGCCACGCAGGTGGAGAGCAGCTGCAGCCGTCGGAGGCAGCAACCCATAATGGTTGAGGAGCCCAGGCCTGCGGACGATTATGTGGTGGTCGTTCTGGTCCTACTGGTCACTGCCACCAACATGGCAGTGGTCTTCACCGAGGACCCACCAGAGGAAGATTCGGCTCTGGAGGAGGATTGATCAGACGCCTGGAAAGTCTCAGGGGTCTGTGATGGCTGAGGCTCAAGATCTCTGGAGCTCGAACCAACTGTCCACACACTTGGGTAATGGCACTGCTGCTCCAGAATGATTCTCCCCACCCATCACCCTTGGCCTTCTCAGGAGACTTGTCTTATCCCAAGGTTCACAGCTGTGTTTGGTCTGGTATCAAACCATGAACATTTTTTTACCTCTTTGTGCCGCATGCCATTATCTACAGAGACACAGGGTAGCCTGACCCTTATCTGTAACTACAACCCTTCAAGGCTCTGAAAACTGAACAAAAATTTTTTAAAAAATTGTTTGGTAACAAAATTTGAACTGAACAGACACAAGACAATTTATGGTCTTTATTTTATGTAGTGTGACTGCTCAAAAGTTAAGTGTCAGAAACACTAATGTGTTTGATTACAAGGTGCTTTCAGACCCCAGTGGTTGTTGTGTCCTATAGAGTAGATACACCAAGTTACATGATTGAAGCTGAAAAATTCTGAATTCTGGAGCATATCTGACCCCAAGGATTTCAGAAAAGGGACTGTGGATTGTACTGCTAACCCCATTTTACAGATGAGAAAACTAAGGTTGGGGGAATTAAGTCCTTCCCTAAGGTGGCATGGCTAGGGTGTGGGAAACCCAGATACAAATGCCAAAGCCATGGGTTTGAACCCTTTGCTCTGCAGCCCAGAATTTCAGCAGGGTCCGTGGGTGGGAGCCCAGGACCAAAGCTCAGGCTCTGGGAACCCAGGACATACCTTCAGGGCCATGGGCTCCTTCCACAGCAACCCGAAGAGACACGTATCCCCGCCTTTCCTCCCTGCAGCCGTCACTAGAAGGAGCTGCCATCTGAGGTGACACAGCCCCACCCAGAAGAGGGATAAGCCATGGGGTGAGAGCAAGGCAGTGGGGACAAGATGACATGTGTAGTAGGAACTGTTTTGAATCCCCTCCCCCCAGTTTTGCCTTAAAATGTGACTCTTCCCCACTTGGATAGGGAGACACCAACTCAGCATTACTCCAAGGTGAAACATCCTGGGGGAACCACAGAATAAATTAACATAATGTTTGGCTCTTAAACTCCAAAGCTTCCCTCCAGGTGGGAGTCTGAAAAGATCGAGGAGTAGTACTACCTGAGCGAAGATTTTTCTGGCCTGGGAGAGTGGTGATTAGTGTCCAAGCCGGGAAGGAAGGATTGGAAGTGAACAAGGATGTCGTGTCTGGTTGCTGATGTGGAGGCTTTCAGGGCATCCCAGGGAGCGGGGGGAGGATGAACAGATCATAAGCCCCCTCTTAAGGGCAGGAGCTGAAAGAGGAGGCACCTGCTGGCCCTCTGGCAGGTGACAGCCCTGAGGATGCACCCGGGACTGGGGCGGGGCCCGGAGTGGCAGAGTGGGAATGACTGGGGGCGGCGGAATTCCGGGGCCTGAGTGGCCCCAAGGCAGCCCAGTAAGTGTCTTCTGACCCAGAAGGGATGCAGGCATGGAGCCAACCTTCCCCATGGAGGAGGAGCCTGGAGTGGAACTGAGGAGGCCCCCCAGAAGCCTCCACATGTCTGAAGTGCTATGAATTGTGAGCTCCGAGGAGTGTCCCTCAACAGCGAAGCGCCATCTTCACCGTCTCTCCTTATAGCCCAGTGTTTGGCTCCTCTGTGTCGCCGTGGAGTCCCCCAGAGCACCACACACCCTGGGTAAATCCTTACAGACATGACAGAGCCAGCCTGCCCTCCGGGACACAGTGTGGTATAAAGGACTCAGGCCAGAACTATTACTCAGACACACCACCAATCTGAGGGCCAGAATAGCAGCAATTATTTAAGTATTCTTGGAAACGCCAACATTTTCTTTCTTTTACTTTGTACTAATGTTTTCCTCTGGGCTTCAGAACAGACCTGCATTGTCAGCACAACACAACGTCCCTCACTCCACCTTCCCTTCCCCCAAACACACACACACACACACACACACACACACACACACACACACACACACACACACGCGCGCGCGCGCGCGCGCGCGGAAGAGAAACCCATGCAGGCAGGGTCTTCTGTGAGTTCATAGAGAGTCCATGACCCAGGGAATTGGAGCCCCTCCTCTGCGACACCTGGTCAGTGTGGTGGAACCTAGTTCGCCTGTCAGATGCAGCAGGTGCAGGAGCCAAGGTTGGTGGAGGGGGGAGGGTGCCGGGGACGCAGCTGGAGAAAAGGCTCCTCTCCAAACAGGTCAGAGCCCTGGAGAAGCAGCCCAGCACATGTAGCTCAGTACAGTTTCTTTGCCCACAGTGGATGCAGAGAGCCCCTTGTTCTCCTCGACCAGTAGGTGGCGCCCTTGCATCTGGTACCCAGCTTGATGGAGACAGAAGCTGCCACCTCTACCTGCGCCCTGTCCCTCAGGTGCCTCTCCCAGAGTGGCCCCCGATGACTGGTAGCTGCCACCTAGAACGAGCTGCTCCCTCCATCACCAACCACACAAGTGAGGGCTCAGTTGGTGACCGTGGACACATCACCAGGCTTTTTTACCTGGGGTCTTCCCCTCACTCACCCATTTTCTAGTAATTGTGCCCAGAGCACCCGAGCTAATTGAAAGAAGACTTGGACTTTCATGTTAAAGTAGCCTTCAGCTGGGAGGCAAGGGCTGCTTCTGGAAAATGTTAATGCTTTCCTGTTGGATACCAATCCTGCTTGGAACTAAGCTTCAAACAAAACCTCATCTGTAAAATGAGGGGGTTGAATCATCCCGAATAGCCATTCTGGCTTGGACGTTTGTGCTACTGTGAAAAAAATTCCAATTGAACCCTGGGTCGGGGAGCCAAGGGCTACTTCTAGTTGCCAGTGGTGTTGTCACAAATAAAGTGGTTGTGAATCAGTTTTTATTTTAGGCCTTGCATTTGATAGATTAATTTCTATTTTGTGGGCCACTCTGAATAATTCCAAGAAAATCTCTCCATCAGAGGCTCCACTGACATCAACACCACCAGATAGGAGGCCCCCGGTGTGCAAACCTCAGGCTGAGTCACTTTTCGAAGACTTGGCTCCAGGTGAAAAAAAAGATTGTTTATGCTTGGGACCCCTAGTTTCCATGGAGACAGAGTTTCTCCCTCTCTATCCACCTTCAGGGGGTGTGGGCTTCAGAGGGTTTCCCACCTACCCGTGCCCAGAACTGAATTTAAGAGGTCCAATCTTGGGTCAGACAAATCCATCATCCCTGAAGACAGACAAAAGCTCTGTGTTCTGGACAGCCAGACAACCTGAATTTGGGGGGTGTGGCCTTCACTGCTATATAATTTTGGCTTGGAGGTTTATTATTTGTTTGTTTACTTAATTATTTAATTATTTCTTATGGGATTTCTCCATGTAGGTACAGTCTTGCTGAGACCTCCTAAGCTCTTATTTGGAAAATAAAAGATCCTTTTTTTTTTTTTTTTTTTTTTAAAAAAGAGAGTAGAGAGGTTTATAATCACTTCAGATGGGAGACTAAAACTGCTGAATAGAGAACTGTGCTTGGAGGAGATCAGCTGGGAATGAGATGAAGCACAGTGAAGAGCAGCAGATGGTTTCTAAACTGACAAAGCAAAGAGCTTTCTCTTTACTCCAGTTCTAAATTCTTTAGAATCCTGGAATCTCCACACTGAAAGAGACCTCCAAAGTCACCTGGTCTTTCCTCCATCCTTGGCAATTGTCACCCACTGCCTGTTTCCCAGGGCAGTCAACTCTATATTCTTATAACTCGGTTGAAAAAAATCTTCTGAAGTTCTTAGAATGAGCTGAAATGAGCCTCCCCGTAACTTCCATCCACCAGTCACAGGTTTGTTCTCAGGAAGCCAGTGCAGAGAAGAAAGTATCAACTTTAGTCCAAGTTAGCTTGGACTACACCATTCGCAGCAGCTACCGTGTCATCTTCTCTTCTGGATTATACCCCTAGTTCTTTTAACCACTCTTCATTTTCGGTCATTTCCAGACCCTTCACCCTCCTGGCCACTCGCCTCTGGATGCTTTCCAAGCTGTCAGCTTACATTTTACACTGTGACTGGGACTCTGTGCTGATGTTCCTAGATTCTCTGTTGATGGGCTGACGGATGTAGGGACATCCTGAAACTGCAAAGCCGCATGCAGATGTCTCACCAGAAACTGGTTACAGGGACACGTCCTGTCATCAAGAACAATCTTGGAGTAGCTGGCAAACACTATGGCATGTTTTCTACCATGAGAACCACATGCTACATATCTTTAAATGTGTCTCTAGAGAATCAGAGTATAGTTGGAAATGATTTATTTTTCCTCCAATGAACGCTTAGTATCAATCTTCTAGGATCCTATCTCTGATTATAGAAGAAAGGCTTTGGAGCTGTGACAATAGATGGCCCAGTCTCTAACCTCAAGGAGATTAAATGGAATGCTCTACAAAAGCTTAATTGGCCCAGGTGTGCTAGCTCTAAGCAACTTTGGAAGAATTCTGCTTGTGATTAAAAAAAAAAGCATAGTCATAGATGATTGGAGATGGAAGGAATCTCAGGAAGGTTGAATTGATGTCCCTTGGTTTATAGATGTGCAAACTGAGCTCCAGAATTTGTAGCTCATCCACCTACCCATCTATCCTTCCATCCATCCACACAACAAATGGATTTATTTAGCAGCCACAATTTGCAAGGTAATATATTTGGGGGAGTCCAAAATGAACAACAATACCAGGTAAGGAGTGGGAAGTAACCTCACTGGTGTATGGATAAAGAACTCTTATTGAATGATCTGGCCAAGGTAATCCAGTTGGTTGGCATCAGAGCCAGGAATAGAAGCCCGGTCTTCTGACATCTGGCACAGGGCTTTTCCCAAAGCACATGCTATCACTAGTAAATGACTAGATGGTAGGTGATAGAGCATCTGTTCTATTTCAGGGGACTGCGTCCTAATGGAATCCTATTTAGACATTTCAGGCAATATGTCTGTAATTGGTGAATATGCTGGTTGCACAGAATGCTTCACCACTGAAAAGCACGATGCAGACGCTAGAGACAAAAACTATTCCTGTCCATCTTCCAGAAGCATAGACAATCCCTCCTTAGCCCCTTCATTCATGACTCCCCCTTGCCAACAGTTTACCAAAATTCTCCCCCAGGATCCACCAGAGAGCAAATCCAAATTGTTATCCTTAGCTTTCCTGCTCTTTGAGCTCCACAAGATTGGATGTTATTGGCTTTCCTGAAACATCCTCCTCCCTTGGTTCCCAGATGCTTCTCTCTCCACTCTCCCCTTGCTGACTATCCCTTGTCAGTCCCTTACCCATGAACATTTTCAGATATATTACCTTGTACATTATAGCTTCAGAATAAATACATTTGTTGAGTGGGATGGATGGATGGATGGCCAGGTGAATGAATGACAAATTCTGGAGCCCAGTTTGCCCATTTATAAACCAAGCAATATTAATTCAAGCTTCCTAAGGTTCCTCATTCTTCATATTTTGCCATAATGTCTCTCCTTTGAGGACTGACTCATTCATAGTACCTCTGCTATCATCTCTATATATGAAGCTTCCAAATCTACATCCCCACCTTGACAAGTATCCCTTGTTCCACTTGGCTCTCCTTCTGTTGCTTCAAACTCAACAGGTCTCAAATCAAGCCATCCTTGCCTGATCCCCACTATACTCCATGCCAAACATCCATCTCCTTTCCACCACCCTAACCAGCAGCCCTCCCTTCCAGACTCATTCTCTTAGTTCATCAGGCTCAAAACATTGAGATAAAATTTAGTTTTCCTCTCCTGTTAAATAAGACAATCATCTACAGAAAGTCATTAGATATTCTTCTCTCAAATCAGTTTAATTTTATCCATCCATCTATCCATGAATCCATCTTTCATCCTTTGAGAACATCCCAGCTTACTCTGGGATGACTAGGTCATGTTTCAGGGAAGCCGGATCCCTGTCCTGCAAGCTCGGAGTAACGTCACATCTCAGCCAGAGTTGCTGGTATATGCATCCCCCAGGTGTTTAAGCTATGCCCAGCCAGATGCTCCACTCACCTCCTTTTCACCCTTGAATACAAGTCCAAGGCCAAGAGCACGTGCAGGGCCACCCTGGCACACCAAGATGCCTCTCCATCAGGAAGTCTTGCTGGAGAGCAAATGGCCCTCTTACTCCTCTGGGAGGGGAGCCTCTCCAATGGCACAATGGGCCATAACCTGAAATCAGACCTTATTTTATAATACGCAGCCGGGAGCTCAGGGCTCCCCAGGTTGAGCAGTGACCCCTCTAGTGCAGCCCACTCCCAAATCCTTCCCTCCTTAGCCTCATTTCCCCACCACCCACTTCTGCTCCAAATGCCAGTATCAAGTCCTCCTCTATGATTGTTTGCAAAGAGGGGGAGGGATGAAGGGGGCTGTATGTTAGTCAAACATCTTTAACCCTCCCCAAGAGCATAGATGCAAATGTCCAGGAGAAACCCACTTTGGGGCAGTGTTGGGGCACACAGAGTGGCTACGATCCAGGCATGACGTCCCAGGTACCCACGTAAAGATATTTTCAGTCTGACCACAGATACCTGCATCCAGATTTCTAGACTTACAGGAAATTGGAGCTTCAAGGGCCCTCAGCGACCAACCAATGCAATTCCCCCTTGTGCAGATGGGAAGACCAAGGCTCAGTGACTTTCCAAGGTCACTCAGTGAGGCACAGACAGAGCTGGAGCTAGAAGGCAGAGGGCCAGTCCAGTAGGCAGGATAGTGACAGCGAGCTACCCTGTCACTGAGATAAGACCCCACGGCAGCTGGGGGTTCTGGGTTCTGTCCCTTAAACTTTGAGTAAAAAGGGTTCTGTTAGTGGAGGCAGGTGGATGGTGTGAGCCCAGAAAGGCAGTAGAGAAGTGGGGTGTGGGTCTGAGTGGGGTGGGAGCACGTCCAGTGAGGGGTGACCCATGCTCGGCCTGGGAGCCCAGCACAGCGGGAGAGGCAGGGAACGGCCCCGCAAGGACTTGAACTTCATGTTCCCCACCAGGGGCCTGATCACCTGGGGAGCCAGCCAATTTCACAGAAGGACTCCCTTCCTGCCCTCTCTGCCTACTCACGGGGCTGGCTGGCCAAGAGGCAGCCCTTCCACCCACGGCTCCCATGGCTGCCGGGGACTCAGGCACCCTGCCTGCTCACCTCACCCCTCATGTCCAGACGTGCTCGGGATGCACGCTGTCTTTGCCAAGGGCCCTCAGAGGTTCAGACTATCCACATCCACTTCCAGGGACTGAGGCTCCCCGGGTACTGAAAAATAAAGAAATGCCAAACAGGGTTACAAAAATTGAGTTGTGTTAAAAACATTTCCTGTGAACAAATTAACACTCTTTACACACACGCACACACACACACCCCCCAAACATAATGCAACATAATCGTGCTATTCAGAAAATAGTCATAGAAATTATACAAACATTCAGAGGCTCCCTTGGCAACGTGGCCCAGCAATGAACATGGATTTAAAGTTGTACGGTGAAGGTCTCCTTCAGCAAATCTCTGACTGGATGTGAAGCCGCCCTCAAAGGTAAGTAACATCTGAGGTCGAGACACGGACCAAACGCCTCTTGTGTCTGAGCCCCAGTCCCTCAGCCAGCTCCATCCTGAGGTGTGCAGTTGACAGACTCTACCTGAAGGTGAGCCGCAGCCCCTCAGGGACTGGGCCTATACTGGCTGCCTGTCACACTCACATCCACACGCAGCCCCAAGCCTGCACCTCAGGGAGACAGGGAGGGACACCAGGCTGCCCCCAGGGACAGCGCAGGAGCCTGGGCTGCCGGTGGGCAGCCGGGCCTGGCTGAATGAGGCCTTTTCATAACACACCACCCAAGAGGGGGATGTAATCCCTCCCTAGCCACACAGAGCCCTCTCAACCCAGGCAGCACAGTGCACTGTTCACACAGCTCAGGAAACAAAATAAATATATTCTCCCCCAAAGACCCCACAATGGGGCTTTTTCATGGCAGAGAATCAGTAACAGCCCCCTCTCTCCACCCGGCCGACAGCCTACGGGTCCCTATAGCCTTTGCCTGACCCTTTCTAGACTCAGGGTCCACCTGGCCCAGCCCAGGCCTGCCTGCCCACTTTCTGTCAAGGTCTTGTACGGACAGTGGCCCCAAGGGTAGGTATTGGGCACAGTCTGCAAGCATCCAGGGAAAGGAAGGAGGCAGGAGCGGGACCTAACATTTGCTGATTTCCTACTATGTGTCAGGCAGGCAAGAGACTCAGTGAGGCCACCCCTTCTTGATGGATTAAAGCCGCCCGCAGATTAGATTGCACAGGGCTGAGGAGGGGGGCAGCTACCAAGGTTACCCTTGAGATTCCTGGTCAACCATGCAAAGATCCAGGCCAAACTACATAGTTGGGGGAGCCACCCAGTGTTCTCTGACCCCTCCACCACACGAGGCCCTGAACTATCCCATGCCCGCATGTCCTATGGGAGGCTCACTTTCAGGGGGATGTCAACCAGCCCTGAAAACACTTCTCTGGTACTTTGCCCCACTCCCCAGTCACAGCTAAACCAAATCATCTGTGACTCCCCAACATGTTCACCTGCCTTGGATGGTGCACTTCCCTCTGTCTGGAATGCCATCTTCCTTTCACTCTCCTCTCTCTAAAATCATGGGGAATAGTAAAAATAAATAGATAACATTCAGTGAGTGTTTACTCTGGGCCAAGTGCTTATTGGAACGCAAGCATCACCTCCTACAGGAAGCCTTCCCTGACTTTACCCAGCATTGTGACCATCTGTCTAAGAGTCTCTCTCCCCAACTGGATGGGGAGGGCCTAGAGGTCAGGGCCATGCACCCCATCTCTGAGTGCCCGGTTCCTTTCCCAGAGGTGACCCCTAAAGGTTGGGTGAGTGTGGTGCCTATACAGCACCTCATACTAGTACAAGCCCTGAGCCACAGAGTATAATGGCTATAGTCTAGGAGTCAGCATCCCAGCTGTGAGGCCTGGGCAAATAATTTAACCATCTAAGCTCTATTTTTTGCTTTGTTTGTATTTTTGTTGTTGTTGTTGTTTTTAGTTTTTAATTTCAAGCACAGAGTTGGGTTAATTCCATCCTTTAGCTCAAGGTATATGATCACCATTAGTTAATGCAAGGCCCCTTCTTATTTTATTTCTTTTTTATAGCTTTAATTGACATAGAATAATATTTAAAGTGTGCAGTTTGATGAGTTTTGGCATGTTCACGCACCCGAAGAACCATCATTGTGATCCAGGTAATGAACAAATTCATCACCCCCACAAGCCACAAGTTTCTCTGTGCCCTTTGGTAATCTCTCCCTCCCTCCTCTCCCCTCCTCCTATCCCCAACTCTGGGGGCAACGACTCATCTGCTTTCTGTCATTATAGATTAGCTTGTGTTTTCTAGAAATGTATATAAATGGAATCATACTGTCTGGATTTTGTCATTCAGCATAATTATTTTGCACATCATCCATATTTTTGTGTGTATCAATGGTTTTTCCTCTTTAATTGTTGAGTAGCATTCTACTATATGGTTATAGTACAATTTGTTCGTCCATTTATCTGTTGATGTACATTGGAGTTGTTCCCAGTTTTTGGCTATTACAAATAAAGCTTCTGTGAACATGTATATAGAAAACTTTGTGTGGACATATACTTTCTTTTTTTTTTTTTTTTTTTTGGCGGTACATGGGCCTCTCACTGCTGCGGCCTCTCCCACCGCGGAGCACAGGCTCCCGATGCGCAGGCTCAGCGGCCATGGCCCACGGGCCCAGCCACTCCGCGGCACGCGGGATCCTCCCAGACTGGGGCACGAACCCGTGTCCCCTGCATCGGCAGGCGGACTCCCAACTACTGCGCCACCAGGGAAGTCTCGACATATACTTTCATTTCTCTCTCGAAGTAGAATGGCTGGGTCATATTTTATTTTATTTTTCTCCTTCATTCCCGATCTTTACTCTCACTCTCCCTTAAGCACCCACTCTGATATTCAACGTATTCCCTTAACTATGAACATATCCTCATAAAATGCTCAGAGCTGTCATGTGTGCAGTGGGGGGGAGTTAACTTATGTACATAGTACTATACTGTAAATCTAGTTGTTTCTTGTTTCACTTGATCTTATTTTTTGAGCTCCATTATGCCTACTCTGCAGTTAGAAGTTTGCTGCTTCTAACTACTGTGCAACATTCATAGTGTGTCCCCACCACCTTACTTATCCCTCCCTTTGGTGAACACCAAGGTTGCGCCCAACGCAGCACTCCCATAAATAATGTCATGGTGAACATGTCATCCTTCCAGTCCCCTTGCCAATCTGCACAAGCACTGAGTTGGATCTCCGGGTCCCAAGGTATGCACTTACTTCTTATCACCCAGGGTTGCTGGCTTCACTGCTTCCACACTGCCTGAGCCAGTTACCTGTCTGCCCTCCAGCAGTGCTCCGGCCCCCACCTCCCCACATCCCGGCCAACGCTGAGTACCTGTCCACTTTGCTAATCTTTTCCCTTCTGATGGGTGTCGAGTGATATCATGTTTCAATGCATATTCATCTTATTACTAATGAGATTGAGCATCTTTTGAAATACCTGTTAGCTCTTCTCTTTCTGTGAATTACCAATTTGTATTCTTTGCCTGTCAAACTTTGTGTTTCCTAGCTTTTCCTTACTGATAGGCAGGAGCTCTTTGTTTCACTTTGTTTGAATTGAGATATAACTTTCAAAAAGTAAAGTGCACAGATCTTTAGTGTGGAACTTGATTCGTTTTTACACATGTTTACACTGGTGTAACCATTGCCCAGATCAAGATTTAGAACATTTCCAGCCCTCACAAAGATTCTCTGTGTCCCCCTAAGTCAGTAACCTCTTAAGGTAGCCACTATTTTGACTTCTATCACCTTAGATTAGTTTTCCTGTCCCAAAACTTCATGAAAATGGAATTAAATGGTACGTACTTTTTGCACTGAATATTATCCGTGAGACCCATCTGTGTTGTTGTCTGCAGCATTAGGTCATTCTTTTTCATTGCTGCATAATATTCCACCATGTGCCTATACCACAATTTATTCACCCTTTTTCTTGTTGCTGGACATTTGGGTTGTTTCCAGTTTGGGGCTATTACACATGAATAAAGCATCTATAAACGTTCTTGAACATGCCTTTTGATGGATATAAGCACTCAGTGCAGTTGGGAGTGGAATTGTTGCATCATTGGGATTTTTGCAGGTTTAGCTTTAATGGACAACTGCCAAACATTTTCCAAAATGTTTGTACCAATTTACACTCCTACCAGTGGTTTCTGAAAATTCCAGTGGCTCCTTATCCCTGACAATACTTGATACTTTCAGTCTTTTTAATTGTAGCCATTCTGGTGGGTTTTGTAAGAGAGATCTATATATCCTAAGAGATTCACTTCTTTCGGGTTTTATATACTGTCTTGAAAATGTAATTTCACCCATCTGTTATCTTAGTGCACCATGTATGGTATTTGTCTCCTCATCTGTAAATGGAGATAATACCACCTACCTTCAAAACCTGGCAAACAGTGGGTGCTCAATTCATCTTACTACACATTTCTGTCTCCACCGTTCGACGGGTGTTCTTCCAGGGCAGGGACTGGATGTTAATTTGTGTAGCAACCAGGGCTCCAGCTCCGGGCCAGCAAGGAGCGGTTTTTCAATAAAATTTGTAGATTAAGTGACGGAGCCTCCCAGAAGCAATCTCCAGACTGCAATTCAAGGATCTGAGGGAGGGAACGAGGGGCCTGTGGCAGTGAAGTTGGAAGAACCATTTCCTTTTCAGGCATCCAGTGGGTGGGGAGAGCCTCCTCCTCCAGGGGTCGGCCCGTGGACTTAGCGAGGAGGGATGGGGTCAGGTGGGAGCCGGGGCTGAGATGGCCATTTTTCCTCTTGAGCACTCGCTGCCCGGGTGGGCGGCGCGGAGCCGGCCAGCTGCCTTCTGCCCCTCTGCCGCTCCCTTTTTTCCAAAGGCTCTGCCCAGAGAAGGAGTAGAAGGAGAAAGAGGCGGCGGCGGCAGAGGCGGAGGAGGAGGGCGCTAGCCTCGCCCCCGCGCGGCCGCCCGAGCTCCCTCGGGTTCTCACTGTCCTGGGCGGGCGCTGCTGGACCACGCCGAGCCGCCGCTGGCAGCCGGACCGAGGCGCCTCGCCGCGTCGCCGCCTCGTCGCTTCGCCACCTGGCTGCCGCGGCGGCCGCCGCCCCCTCCGCCTGCAGAGCCGCCCGCAGGCCAGGCTGGGCAGCCACAGGGGCGCCGCCACCGCGGGCATCACCCTCCCCGGGGGCAAACAGCACTTCTTAGCCAGAGGGTTCGCCAATCCCGCACTGAACCCTTATAGACTCGCAATTAGAGTTTAGTCCCCCCCTCCCCTTACCCACTAGGGCCTGAGGACCGGGGAGGCGAAGCAATTGGTCCAAGGTCGCTTGGTGAATTAGGAACAGTCAGCACTAGGCTCTAACCCCCATTCCCTGTCCTCCCTTGCCTCTGCCCTGTGGCCAACACACAGGCATTTCACTCAAGTATACCTCCCAGATCCCTCCTGACTCCCCAGGCTCCTCTCTCTCTGCGGTACTCTGAGTCAAAGCCAGGTCCTGTGTATCACCTAGGGGCTGGCAACACCCCGCATGGGTCTCCTGCCTTCCCTCTTGTCCCCCTAACATCCCATTCTCCATCCAGCAGCCAAAGTGATCTTTTAGAACAGGAATCTGATCACCACTCTGCCCTGTTTGAAAGCCCCGATGTCTCCCAGTACGCTGGGAATACAGGCGAAAGCCAACGCCACAGCCCCAGGCCCCTGCTTTTACTCCCCTCCACCTATTATGCTCAGTCCCCTGAACTGAGTTCCAACCTGCCGAGTTATTTCCACCCCAGGGTCTTTGCACTTGCTCTTCCCTCTCCCCCAAGCACTCCTTCTCTCAGGGTTCTTAACCAGGGCCGGGGTGGGGGTGGGGGTCCATAGATTGAGGTGGATTTTAATTTAATTGTTTTCCTATGTAACCCTGTGTAATACATTTTATGTGTTTAAGAACATCATTTGGGGAAGGGGTCCATAGGCTTCACCAGAGTGTCCCAGTGCCTGTGGCACAGAAGAGTTTAAGAACCCCTAGACCTTTGCATGTCTGGCTCTTCCTTGCCCTTCAAGTTCCAGCTCAATGTCACCTCCTCAGGGAGGCCTTCCCCAGTTATGTCAGCTAAGGCTGCTCCCTTCCTTATCTGGTCATTGTCCAGCACAGAGTTTCTTAAAGTGTGGTCCCTGGACCCACAGCAACAGCATCACTCAGGAATTTGCTCAAAATGCATGTTCTTAGGACCCAAGAAACTCTGGGATGGGACCCAGCATTCTGTTTTAACAAGCCCTCAAAGATGATTCAGATGTTGGATTCTCAAGTCGGAAAACCGCTGGCCCAGCATGTTACCCCTGTGCTCTCACAGTTTTCACCATCCAGCCAAGGCAAGTTGGAACCTGGGGGCCTGAAAAGAGGAAGGACAATGGGGGAAAAGGTGGAAGGGGAGCTGGCTGAGTAATGAGGTGGAGCTACATCAGACCTACAGCCCACAGAGAGTCAGGCTGTCTTGGGGAAGAGGCACGGTTTGACTTCAGCCAGAGTAGGGCTTGCAGAGCCTGGTTCTGCCTCCTGTTGGCTGGCCCAGGTCACCATCTTGCTGAAGAGGGGAAGGAGGTCCACATTCTTGTGTTTCACAAGTGACAGGAGAGGAGTTTGCATTCCCCTGGGCACTCATAGCTCGGCCCTGGTCTGAACATTGACCAGTATCCCTGAGGTCCCATTTGGAACCAGCCACAGTGGCTCCCAACTCATACCAGCCTGGTCTCCTGGCCTCTGCCCCAGTGGCCACAGGAAGTTCCAGGGCAATCCCAGGATCCTCCCATCCTGAGCTGTTTCCTGTGCATATTCCAGGAGGGCCAGATGTTCCTGCAACCTGAGTCTGAGCCTTTCTTCAGACTGGAGAGCTGGTTTTGCCAGTCCCTGGAAGCTGCCTGTTGCTTCCTGCAGACCAGCTAGGTGCAGCCTGCAGCCTCTGGCTTTGGTGTTGTAAAAGGGGAGTTATGGCCCTGTTCCTTTTGGCCACTGGTCTCTGGCCTCCGTGCAATTCCCAGGCCCCCGGGGGGAAACCAGACACTTTTAATTGACTTCCCCAATCTGATGATAGAGTATTGGGTATCAATAGACCACAGGCAAGCTATTTTCATCCATGATTTCAGATGGCAGCAGAAGCCCAGGCTACCACTATCCTGCCACGTCACCTCACGGGATGAGCTCACCCCTTCTGCTAGCACAGCAGCATTTGCTGTGGCCAGTCAGTCTGATTCGGGACCTCCCAGGGAAAGTTTTGGAAGTGGGGTGTAAGCAATTACAGCAGTGTGGCTGAACCAGAGTCTGTTGGAGAACAGCCTGGAGTGAGGAGACCTGGGCATTCTCCCAGCTCAGCCCCTTCCTAGCTGGGGACATTAGGCACATGACTTGTCTGATCTATGCCTCAGTTTCCTTACCTGCCAAGAGGAAGTGGAAGTAGATGACAACGCTGGCTCTGGAATTCTACAATGAAGCCTGAGTGCTTTTTTTTCACCCTGTCTTATTTCAGAGTCCTGAGTCTTGCTAGCTGTCATCAAGATAAGAATCCCCAACTTGACAACATTCAGGGGTCCTGAGTTTGGTCCCAAATTCCCCACTTGCATGCCCTTCCTGAACCTTGGCCAACCCTCCTGGGTTGATTGGGTCTCCAAAGCGTTTAGGGCACCTCACAGGCATATGCCTGCACTCTGGGTCCAGTGTGAGCAAGCATAAATTGAGGAGGTGGTGATATGACCAGTATGCTGTGGCTACTTCTTCTCCTCACAACCCCTTGCCAGACTGCTGCACTAGATCTTTCACTCAGCATTGCCTGTCTGATCTACATGGTGCCCTTCCCCCACCAGTCTGTGAGTTCAAAGGCAGGCAGGGAATCCAACCACCTCTGTGTCTTCAGGACACAGTGGGCACTTAAGTAACAGTCATGGAACGAATGAATAAGCCAATAAATGGATGGATGGATGGATGGATGGATGGATGGATGAATGGATGGGTGGATGAATGAAAGAAAGAAGGCAACCCATGAGAGGCATGCTTGCTTAATACACTGTGTGTATGTGTGTGTTGTTGCTAGGTGGCAGAGAGGACAGGATTAGTCACAGTGAACTAGGAGGGAACTTGATGGCTCTGCCTGGAAGCCTTCCCCCTCAGTCACAGTCTGCAGACTCAAGAACAGAGAGAAGCTTTCCTCCGCGAGAAAAACCATAGAATCATGGAATGTTGGCTCCAAGCAAAAACCACAGGTCACTTAATCCACACCCCTCCAATGGGGAAGCAAAAGACCCAGACAGGTTTAGTTCCTGCCTGTACGCTGAGCTCATCATGGAAACTGTTGTTTTTTCCATGAAAAATGAGCCAGGGGCCAGGGAAGAAGGGGCACAAGAGGAGTCAGTATTAAATAGAAAACTGTTAATCACAGAGAAAGCCTGTGCCTTCCCCAGGGCCTGACCAGCCCAGGGCAGGGGGCTCACAAAGCAAAGTGGGCTTGCCAAGCTCCAGAGGTGCCAGCTCGCCTGGGCTGGGCCATCAGGCATTATGGAACCAAGCCAGAGGCTCCAAGAAACACCTAAGCTGGCCTTGTGCTCATCCTGGAACGCGGTTTCCTGCTATTTCCTTATAGAAGGAGGTTTCTGCTGAGCACAGGGTTTTCTACATTTTCCATCCCTTGGCTATTAAAGAAAAACAGGAGACAAAATATAAAATCCTTCCCCGAGGTTGCCAGAAATTTCCCAGTTTTGAAGAATGAAGAGCTTAAGCTCTGTCCTGTAGTCCCTAGAGGCCTGATGCATGAAGCAGCAGGAGCTGATCCCAAGGTGCAAACTGCTCACACAGGCTGCTCCCCTCGGCATGGCAGGGAGCAGAGTGCTGAGCCCTTATGTTGCGGCTGAGGCAGCCTCCTGAGCTTACACGGCTCCAGGAGGAGAGATGGCAAGAGGACAGGGAGACCAGCACAGGAGCATTAGGAGTCCTGGAGGAAGGAGCTCTAATCAGAAGGTTTAAGTCGGCTTTGGAGAAGATGATACAGGCCCTACTAAATTCACCACTGAAATTCTCATCTTTGTCATAATGCCATGTCTCCAGAAAGCCCTGCTTAGGGAAGAAGGACAGTTGTCTTTAATGCATTCCTGTGGGGTGAGTACCTTGGGAAGCCAGAGAATCCCTACAGGGGTGGAGGATGGGTCAGGAAAGGTCTGGAGCACAGGACCTCCATAGGAGGGCAAGCCTGCGGGACATCAGCTCTTGGGGTCCCAGGAGAGCTGGGAGATGGAGGCAAGGGGACTGCCTGGACCTCCACCTGAGGATAGGAGCGGAAAGACCTCACAGGAATATGCCCACACTCTGGGTCCAGAGTGAGCTTAAGTTGAGGAAGTGGACCTATGTCTAGGATATCCTCACATCTGCCCCTTCCAGGCCCATCCTCAGGCCCTCAGGCCCCTCACCTACACATGTGGGAGGCAGTACAGACACTGTGATGATCCAGAGTCAACAACCTGCCATCAAGGTCAGCACTGCCCCTCGTAACCTGTGTGACTCAGGCAGTACCTGACTCCTCTCTCTGCCTCTGTCACTTCATCTGTGAAATGGAAATAATGCCCGCACCTCCATGCCTGGGTTGATGTGAGAATTGAGATAAAGCAGCAAAGTGAGGAACACAGCTCCAGTGTTGACAAATGTGAGTTGTTAGGGAACTAACCAATGCTTCTGGGGCTGAATAAGGACAAGCACAGCCCATTCAGCTGGACATCTCTGGAGCAGGCTCACCTGCAGGCTGCGAGTCAGGCACAGCAGAGGGAAGAGGCAGGGCGCTACGGCGTGGGTGAGAAAAGAGGCCTGCCCCACGGGGTTGATGGTAAATTATGGGCCTAATGGAGAGACAACTGTTCTAAGAGCAGAGACTGGAGGTGGTGTTCAGGGAATGCTGCCTGCAGGGGGCGCTAGTTTCTCAGGAGGGGCTTGGTTCTGAGACTACAGAAAGCAGGGTCGTGACAACCAGCATCATCCCAGGCCTTGTGTTCCTACAGGACCTCATGGAGGTGAAGAGCCCTGACCTTGTCAACCCCTGTTCCTTGCAAGGGGTGGTGCAAAATGGACGAAACTCAGGGACTTTGGAACATGGGAGGAACTAGTTCCAATGTCCCCTCCCTCTTCTGGGTGACTTCCCTGAAGCTCCCAAACCCCTGTGTTCCCAAGCGCCTCATCCTTAAGCTTCTATACACCACGCACTGCAGTCACTGGGCACTACGTTTTGGTTGCCCCCACTGGCCTGAGTTCCCCGAGGGCAGGAACTGTGTCATCCCCAAGTCCAGCTCGGCCTCTTGGCGCACCGGCACAGCAGGGGCACACACACATAAGATTTTTTTGAAAGAAGTTAGAATTTTGACATTTCTAAAAAAAGCATCAAAGTCCCTATTATAGGGCAAATGAAAATTTTGTTGGCCTCCCTTACACTCCTATTGGTTTAGTGTGGCTTTCATATTGATTACATATGGGGCATATTCTTCTAGGTCCATAGCAACTTTCAAAGTCTCTACCCAGCCCTGCTTATGAAACTTGCTTCTGCTTTTTGGTTTCTCAAAACAGCACCTGCAAAGTTTGGTGTTAGCTATGTTTGCCAGCAAACAATAAGCCCCAACATGACTTCTCTCAGAGTTTTGTTGGTTTAAAAAAATGTATATATATATATATATATATATATATATATATATATATATATATGGTTAAACACATCGTTTCTTAAAAGAAAACCCATGATTAAGAAGAGCATTTCAAGTCAGATCTGGGTTTGAGTCCTGTCTCACCACTCAACCAAATGAATGCTTGAACAAATTGCTTAATGTACTTGATACAACACAACCCCCGTAAGCCCTTTGCTTCTTCGTCTAATGATTTATTTGGTATTTATTGGTGCCTACTGTGTGTAGGCACTGTTCTAGGTGACTAGGATACATCAGTGCACAAAACAAGCTCCTAGTGGTACTTATATTCATTAAAGATAGTGGGGAGACAATAAACAATAGACATAATCAATAAGTAAAGTGTATGTTAAGTTAGAGGGTGACAAGGTCTATAGAGAAAAGAAAAAGTGGCAAAGGATCAAGCAATGGGGTGCTGAGGGCGGGGGGAGGGGCAAGCTGCAGATTTAAATGTTTTTGAATATAAAACATTTGACATGATGGTTAAGAGCATGGATTCTGGAGCCAGACCTGGGTTTAAATCCCAGCATGTGCTAGCTGTGTGACCTTGAGCAAGCTACTTAACCTCTCTGTGCTTCAGTTTCCTCATCTCTAGAAGCGGGCCCATGTTCCTCCCTGTGCCCCTCTGGCTCATGGGGCTTGTTCGTGCCCGAAGTCTGAGACAGATTAGAGGCGCCACAACCCAGAGGTCATTTACGTCGAGCTGTGGATGTTACCCGCATTGTTTGGCCAGGTCAGCAAGATGCTGACGGCCTTCTACATGTGGTTCAGGGTCTTCCTCGTGATCAACGCGGTCACAGGATGCAGACTCTTGGATCTTCATCATCGGACCGCCCTTTTACCAGTATGTTATGACGCTCCTCATTGTGGCAATGTCTTTCCAGTTTCGTATCCTGGGAAATCGAGCGAGCGCTCTGGACCAGATGGCTGCTAAATTCTGCGTGGGCCTGGGGGTGCTTCGTTTAAGGCTGGGTCCGGTCCAGAATCCCTTATCCAGATGACTGCTGGTGGCAGACCCAGGACTAGGATGGTGTTGCCCGCAGGAGTGCTGACCTGCAGGTTGGGAGGCTAAGGCTCCATCCAGTTTTGTTTGTGCCATGAAATATGCGGTTGAGGATGGGAGTGGGGAAAACCGTTCTTAATTCTGTCACGTTCAAGTGATTGCAAGCTTGACCTTTTAAGGAAAGTTTCAGTGGTTTTATAATAAATGATTTTCATTGAAAAATAATGCTAATAACAATAACTAGCCACCTCATAGGCGATTATTATAAGAACTAAATGAGTAAGTTACATGTAAAGTGCTTGGAACAGAGCTGGCCCGTAGTGAAAGCTGTATTCCTGTTGAATATAAGCAGTAGGAAGCACTGGCTAAATGTCAGTGTTTAAATAATCCCAGAATCCTAGGACTCACCTTCTTTCTCTGGGCCCCCTTAGGTTGTGGGCATGGGAAAGGGTAGGCAAGGTCCCCCTCAGCCTCTTCAGCTCAAGACTCAGCAGGAATCCCCTTCCTTTGCTTGGCAGTAAAGGGTGAGGGCAAGCCCACTAGCTCTAGACCAAGCTGATTCGGGCTTGAAACCCATTTCCACCACTGGCTAGCTGTGTGACCTTGGGCAACTCGCCCAATCTCTGCAAGCCTTGATTCCTCCTTTCTAATGTGGGAATAATAATTATTGATTATTTATCATGACCCAGGCACTGTTCTAACTGCTTTGCAAATATCACTTCATGTCATCTTTGCCACCACCTTATGAGCTGGTTCTTTTGTTATCCTCTTTTACAGGCAAGGAAACTGAGGCACAGAGAGGTAAGACGTTTCCCTGGTGGAGCCAGGATTTCAACCCCCGTCTGCCTGACCCCAGAGCTCCCCACCCCCTGCCCCTCCCTGTAGCGACACCCAGGCTGGGTGTGTAACACACACACTCCAAGCTCAGAGCTTGACACCTGGCACTGCCCTTCCCTTCCTCAGTTCCTTCCCTACGAGTGGCTGGTTAGAAGTGGGTAGTTTGGGCCCAGGGGTCCTTTGCCTCTTGTTTGTATTTTAAAAGTTCTTTCTGCCCAGGCAGAGAGGCGTCATCATAGGCTCCAAGTTTGCAGTTGGCCTATATTTCATACCCGGTACCTCCGCCAAGCCCCTCCTCCCCCAAGAAAACAGGTCTCTGCTACTTGGTAACATCAAAATAATTAAATTTTAAACATCTGTATTTGGCCAAAGCTCAGCCCTCAAAGGGGGATCTGGCTAAACCATGTTTCAGAAAGAAAAAATTTAAAAATCTACTAGACTAGGTTGTTTGTTTGTTCGTTTTAATGAAGAGACTCAGAGAGGCTAAAATGTCTGGGGATAGGTGGGGACAATAGGGAAGTGGGATTCATTCTTCAGAGAAAATCCCAGGGGGGGCCACGTGAACAATCAGAAATAAACCGACTTGTGCTTATTCCAGTGTGTAGGCCTTTAAATAGACCCTGGGTGCATTTCTGTAAATGTGGGACAAGGTGTCCCTTCTGAAGGCTGTTTATGGGACTTGGTTGTTCTGGCCTTCAATGGGCTGCTTTGTTGTGTGTCTGCCTGAGCAGCCACAGCGGACGCCGAGTGGCTCCAAAGCTCATGCTCCCTCCGCCACTTTCCTTAAGCAAACTCCAGAAGCAACAGTCACCCTGGGAGTGAGGATTGCACAAGAGCGGATGGGACCCAGGCTGTGGCACCAGGACCTTCCAGGGCTCCCCAACAAGGACCGCCCTCCTGGGCCTCCTCTGAAGTGTTCCAGAGTGGCTCTGGTGGGACCCAAGATAAAGCCTCAGCCCCTTGGTCCCTCCGTTCCCTGCCTTAAGGGGCTCCTTGCTCCTTGATCCCTAACACAGTGCACTTTCCACCGCAGGGAGACAGAGTACAGGGGGCCCACCACAGAAGGTCGCTATGAGTTCAGCCCTGCCAGCCAGGGGACAGGCGAATGTCTATTAGTTCAGTCTTTTCTCCATCCGTTCAGTCACCTACACTCTAAACTACCACTGTGCCTTAGGAACAAATAATCCATAATCAAAATCACAATAGCTAAATCTATTGGACGTTTACCGTGTACCTGGCCCCATGCTAAACTCCTACATACCTTCTTTCTTTAATCCTCAAAATGACTCTGAGTGTATCTTCCTCACTTTATTTAGTTTTTTACATACTGTCAATAGAGTATATGCGTCAGTCCCAATATCCCAGTTCATCCCACCCTATCCTCACTTTATTCTTCCCATTTACAGGCAAGAAAACTGAGACTCAAGTTCCTGCCAAGGAGGCCAAGGTCCTGCAGCAGTTAGTCAAGAGCAGACCAGGACTCTAACCTAGGTATGTTCAATTCCAAAGCACGTAGTCTTTACCATTGAACTCTCCTGCCTTGATGATGCACTATACACCACCTCTGGCCCCCAGAGCTCAGCCTGGTGGGAAGGATACGCAAGGAAACAGACCATTACAAAAGACCTATAGAAATACTAGCTCGGGCGAGAAGGTCTAGTCCAAACAGGGCAAGTAGGTCATAAAGAACTTAAGAGATGGTCTTTGAGTTCAGTCTTTTTTAAAAAAAGTAAAAGTTAGCCAGGTGGAGGAAGGTGATCTGTTCCCTGACTAACCTGAAAGATTCTTCAGAATGGGAGGAGGTGAGAGAGAGAGAGAGAGAGAGAGAGAGAGAGAGAGAGAGTGTGTGTGTGTGTGTGTGTGTGTGTGTGTGTGTTTCAGTCTCACTGCTGATTTGGGGAACAATGAGGCAAGGCTTGGCACTAGAGACTTCAGTAGATATGGGGGTGTTGCCATTGGTGTCAGATACTGACCTTGATAATTTAATAGCCACCCATATTTACTGAGAGCCCATGTTAGTGATATCTTACATGTCACTATAGCTTTGAGAGTGTCAAAGCTCATTTGATCCCCATCATGATGTGACCCAGACATGTTGTTTTTCAGATGGGGAAACTGAGGCTCAGTGAGATTAAAACACTTGCCAATGAGCATGTCACTGACTCAATTCCTGGGACTTAAAGACTTTCAGGGTAGATGAGACATGCCTTTAAGAAAATCTATGGCAGTCAGTAATCCAATTCATGACTCCCCTCCAAACGTCCCTCCAAAGTAGTTGCTACCTTTTGTTTGGACACACTTAATGGAAGGAAACTCATTATCTTCTAAAACACCTTATCTGTCCTCAGAGAGATTTCACAATTACTGACAAGTTCTTTTTTTATGTAAATTTATTTATTTTATTTCTTTATTTTTGGCTGCATTGGGTCTTTGTTGCTGCACACGGGCTTTCTCTAGTTGCAGCGAGGGGGGCTACTCTTGGTTGCGGTGCACGGGCTTCTCATTGTGGTGGCTTCTCTCGTGGTGGAGCACGGGCTCTAGGCGCACAGGCTTCAGTAGTTGTGGCACGCAGGCTCAGTAGTTGTGGCTTGCGGGCTCTAGAGCTCAGGCTCAGTAGCTATGGCGCACGGGCTTAGTTGCTCCGCGGCATGTGGGATCTTCCTGGACCAGGGCTCGAACCCGTGTCCCCTGCATTGGCAGGTGGATTCTTAACCACTGCACCACCAGGGAAGTCCCTCTTCCTTATTTTGAGGATAACTGTCTCCAGGTTCTTTGATCCATCACTCCAGTTCCCTCGGGGGGGCCTAGAGAGCAGCATCACTCTCTTCCAGAGGCCAACCCTTCAACATTTCGGAAAAGACCCCTGGGTCTTAGCCAGGAGACCTCAGACATATGGTGAGGTTGCCCATGGAGGCCTTTGTCCCACTGCCCTGCTCCCTCTGGGCCTGCCCGGTGTGTCTGACATCAGGCCAACACATGTCTGCTCCCAGCACTCAGGGAGGGGGCCACTGTTTGCAGATCCCAGAGCCTCTGCCTGGTGGCCCAGCCCCAGAGGCATTGGCCTAACCAGGTCCTCGGGCTTCCTCCAGCCAGTGTGGTCCTCTCCCTCGTGTCGACGTTGTCTGCTGCTGGTTCTGCCCTTCTCTTCCTTTCCCTGTGCTCGTGAGAGAGGGTTAGGTATGAGGCGACAGCAAAATGCCCTACTGTTCAGGCCTGCAACCCACTGGCGTGACTCTCTCCCGGGACGTGTGGCCCCCTGACTTACCGGGGCCCGCCCTGGGTAAATGTCTCGTGCTGGGAGACCACGAGCTGTCCTTTCAGAACATACATTTCCATGAGGCCCAGGTTTGGTTCCCAGAACAGCAATAAAAGAAGGACCTTCCCTCAGCACCTTCCCTCAGCACCTCTTGCTCAGCCAGCGTTGACAGAAGAGCCACGTGACACAAGAGTGAGTAAGGCAGGGGCCTGGAATGAGGAAGAGAGGGAGCAAAAAGCCACCTTCCCTTGCTGATCATCACCTGGGACAACGCCGGGTGTTGTCTGCACACCCCTTCCCCTGCTTCCCGTTGCGGGGCCGTGGTTTTCCAGAGGAAGCTTGTGTTGTTGGGTTGAATCCGGCTCAGTCCCCCACCCACTAAGGGCCTGCCCCCAGGAGAACGTCTCCTGCCTGGGCTCAGAGGGCAGCAGGTAAAGACACCCTGCCTGGCATCTTCCTCTTCCTCCCTCCTCTGCCCAGCCCCTTGGTCAGATCGTGGTAGTGCAGGGAGGCCTCTGCATCTGGAATCTTCCAGCCCTCCTGTTCCCTCGGCTGAGTGTATTTGTCTTGGCCACCTTCACCTGGGCTTTTTGAAACAGACTTTCTTTCCTGTGCTTTCCCCCAGCAGCTGGCCTCCGCAGCATGGCTCACAGAGTAAGCCTTGTTTTCAGGGAGCCACAGAACCCCCTGCTCTACGAGGCAGCCCACCCGTGTCTGCACCTTCATAGCCACTTTTCTCTGAGGTCACGGAGAGCAGCCATGGACAGAGGACTGCGAGAGTCAGGGCCTGAGACCAGAGAGCCGGGATGGGGGACAGAGATGCCGAAGTCATCGGGAGTGCACATCACAGCAGGCACACAGCTCCGTTACATTGAGACGTGTTGGAGGAAAACAGGGATCGAATGGAGAAAGTCAAGTCCCAAAACCACCTGGGGGGAGCCAAGCTAGTCTAGAGGGAGACCCGAGGAAGAAGGGCCCTGCATTCAGGTCCCTATCTGCCCCTTATTATCTATAAGGGCCCCTGTACCCTATTCCTAATCTGTAACGTGGGCACAATAATAATATTCTACTTGCTCCAGGGTAAGGAACTGGACTTCTTGAGGCACTTTCCAGTTTGAAAACCTATGACTTAATAGTTTTTTTAAAATGCCAACAAAAGGTTATTTGTGTGCAAACAGAACATTGACATAACGAGGTGTGCCTGGGTCAGGGGTGGGGAGCTGTTTTCTGCCTGGTGACTTTTTTTTTTTTTTTTTTTTTTGCAGTACGTGGGCCTCTCTCTGTTGTGGCCTCTCCCGTTGCGGAGCACAGGCTCCAGACGCGCAGGCTCAGCGGCCATGGCTCAGGGGCCCAGCCGCTCCGCGGCATGTGGGATCCTCCCGGACCAGGACACGAACCCTTTCCCCTGCATCGGCAGGCGGACTCTCAACCACTGCGCCACCAGCGAAGCCCCTGCCTTGTGACTTTCAGATCACTGGTAAGGACTAAATCAGTCTGATCACAGCCAGTCTTCCTTGGGCAGATGGTTTCTGAATGGAGCGGCCTTTATGGTTCTGAGTCCACTGCCCCTACCAGGAACAGAGGGGAGAAGGCAGACATTCCCCTGAAGCCCCCAGCCTTGGCCTGACCTTCTGCCCCTCTTCCTGCTCTGCTGATGCCTCCCTGCCCCGGACTTTGTCCACGGCCAGCTGGCCCACAGAGCAGGCTTGGTGCCCAAGACAGACTCCTCTGCTCCGAGGGCAGTTCTGGGCTTGCTCTGGAGGTGTGTGTTGTCACAAGCCCATGCCTGAGGCTCAGGAAGCCTGGTGCTGGCTGGAAGGTCCTGTCCACTCCATCTCCCATGGCATGGAGGGAGGGATGGCCCCTCATCCTCAAGGTCCAATCTCCCACTGCACCTTGGGGTGCCCTCCTGGTAAAAGAATTCCCTTCCAGGTGTACCTGCACCCTGCCCCGCCTCCATCCAAGGTGGGCACCATCTCCCATTGCACCTCTGCAGGGCTCAGGTATTTCTCTGTGTGGGTCCCTGGCCCTTGCTGTGACCTCTGACTAAAGGTGCTGACGGCCCAGCTGTCCTCCTCACAGCTTCACAGCTGCTGGCCCTCGTTCAGCCCAAAGAACCCTATCTCCTTGACACCTCCTCCTGTCCATCCTGCATCCTCTTCATTCCACACTGCCCTTCTCTTCTCTTGGTCGGTTCTAATAAGCGTTGTCTATTTCTTGCCATTTGATCTACAGTAAATTCTCATTATTCTCTGTAGTTATGTTCCATAAGGTCACTGTGAACCCTAATTAGCAAATACTGAAACATTGCTCCTAGGGGAAGTGTGGGGTTAGGCTCCTGCCAGCCTCTGGCCACAACATTTTCATCGACCATCAGTACATAACCTTGCTTTATGTGCGTTTCTGTTTAAGGGCATCTTATTTAATAGATGTAGTTGATTCATTAGCATTGAATCCACAGTCAACAGCACTGTGACTCATGCCTGAACTAAGCTTATCTAAAGCATGTATTTTCTCCATAAGGCACATCACAGCCTTCTTGCTCTTAGGAAGTCTAGACAGCACTTCAGTGCTATGCTTGGGGGCCATCCTAAACAGCAAAATCACCCACACAAAGTACAGATATGTAAAAAACGTGTCACTAAATAGAGCAAAAAAGGCCACTTATTTATAGTATGAGAGCTGAGATAAGAAGGCAGGGCATCACCTCAGTAAGAACACATGGGTAGGCAAATGTAATCCTTGAATACAGAGGATCATTGTGTGTTCCTCTTGCACTCCCCACTCCCTTCCTGAACCAAATCTTCCTGCATCCTCTCTGCTATGTCCCACCTTTAGTCTGTTCTAGGCTCACTTTTTCACACAACAAATACTTATTGAGCAACAAGTACACATTGGGCAGTGTGTTAAAGACTTTCCAGCTCCAAAATTAGGATCGGATCCTGTCCTCCGGTAGCTTATAGTCTAGGTTAGGGTTGTCACACAGTTTCTGTAAAGGGTCAAATAGTAATTATTTTCAGCTTTGCGGGCTTTGTGGTCTCTACCACAGCCATCTAACTGCTGCCACAGACCATATGTAAATGAAGAACTGTTACACAATACAGGTGTCCCTCCACTGACTCTGGACTAGAAGAGTCTTGTCTCCTGTCTCTGCTGTCTCCTGGTTCTTTCCCCCCAGGGCTCATCACTCTCCCTGGGAATCATCCGTTTTTGCCTCCCTCTGCTGGAAATCCTCCCCCGACAATGCCTGGGACTCAAGAGCAGGGTTCATGACTCCTCTGTTCTCTGCCATGTCAGGGTCTAGCACAGCAGGGGACATTCATTTGCTGGATAGACAAACAAGTACATATATTAGTGTCTTATATTTATGACTGCTCAGAACCCAACTATTGACACCAGCACACTTTTGAAGTATTTCAAGCCAACTCCATGCTTTTATTTATTTATTTTTAAATGAGGTATCCTAGTATTTTCTTTTAATTTTCTTTTATTTTTGGCCACGTTGGGTCTTCGTTGCTGCACGTGGGCTTTCTCTAGTTGCGGCAAGCAGGGGCTACTCTTTGTTGCAGTGCGCAGGCTTCTCATTGTGGTGGCTTCTCTTGTTGCGGAGCACAGGCTCTAGGCACGCAGGCTCAGTAGTTGTGGCACACAGGCTTAGTTGCTCCTCGGCATATGGGATCTTCCTGGACCAGGGCTCGAACCCGTGTCCCCTGCACTGGCAGACAGATTCTTAACCACTGTGCCACCAGGGAAGTCCTCCATGATTATATTTAAAAACAGACACCTCTGAGGCCCTGTCTGGAAGCAGCCCCTAAAAAATACAAGCACTTCTTCAGGGATGAGGTATCTGCTAGCCCTCCATCCCCACACTTTCCTCAGGGAAGAGTCCTGAAGGGCACCATGGGCATACGATTGAGACAGGGAAAGGGGGATCCTCCTCCTTATTTTTTCCTCTTTTTCCTCCTTATTGTTTTTTCTCTACTTCTTTTTCCTCCCCTTCCCCTGCCCAGGGAAAGCCAGGTAGGCAGAAGGCTGCTGAGGGTTGCCTCTGGCCTAGGGTTTCAGGGAGCAGGGGGGCAGAAGTCCCTGATTCTGGGCTGTCCCATCCACTCTTCCTCACCCAGTGGGCATAACATTCCCTTGCACTTGGCTGGAGACCCCTGGGATTATATCTTCTGGAGACTCAGCACAGCTGCAGGCAGCTGGATTCAGATCCAAGGGAGGGCAAGGACTCCTAGTAGAGGTCAGTCACCAACATAAAGCAATGACCCCTACCCACCCACCCCCGGCCAGGGAAGGAGATACTAGGGGATGGGCCTAGTGAGTCAAGAAGAAAGTTAATTCCCAGCCCCCACTTAAGTTCCACTGCACAGATCTGCCTCTGTGGTTAAAGGCAGTCCCAATCCTGGATCCCCGTGGCTCTGGTCCCCTGAATGTATGTGTGTGCGCACACACGCACGTACAAACGTGGTCTCATGGTCTGCAGGGCAGAAAAGGAATCTCAGGTTGGTTTAGGGTTTCTTCTCAATATGTCACTTCTATCTATAAAGTCTCCACCCAATAGGGAAAGATTGAGAAAATCTGGGACATGAATCCAGGGGCTCAGGGCTTGAGGGGAACCATGGGTTGGTGTGAAGATGAGTCATCTTTCACACTTGCTCATGAGCCTTCCACAGGTCCATACAAAATGCAGCCTCACATCACCCTTCAAGGCTGGGCTCCATAAGGGGAGCCCAAAGGGGGCTGGCCCAACACTACACAGAGGACAGAAACCCGAAAAGATAGAGAAGGTGGGAGAGGACAGAATGGAACAAGCTCTGGGTGAGGGCCCTTCACATCCGCACCTCTGGAGGTAGCTCCCATATGATGGCAGCCTCAGGAACCACAGCAGACAGGGGAGGACCCATGAAGATGCTGTGTGGATCCAGGCCCTCCTGGAACAGAAGGCCAGGACTACTCAAAGACCATGTGAACACTGAGGTCTACAACAACCACATGTTTGAGGAATGGAAGCACTGGAGGGGCACACGGTGACTAGTTATGAACACTCGGCAGCACTGAGTTAGGCAGATGTGGCTGTGTGACCTGGGCCCCTCCAAGCTCCAAACTCTTCATCCGTACCATGTACTAACACTAGCATCTCCCTCACAGGCTTGTTGGGAGGATTAATTACACAAGGCTTAGCACAGTGCTTGCCATGTAGTGAGTCTGCAAAATCTTAACAGCCATGATGACAAAAATAATAATGATGATAATAAAACTCTTTTTAACTTTTGGGAATAAAAAATTTGATCCAAGTTTTCATTTTTACAGTCCCCTTTCTTGTCAACTCTAGATGTCTCTTCTATAAAATGAGATGGCTCTTCTATAAAATGAGATGGCTCAGCCAAATGAGCCCTCAGATTGCTTCTAGAACTAATGATTTAGGACTCTAGGAGTTTCCACATTCTGGGACTCTACAGAAAGTAATTAATGCCCTGATACAGTACGGGAAAGGTCCAATTGTCCCGAGACTGCTCAGAGCAGAAATGGAAATAACCCAACTAAAACAGAAACAGGTTATATTACTCTGGATTTTTAACAGCCTCCTACCTGATGCCTCATCTCCTCTCTTGACCTTTATTGCCAGGGTGATTATGCTGAGAAAATAAGTGTCTTGCAAACCAGCCTATCCCACCAATACGCTCCCAGTGGTGGTGACCCACTGTTCTGACTTTTATCACCGTGCATTAGTTTGGCCTCATATAAATGGAACCAAACTGTAGGCATTCTTTTCTCTGTCTTCTTTTCCTCCACATGTTTTTGAGAGTCATTCATGTCGTTGTGCTTATCCATAGTTCATTCTTCTTATTGCTGAGTAGTATTCCATTGTATAGAGGTACCACAGTTTGTTTCTCCATTCATGGGCGTTTGGGTTGTTTTCGTTGTAGGACTATGATGAATAAAGCTGCTATGATTTACAACAAATGCTCCATTGCTCTTCAATGGGAGAAAAATGTCTTGCAATGAATGATGGTGGAGCCATTGGATATCTACTTGGAAAAAAATTAACCTTTACCCCTAACTTATACTTCACACAAAAATTAATTCAAAGTGGATCACAGGCCTTAATTAGGAAAGTAAAACGATCTTTTATGAGAAAGCATAAGACAATATCTTCATGACCTTGGGAAGGGCAAGAATGTCTTAAAGAGGACACAAAAGGCATTAAGTATTAAAAAATTTAAAAAGTGGACTTCATTTAAATCAATAACCTCTTCATCAAAAGACACTATTAACAAAACAAACAGATAAGCCAAAGACTGAGAGATGTTTGCAATACATATATCTGACAAAGAAGTCCTATTTAGAATGTTTACTTTTAAAACTCCACAAGTCAGTGATAAGGAGAGAAACAACTCAATTAAAAAATAGGGAAAATATTTGAACAGGAACTTTAAAAAAGATATCCAAAATGGCTACTTAGAAAAAATCCCCAACATCAAATACTTGTCAGAGAAATGTAAATAATAACACAATGAGACACTCTTACGTACCCACCAGAAAGACTGCAATTAAAAAGATGGACAATCCCAAGTATTGGGGAGGATGTGGAGAAACGGAACTCTCAGACACTGCTGGTGGGAGGGTAAGTTGTCTCAGCTGCTTTGGAAAAACATTTGGTAGAATCTACTAAAGGTAAATAGCGCTCCATGACCCAGCAATTCCACCTCTGGATATACAGCCAACAGAAAGGAGTACAAATATTCACCAAAAAGACATGAAAAAGAATGTCCAGAGCAAGTTTATTTGCAATACCCAGCATACTTGAAAGTATAAAATAGAAATGTCTTCTAAGCCGACTTTAGTCTTAAGTTCAATAGGACACAGAGCACCAGAAAGGACTATGCAGGAGGCTGCACGTCTTGGTCCAGGAAGGAGACTGATAACAAAAGGGAATGAAAGCACGTGGTCCCTGGAAGGGCACTGCTTAGATCTGCTTAGATGATGAAGCTAGAGGTGGGGGTGGTCCTGATCTGAGCTATACCTACGGGAGCCCTGTCAAGCTATGTATGAGCTTGAGAGCAACAGTCCATCAACTGGGCCCTGACATTGCCCCTTGCTTAAATGGAGTGTATGTATCCCGTTGGAAAGGACAGGGGAAAGACGAAGGCTCTGCCAGAGAGGGGGCCAGGGAGAATGAAATCTTTGAGGGGAAACTTCTCCCTTTTATGTGTCACGAGTAGGCACCCACCATCCAATGAGACTCTTGAACACTGGGACCCAGTTCACTGGTCCGAAGCCATGGTGGAGCTGGTTCTGCTTTCAGAGAGCTGGACCTTCAGCCTCCTTGCTGCCCTCTATGCCGCTCAGCTCCTCTCCTCCCACAGACACTGCCAGGGAAGGACTGTGTGGGCTGGGGATCCTGGAAACCCCTGGGCCAGGAACACGTGTCCACCCATGTTGATTGTGCACGTCCAACATGACAGCTTTTCTGAAAGCAGAAATAACCTCCTCCGAACACAGAATGGAAGAGATGTTTGAAAAGGAGACACACAAGCATTTCCTGGGGCAGGCACTATAGCTTTAGAACCCACAGGGAAAGGACACACACGGGGCTTGGTCCTGAGTGACCTGGATCTTACACAGGAAATATTTGGGTAAACCTCTCACCCCAGCACACATACTAGATTAAACTCTACCTCCTGGTGATAGGGTCAGAACCAAAAAAAAGCTGTCAGTTTTAGTAAGAGGAACTATTGGAAAATATTGTTAGGGAAAAACAGAAATAAATAGAAACATTTTCTGCTTTAAAAGTAACTAGTCTACAGGAAGCCACAAGACTATTTAAAATGTCATATTGAAAGTCCAGGAAAGATGTGAGCTAGGGCTCCAAAAGAGCTGCTAAATAATGAACCTGTTTGGCTGGGCTGGTGAAACTGCAGATCATCGTAGAGGAAAAGGTATGTTTTCAAAAATGGGAAGTGGGTCTGAGGAAGCACAGGAACCCAGAAGCCCCCCACCCCAGAGAGGCAGCTGGTGCTCCCCTGCCAGGGCGCTGAGTCTCACCAACCCAGACGCCTGCATCACTTCCTGATCCACCCAAGCCCTGGGTGTTTTCCTCCTCTGTTCGTTCTAAAAGGCAAGCTCCTCTCTGTAGAAGTATGAATCCTCTCATCCACAAGCCTCTCTTTGATGAGCTGTCTTAATAAGGTTTATAGGTCAAAAACATAATTCAAGGAACTTCTTACAGGAGATATCTCAAACCAATAGTACAAGCTATTTCAAGTCAGAGATGAAGCCAGGGCCCCTCCCCTTGTGGAGATCTCAGTTTAGGGGGTGATGATGGGGGCACCTAACCTGACAGTTACAGTGGAGTGTGATAAATGCTCTAATTGATGGAGTATAGGGGGCTTTGGGAGCCCAGTGGAAGGCATCTAGTCTCCCCCTTGGGTAACACGGAAGACTTCTAGGGACCAAGTGTCTGAACTGGGTCTTGAGCCCGAAGAAGAAGAGAAGGGAGGGCGTTCCAAGAGGAGAAGCCTCAAGTGCAAAGCTGTGATTGTTTGGCAGATGGCAGGGGCCTGAGGGAGGGAAGCAGGATGGTGAGACAGGCCGAATCTGAAAAACAATTGTATGCCCTGCTCCTCTTCTGAATTTACCCTGAAGACACATACATAGGAATCGGATGAGTAACTGACAGTATGCTTTTCATGAAGTGGAGCCCTGTTCGACTCACTCCCATTCCCCAGCGATAAAGGCATTATTACGCACGGAGAAAGAGTGGTCAAGCCCATCAGAGCACCCAGGAACTGAGACTGAAAAGAGATTTACATATTTGTCTTGTTCATTCTTAAGAGCACTGAGAAGAAGAGAGAAAGTGTTCGTGTCATGAAGAAAGTGAAGAAGGTTCAGCACGTCAAAATGGTGGAAGCAGGGAGTAACCCCAACAAGTTTAGAAAGGGATGCTTTGTGTGTGGGGGAAACAGGAAGCAGTACTTTGCCCAGGAAGCTGCAAACATCTGGAATTAATCCACCCTAGAGATGGTAGGGAGGCAAACAAAAATTGGTTCAAGGAGGGTTTTGATAATTTCAGGGGTGGGAGAGTCACAGTGATTATTAAGGGAAGCTGGGGATGTTTGGCACTTATGCCTAACCACCTGAGGTTGGAGCCTTGGAGCACCAGCATGCTTTCCCAGCAAGCCTGCAGACAGGGCAGACCAAGGGTTGGGCTGGACTGACCACGCATCCAACCCGGCTTGGCACCGCTCCTGCTTCCTGCATCACTGACCTCAAGCCTGGGGGACCCTGGTTCTGATAATGATAGGGAAGCAGGACTCAGAGTGGGAGCTGCTGAGCCGGTGGCGCCACCCTCTGAACTGATCACATGTTCTCTTCCCCCACTACTCACATATGTGCCAAGCTCTAGTGCCCAAGAAAGGCTGTGAATGTCCTTGTCCATGGGCTTGAGCACTATCTGACTTTACTTTCTTCAGACAAGTCTCCTTATCTCAGCAGGAAGAGGCTCATGTTTACATGGATATCATTTACGGGCAAGGGCCAGATATGAGGTTTGTAGGTTCAGTGTCGAAGGTAGGGACACGGAAGCAGTTAAGAAAAATCTGCTAATAGTGAAGAGGAGGCACTAAGGATAGAGGCAAAAGAAATAAAGAGCAGTGGTCATAATGGTGGCGTTGACGAGTGAGAATAAGACATGGAAGTAACAGTGGAGAAGACAGAAGTGGAAGCGATAATAATGGAGGTGGTGATGGTAGAAGTGGGAGGGAAGATAATGGAGCAGTAGTGGGGGTGAAGAAGGAGATGAAGTCAGTGGAAGTAAAATTAGACGTGGTGATAATTGTGTTGGAGGAAGTGATAGTGAAGGTAACAGAGCATTGGTGGTGGAAGTGGTAGTGGAAGTTGTGAACCAGTGAAGGTAGAGGTGATGTAGGAGATGAAGATAAAGGTAGAGGTGCTGGTGGTGGTGATGATAGTGGTGTTAGTTAGTGAAGGTGAGGGACAGGGGTGGTGGAGGTGACGAAGGCACTGGAGGTGGTGGTGGAGGTGATGATTAATGGAAGCAATCACTGCAGTGAAGGTGAGGAATAAAGAAGAAGGAAGTCATTTGTGAGCTGCAGCAGTCAGGGAGGGATTCCTGGAATGTGTGAGTCTTGAACCAGAATTTACAGACTTGTAAAATTTAGAGAGGAGAGAGTAGGACATTCCAAGCCAGGGAAATGTTAGTGAGAACTTGCAGGGAAAGAATACATAGGTTGTATTTGTGGGGCAGTGAGGGGAGGATGAACACTGGGCTGGTGTGGGAAATGAAGTGGAGCAAGGAGAGAACACCTAGGCAAAGAAGTTCAGACTCTGGGTGGAGAGCCCCAGGAGCCTTGAGCAAGGATGGACTGTTAGGAAAGAAGATGTGCTGTGGACAGTCTGGAAATGGTGAGCAGCCAGCTGGAGGTGGGGCATCCAGCTCGGAGACTGTGGAACCCATGGGGAGCGCAGTGAAGAGGTGCCACGTGCCAGCAGTGCAGGAGGGTGGCTCAAGCCGGGAGGCTCATTTTACCCTAAATCTTAGCTGATATGTGCCTTATTTCCTGAGGTCCAGGTTCCAGTCACCAGCCCTCCCTTAACGCCCGAGGAATCAGGATGCATTTTGTCTGGTCCGACCCTTTGTCAGGCCAGACTGTAGTGGTGTACTGCAGCCAACTCGCATGGGCCTATGAGAGCTGTTTTTATGAGAATGTCTTCTCAACTTTGAGTTCAGTAACATCACGTTGGTAGTTTTAAATCAGCCATGGTGAGCGCATTGATACGACGGAGATTGGCAAATGCTACAAACTGGCTTTTCTTTTCCTGGCGATCCAGTTGTTAAACATTTAACAACACACCAATGATTGCACCCCAGGAACCCCAACATGAGCAAGAATGATACTCACCACGCTAGGCCTGGGAGCATAGTGCATCCCTGCATTCTAATGTCATCTATGGTATGTTTCAAACCTAGCCTGTATTACAGTAATTTTGAACCCCCAATAGGCAGGGAAACTCATTAGGCCTGTATTTTTTTCCCCCAATTTTTATTATGGAAAAAATACAAATGTGCAGAAAAGTTGAAAAACTAGTACAATGAATATGTATATACTCTATGAATACACACTCAAATTTCCCTCAATTGTCCCAAGAACAACTTTTTCTGTTTTCTCTCCCAAACAAGGATCCAATTAAAGTTCCCCCATTGCATTTGGCTGTTTTGCTCTTTAGTCGCTTTTAATCTAGAGCAGGGAATCTAGATTTTTCAGCAAAGGGCCAGATAGTATTTAAATATTTTATGTTTTTCAGGCCAAGAAGAAAAATCAAGGTAGGTACTTAGATTAACAACCATTTAAAAATATAAAAGCCATTCTTAGCTTGTAGCTGTTAAAAAAAAAAAAAAAAGCAGTGGGCTAGATTTGTCCTGTGGGCCATAGGTTGCCAACCTCTGATCTAGAGCTCTCTCTCCACATTTTGTCCCCCGTAACCAAGGATGTATGACTTGTGCAATTGTATTCAGGAGGACCCAGTGCTTGGTTTGATGTCCTGCTATTGTTCTCCTGAAATTCTTAATTTCTCCTGAAATTTTAGCTTGAACTCATGTTTTATAAGTGAAGTCTGAGAGGACAATGTGTACGAGCAGAGGAAAAATGCACAATATGTGTGTCTGCCGTCATTCTGCCACCCTTCTGTGTATAGTCCCCAATAGCCCACAAGCACACAATTCCAGTGAACCCATAATGTATGTTACATCTACGACAGAGTAAGTGGGGCACTTTCATTCAAACCAGAGGCTTTCTTCAGATGCAGAACAAAGGCAAGAGGGTTCTAAGAGACATACGTGACCAAGGAATCCTATCATATCCTTCCTTACTCACCTTAATTCCTTGTAACATGTTTTCCTGTAACTTACCTGAAAATGATGACATATAAGGAAAGGGAAAGACAGAGCAATCTTTTCCTTCCTGGACTTCCTTAATTATAAGTACATGGAAGGTAGAGAGTGTTGGCAAAGTGTATCAAGAAGCAAAATAGAGACTTCCCTGGTGGTCCCGGGGTAAAGAATCCGCCTTCCAATGCAGGGGACATGGGTTCGATCCCTGGTCAGGGAACTAAGATCCCATGTGCCACGGGGCAACTAAGTCTGCGTGCCACAACTACTGAGTTCACGCGCCTCAACAAAGATCCCGTGTGCCGCAACTAAGACCCGATGCAGCCAAAAAAAAAAAAAGAAATGAAATAAAAGCAGCTGTTATTTTTGTGCTGCAATCCCACTCTTCTGGTAATAACCAAATACACATGTATGTACAAACTATGAACTACACGTTGTATCATTTTGGTGATTCCACATATGAATTAAGTACTTTTTTATTTGTGGTTAAAAGTGGCATTGCACAAAATAAAGATGGATGAGAAAATTCATGCTAATAATGCTCATTCCTCTTTACTTAAAATGTCATTAAATAGTAGATTTTAAATATGACCAATCAAGAGAGGAACCATAGAAGAAGGAAAAAACTTTATATTACAGTGTCCTTAAAAGCATTTTGTTCTTTGCTCTTTTAACAAGGGGCCTCACATGTCCCTTTGCACTTGACCCCATAAATTATGTAGCCAGACCCATAATATTGGCTCTTTGAAGAGTCTAAGCTTTGTAGAAGATCCCACATTGCCCGACTGTGTCCACATGGTGTTGTGTCACTTGTTCTTCAATCTCCATGTTTTTACAAATTAGAAGTGAGGATTAGATGCTTGAGTAGATTCAGGTTAAACAAATTTTGGTAATAATTCAGGTTAAACAAGTTTCCTAAGTGATTTTGTGTTCTTTACGTTGCATCACACCAGAAGGCATATATTATCAGGTTGCCTCACTCTGAGTGATGCTATTTGATCTTCGGATTATGGTGATGCCCTCCAGGTATTTCCATCCTAAAGGTATGTTTTTCTCTTTGAAATAAGTAATTTTGTGGAGTGCTATTTTGACACTGGGCAGTTCCCCACTGACCTTTCACCTAATGATTTTGGCATACATTGCCGATCTTTGCCTATATCAATTGCTACACTGGAGCTTGTGAAATGTTTTTCTAATTCTATCACTCTTTTTACATGTACAAGTAGACTTTCTTCAGTTTAAAAGAGACAGAGCTTTCCCTCCTCTCGTGCTCACCCGCTCACGCATGCTCTCTCTCTCTCTCTCTCTCTCTCTCTCTCTCTCTATTTGCGGGGAGCGGTGGGAGTCTCTTAGGACTCTTTAATTCTTAGTATTACAATTAATGACCATCATTATTTTTATGATTTGGCTCAAATTGGGCCACGTTTATTTAGAAGAAGGCCCTTCAATTTGGTTCCTGTGTTCTTTGGACATAACTTCCATTCACCTTTGAGTGCCGCCTTGCTTTCTGACACAAAAGATGTTCCAGGCTGATCTTGTACTTTTCCTGCTCCAGAGCTGGGCTCAGCCAAGATCCAAGGCACCATAGTGTTTAAAAACCAAGATCTGGGCACTAGGTATGCTCATCGCCACTGGGGTGTCACTGCTTTAAGTGCTTTAAGGACGTAGATAGAAAATAAACCTTCAAAAGCCATGCGTCTATATTACAATTTTTAATGCAAATTTAATATTGCAAGTTTTTTCTAATTTCTTTTATTTTTATATTTGTATCTCTTTTCTCTTATATTGAAAATCTTGGTTCCTAATAAAATTAATATATTTTCTTTTTTGCTTTATTTCACAAAAATAAAATCGCTTCAAGATTACTACTATTTCTAACAATAAGCCTACTAAGTGAAATTTTAACTTTCTTTGCAGTTGTTTTTCCCCTTAAAATATATTCTACTCTAGTCAGAAATCTATGTTAAAAAGTTGTTTGAAATAATTATTTTCTCCGTTAAGTAATATTATCAATTTAACATGGAGTTAGGTTCATCTGTTTCTGTTCAGTTTTAGAGTATATTTTTTCCTTTTATTTAATTTTGCTTTCAAATACATAAAACATTTACATAGTTCAAAAGTTAAAAGTATATAAAATGATGTACTCAGAAAAGTCTATCATCCTTATCTTCTACCCCCGGTTCATCAGCAGCCCATCCCCACTGAATATGTAAGTATCTTCTCTAGTTTCTGTTTTGCAAACAGTATCTAATTATTATTTTCAATTCTTTCTTACACAAAAGGTAACACTATATATTCTGTTTGGCATCCTGCTTTCTTCACTTAACAGTATATCCTAGAAATCAACATACATGTATTCACAGAGATTTTTCCTCATTCCTTTTTTAGACCTGCCTGGTATTCACTACCTGGACATACCAGAGTTTATTCAATGAGCCCCCTTTTGTTGGACATTTGGGTTCTTCCTATCTTTTGTTTTTACAAATAATGCCACAGTGAATAACCATGTACTTATTTGTTGAGCTGTATCTTCAGGGTAGATTCCTGGCTAGTGCCAGGTCAAAGGGTAACTACATGTGCCACTTAGGTACTGCCAACTTCCCCTCCATTTCTGCCCTCTCATAGCGATGCACAAGACAGCACAGCCTCAGAGTGAATTGTCAATTTAATAAGTGAGAGATGATAGTTCAATGAAGTTTTTTTTTTTTTTTTTTTTGCGGTACGTGGGCCTCTCACTGTTGTGGTCTCTTCCGTTGCGGAGCACAGGCTCCGGACGCGCAGGCCCAGCGGCCATGGCTCACCGGCCCAGCTGCTCCGCGGCATGTGGGATCTTCCCGGACCGGGGCACGAACCCGTGTCCCCTGCATCGGCAGGCAGACTCTCAACCACTGCGCCACCAGGGAAGCCCTCAATGAAGTTTTAATGTGCATTTCTCTGATTGCTTATGAAACTGAACACAGTTTCATACGTTTAAGAGCCATTTGCCTTTCTTTTATCTATGAACTGTCTGCGCGTGTCATTTACCCATTCGCCTGTTAGGTTTTTTGCACTTTTTCTTCTCAATTTCACAGAGCTCTTTATATGGCATCACTTTACCTGTAATATAGATTGCAAATATGTCCCCCCCCCCCCCAGTGTGTCATTTGTCTTTTGACTCTATGCTGTGTCCTGAGGGTGTTTGTTCTTTGGGGAAGGAGGAAGGCAAGAGGAAAAAGACAGCAGTACTTCCCCAGCTGTGTCCTCAGGATTTTAGGCCACTTCTCTCCCTTAACAGGCCAAAAAACATCCCGAATCAGGTGTGTAAATGCCCAGGAGTTCATGAGACAGGGAGCCATGGAGATCAGCTACCACGAGTGTGGGGATGGCTACCACACTTCTTGCCCTCAAGAGCTCGGGGAGCCAACAGTCGGAGGTGAGGCAGCCCTCAGGGAGAGGCCAGGGGTCAGGCCCAGCCAGGCTGGGTTTGTACAGACGCTGTGAAATTCCTCCTGAGCTCAGCAGGACGTGGCATTTGGACTCTGGGTGAGCAGAGCATTCCAGACCCCTCCCAGAATGAGGCGTGAGGGAGACCAGTCATGAGAGGGAAGGGGCAGGACCCTGAGTCAGTCCTTCTGAGTATGACCCCTGCTGTCTCACCCAGGCTGTGAGACCTTCCTGCACCTGGAAGAAGAGAAAAACACCCAAGATCCCAATTCTAGGACTTGGGGGAAGTTAGGACTCCCAGCTGCCTTCCTTTGTGTTCGCAAAACGTGAAAACTAATACTACAACTGATAATAGTAAGTGTTAATATATACTGGCACTTACCCAACTCATAGTTTGAGCTCTGAAATTTCCATTTTTGTGGGCCAAAAATCGTTGGATATCAGTAATTTCATATGGCTCAACTGGAAGTGTACCGGGAATGTTCTAAGTGCTTTTTATATCTCATCTGGTTTGATTCTTCTAATTCTACAAGGTAAATACTCATCTGAGGAAACCGAGGCTTAGAGAAGCAAGCCTCGCAGTCAGCACCTGCCTCCTCTCTTGTCTGATCTGTCTGAGAGATTTCTCCCAAACCAGAGCTCATTCACTGCCAGAAACTAAAATAAGCCAGGGAATTCACACCCCCTCAGGCAATCCTCAACCAACAGAAGACAGGGGTGGATGGATTCATGCTCCAACCTCCTGTCCTGGGCAGTAGAGAAGAGCACAAGTCTGAGGCATGTTCCATGTGCTTTCTCAGAGGGCCGGCAGTGAGATGGGACCTCAGTTGCCCAATCTGTAACCTGCCTATTAATATACCTTTATGGGACTTCCCTGGTGGCGCAGTGGTTAAGAATCCACCTGCCAATGCAGGGGACACGGGTTCGAGTCCTGGTCTGGGAAGATACCACATGCCACGGAACAGCAAAGCCCGTGCACCACAACTACTGAGCCTGTGCTCTAGAGCCCGTGAGCCTAGAGCCCGTGCTCCGCAACAGGAGAAGCCACTGCAATGAGAAGCCTGCGCACCACAACGAAGAGTAGTCCCCGCTCGCCACAACTAGAGAAAGCCCGCGCGCAGCAACAAAGACACAACGCAGCCAAAAGTAAATAAATAAATAAATAAATATTTTAAAATGTACCTTTATGGACTTTCCTCTTTTCCGTGTCTCACTTTCCCCACTCCCTTGCTAGGATGACCTGTCAAATAAACTGCCTGCAGCCCAGTACTTGCCTCGTGGTATGCTCTGGGGGGAGCTCAGAAGACATTTGGTTTCTAGTTCTGACTCTACTTGTTAATGACATGACACTTGCTCTGGGTCTCAGTTTCCCTGCTGGAAAATGGGGCTATCATCTCTGCATACTTCATGGTGGAGAATAGGTATGAGACAATGATTTCATTGAGACGAAGTCCGTGAGAGTGTCCTGCACGGCAGAGGAGCCAACGTGAAGGATGTGTAGTATCACTATTAATTTTGCCAGAGAGACAGCAAATTGGGAGCCAGGGAATAAACATATTCAAGTATATCAGCAAAAATTAAAATAATAGGCATTTTCCCTTCCCTTTCAGTCCTTTCTTCAGGACTGGAAGTGGTCAGTTCCTTGGGTTCTTGTGCCAACTTCTGACCTAGCCAGTTGTTTTCTGCATTTTTAATAGGCCCATGATGGCCAGGATCATGGCAACTTTAGTCCCACCAACCTATGAGTGGGAGTGTTGTCCTTCTGAATAATCTCTTTAAGAAGAGAAAGGAGGACTGATAGTCGTTGAGTCGCTTCTCTGCTAAAGGCTTTACATAAATTATCTTTTTTAGTAATCATAATAGCACTGCCAAATTGGTCTCAATAGCTCCCCTTTACAGATAAGCAAACAGATGCCCAGAGGTTAGTGCCTAAGGTCTGTCACTCAGCAAGAAGTGGGAGAGCAGGGGTGCAAACCCAAGTCTGTCTGCCTCCCAAAGCCCATGCTCCCCCAACATTGGATATGCTCCCCCTCAGGAAGTCCCACTGTAACTCCCTGGAAGGGCTGTGATGATAAAGCAAGATAATTAATCCATGTAAAGTTCTTAGCCTCATGCCTAGTACATTAAGAGTGTTCAGTAAACACTGGCGATTGCTATCCTTTCCAGGAAAGCCCTGGCTGATTCCCCATCCTTCCTGTGTGTGGTTAGGGCTCCCTTGTCTCTGCTCCCCTAGCATCCCCAGGCTGCCTGTCATTGTGCTTAACCGCTGGGCATTGTCATTTTCTGCTACCTTATACCAGGCATGAGCTGTGCTCCCTGAGGGCTGGCATCATTCCCAGACCATGTGGGTCAGGGGGCCTCTTAGAAGGATGACCAGTTGGTCACTGGGCTGGCCAACCTGCTGATTACCCCTAGCAAACCATGAACACTTTCAGGATATTCTCATCCCCAAGCAACAAGAACAATGCCTGGCTCATAGTAAGCAATGGGCGAATGAGCTCCGAGTGAATACTAGCTATTTTTAATTGGAAAACACCCACCATCTTCACTGAGAAAATTCAGGATCATTTGGAGAAGGGGCTGGGAGTAGTTCCTCAAATAGTGGTGGCCTCACTGGATATGTGAGTATCCAGCCTCCCCGGGGAGCAACCTCATTTGCATGGATAAATTCTGATCTGTGGTTTTCCAAATCAGTGCTTCTTTGTGTCCTTCATCGTGCTGTGCACACAGTAGGAGCTCAATAAATAGGTGTTTATTTATTGAAGTACTCCAGAGCCCCTGAATTCACAAACAGAAACCAGAATCTGAGTCTCCTCCCTTGTGGGCCAGGCCTTGGTCCATCTGGGCAGACAGATGATCATTCACCAGCCTGCTCCCTCTGGAATACTGTCCTGGCTCCAAGCAGGGCTGCTGAAAAGGGGCCATTCTCTCATCTCAGAAGGGCCTCAGACACTTCACAGTGGGGATTTTTTCTCAACTGCCTCACTTGACCTTTGGGCCTAACGTGCAGTGGGCAAAGCCCAGGGAGGCCTGCAACAAGTGGCCTTCCTTCCACCAGCCTACGACCTACTCTGATCTCTTGGACTCTCAATTTGGCACTTTTGGGGGCTTCCTGGAAACCTAGAAGATCATAGAAGACTGCAACATTTCTCTCCTTTCCTCTGGGTTGGGTTCTGGTCTCCAACAGAAGTTGGGAGGCTCCTTCTTATGGCCACAGCACCTGAGCCACCACCCTGTCCCTTTCCCTGTCTCCCTCCAACATGGCAAGAGTTCATGGCATTCAGTTATCCTAAATTGTATCAAAAGTCCCAACTGACCAGCATGAGGATTTCAGTGAGCCTGGACAATCACAGCACACCATCCCCCAGGACTGTGGCTCCATCTCTGCTGACTGGCGTGCTCGTGCTGGGGAAGGGAAGGTGCTGTTGGTCACTGTCCCAGGAACTCATGTTCCATCGAGTCAGCCAGGGAGGTGGGGTGGGCGGGGGATGGCTAGAGGAGAAGGTGGGGCACCATACGAACGTGTGTTGGGGGAAAAGAGAATGATCTAACAGGAGACGGTCTGGGGTCTCCTGAGAGGTCCATGCCAACTGGTCTCAACTCTTGCTTTTGGTATCTCACCCCAAACTTCTAGCATTTTCATAACATCATTTATTAGAGACCACACAGGGCACAGCACTGTGATTCCTAAGGTCTCTGTAATAGTCAAGGGTTTAGGTCCTGGGGACTGGGAGGCCTGTGTTCAAATTCCCATTTACCAGGTGACCTTGGCCAAGTCAGGAACTATTCTTAGTGTCAGTTTTCTCATCTGTCAAGGTAATAATACTTCTTACCTTGTAAGATTGGGATAAGGAAAGCTCAGGACCTAGCACATAGTGAATGCTGAGCAAGCATCAGTTACCATGGTTATCAAGTGCTAAGACAGAGGGGCACACAGGCAGCAACACATTGTCCTATTTGCCTGAAGCTAGGGGCAGGTGAGCAACATCATGTGAGATGGCACTGACAAGAACAGACCGGAAGTCATGCTAAAGCTGTGGCCGGTGGGAAGTTTATACTTAATTCAGTGGTCATGGGAGCCATTGAACAAGGTGAAAATGGACAGTTTATAGACAGAGGAAAATTCAGCCTATGGTCTTGTCACCAATGTCCTTGTGTTCAGATCTTGCCTAGCACACTCCCCCCAAACTCCCACCCTCACCCCCAGCTACACAGCAAACAGGTCAGCCTTGCATTTGAGGATCACAGCTTTCTTCTTTCCTGCCCTCTGGATGTGACCATGAAATCTTGCTTGAATTTGCTGAGTAAAAATAACAGGACTCAGTGAGAAATAGCAGGTCTGCACTTGTTTCTAACCAGACCCTGGTTTGATTTAATGCTGATCTAGTGTGGTGCCTAGTTTTCACACATGTTTCTTCTCACTTCCCTGGAATTTCCTTTTTTTTTTTTTTTTAACTCCCCACAGTGCTCTTTGCCAGTCACCAATAAGCAGATCCTTAGCAAAAAGCTACACAGGACTGGCAGTCTGTCCTGTGGACCCGTTATGTTGAATCTGTAGGTAGGGGAAGCTAAGGCCAGCAGGGAGTGATCTGCCAAAGTCAATGTAATAGTGGTGAAGGAATAGGTTTTGGAGTCAGGCCACAGCACCCCTGAGGGCAGAGACTAGGTCTGCCTTGCTCTCTGATGTATTCCCAGCACCTGGAATAGTGCCTGGCACACAGCAGGTGCTCAATAAATGGATGCTAAGTAGAGAAGTGAGCGGAGGGATGGATGCCCATCATCATGAGAGGTGCAAGTATAAGGAATGCCATGCAGGGTCAGGGGTCAGGGGACTCCGGCTCCAGCCTTGCTGCCATTTATTTGCCAGGCTTTGGAAAAGATCAGTCACTCCTGGTGTATGGTGGGCAGTGGGTGATAAGGGTGTACTGAAGGGATGGGGCAGGCAGGCAGGGCTGTTCTGGCAGATCCTCTTCTGAGGATGAGTCTGGCCAAGGCACGCTCAGAGTCGTATGCTCTGTGAAAACAGCCCAGGGGAAGGCACCCGGCGCCTGTGCCCGCCTCCACCGCACCACCACCCCAGCATCCCCGTCATGCCCACTGACCGGTGACGGTGACAAGGGCACATTTACTGCCTCCGTAGGTGGCGAATGCCTATGACTCACAGCTCGAGAAACCCCACCGGCTGGGTTCAATCAGGGCCTGGGCCTGGTCTTCCTTGGCAGAGTAGAGTCCAAGGCTGGGGCCCAGGCTCCCTGGCAGAGCGTGTCTACCCAACTCCCCCACGCCACCCCCGCGCCAACCCCCTCCAGGAGTCTGCGGCAGGCAGCACGTCCCCTTCCCGGCGTGGTCAGGACACTCGGCTCCGCGCGCGGGCCAGAGAGGACCCCGGGAGGTCTGGGCCCAGGGCATGCATCCGAGGCCACAAACAAGGGCGGGCTTTGTGCCGCGGGCAGGCGGCAGGACGGCTAGTCCCCGTGCCCCTCCCGGCCCCGGTCCCGCCGCTACCCGCCGGATTCCTGCGGCCGCAGCGCCTTGGCAGCTCCGCGGCGGCGGCGGCGGGCGGGCAGGCGGCGATTTTAGCCTCGTCCCCTCTCCCTCCCCTCCCACTTCTGGAGAAAAGTTCCAGAGCACAGAGAAGCGCCCAGACCTCCGGGGGACGCAAAGCTGCCACGGAGTCAAGGGATTGTAGCGATTTGAGCACAAGCTGGCTTTTCACCGAGCAGGCGCTAAGGCAAACACAGGGCCGGCCCACTTGGCTGTTCTCTGCACTAGAAGGGCGGAAAGTACGTCCAGTGCGGGGGAAGGGGGGTGTCCAAGGGCTCCTCCCTCCTAGCCCCAAGGCCTGCTTCCCCAAGACCCTCTGGAGTAGCGGCGGGTCTGCAAAACGGAGACACCGAGTGTCTTGCTCTCTCTGAGCCGTGCCTGGTTCTGCTGCGGGGAGTCTGAGTGCAGAGTCCACTACATGGACAGCAGGTGGGAGGGAGGAAGGTTTCCCTGGCTCTCACCCCAAGATCCCAGTCCCAAGCCACACCCACCCAGTGCTCCCAGGACCCGGGCAGCAGCCTACCCGATCCTCTGCCTCTCTCTTGCACCTGACTGGGGTTCTGCCTGACGCCTGACCACCCCTACTCCCGGGGGTGTCAGTGTGACCTTGGTAGGGGAGTTGTTGGAATGGTCTCTGAGCATTCTTATACTCTGCTGGAAACCGTCCACACAAAAGAGTGTGATATTTCAGGAGGCAAGGCCTTTAAAAATGGTTCTTCCTTCTGATCAGCAATTTCAAGGAATTTATCCTAAGGGAGGAGTTATATCTGGGCACAAAGATGTTCACTGCGACATTACTTATAACAAAGCAATTGGAAACAAATTCATGGCCAACAGTAGACTTTATATAGACATCACATGGCATAGACATGAGAAAAATTGTCACGATATATTTAAGTGGAGAAAATGTAAGATACAAAACTGGATGTTTTCAGTTTAAGAGCTCTGATAGGTCCGGAGGAAGCCAGGGTTCTGAATATTCAGAGCTGAGAGCTAAAATAAAGCGAATCTAAGATTTCCAAATATACACCCATGCAGAATAACGTATAGCACAGGGTTTTCTTGACCACCAAATGAAATCACACTAGCCAGCATTCACCAAATGCTTACGATGTAGAGGGAAATTTTTAAAAACAAGATAAGAATGATAGAAAAAGTGAAGAGGGGGTAAAAAAAAAGCACAGGAAAAGCAAGGTGAAGAGAAAGCATACAGTAAGATGGTAAAAATAATAACTATATTAGGAATTATTACAACTGGTAAAAGTCTAAAATCAACACTTAAAAGTTTGCCAAATTTGGTTTTAAAAATGTGTGTCCAAATCAAAAAGTGATAGAAATTTATAAATTCACAACTATATGTGCAAGATTTACAGGAGAAACAGTCAAAATATGAAGAAGAAAGGTTGAAAATAAGACTGAAAAAGATATACCAAGAAATACTAATCCCACCCCCGCCAAAAAACCCAGCTGCAATGGCTATATTAAACTTTAAAGAGAAAAAGCATTATTGAGAATATCAATAACTGCATAATTATAAAAGGAGTAATTCACCAGAAAGCTATAACAACTATAATAACATAAGTTGAGTGTCCAAATTTATAAAACAATAAGTGATAGAATTACAAGGAGAAATTTATAAATCCGCAGTAACAATGGCAGATTTATTATACTTCTTTCAGTAACTGATACATCAAGCAGACAAAAATTTAGTCTGGACAGTATATTTAAATAATACAATTAAGTTTAATCTACGAACATTTTTGGAACTATGTATCCAACGCTTAGAAATATTTTTCAGGAACACATACCACATTTGCAAACATTTATTATTTACTAGGTACGAAGCAAATCGTGATAAAAGCCACAATCAGCTGCATATAAACCATATGCCCTGAATGTAATGCAATTAAGAGAGAAATCAAGAATCAAAAGATGACTAAATGTAATACTGTAAATTTTTTAGAAATTTTGAAACAAACTTCTGGATGGATTACAGAAAAATTAAAATGGGAAATTAGAAATTATTTAAAATTGAATGACATTGAAAATATTATGTATCAAAACTTATGGGATGCCTTTCTCCTTCACTTCCCTTCCTGACCCATTCAGTTTTAAGCTATCAGGTGGACAAAGCAAGATAGGTGCCCACTGAGAGGGGTAACCTGGAACCCGTGTCACAGCCCAAGTGGAATGAGGAGCACGTCCATGCAGGGGAGCAGTGTGTGTGGGGAGTAAGAGCCTCAGCCAGGAGAGGAGGGCATCTGTGCAAGGAAGCAGCCTGGTGTGGGGTGTTGAAGCCCAAAGCTGGTGAGGACTGCATCCACCAGGCTAGGGGCTGCCTGAGGGGAGGTACCGGAGTCCCAGCAGGCTGAGGAGGGCAGCCACACAGAGCGGCAGACAAGTGCCAGGTGTCGGAGCCCAAGCTGGGTAAGGAGGGTACCCACAGACCTCACACGAATGCTTCCAATTCCAATCCAACATCAAGGGTTCATTCTAGTTATCTCCCTCTCCATTGATGTAACTCCTTTGCCAATAGTGAGAAATCTGGCTCTCATTATCCTTGACATAGTGACACATTTGATCCATCCCCCTTGAAACCAGCCTCCTGCTACTGCTGCCACCTCTCTCCTAAGCAGACAGGTATCCTTCTTACCCTGGTTGGTCTCTGCTGCTCCATGACAAATTTTTTATACTTTACATGAAACTTTTCTATAAGTTGGATATTATGTTTAAAAATTCATTTTAGGGCTTCCCTGGTGGTGCAGTGGTTAAGAATCTGCCTGCCAATGCAAGGGACACGGGTTCGATCCTTGGCTCAGGAAGATCCCACATGCCGCGGAGCAACTAAGCCCGTGTGCCACAACTACTGAGCCTGAGCTCTAGAGCCCGCAAGCCACAACTACTGAGCCCACGTGCCACAACTACTGAAGCCTGCGTGCCTAGAGCCCGTGCTCCACAACAAGAGAAGCCACGACAATGAGAAGCCTCCACTCGCCACAACTAGAGAAAGCCTGCGCTCAACAATGAAGACCCAACACAGCCATAAATAAATTAATTAATTAAAAAAAATTCATTTAAAAAATCTTACAGGATGCAGCTAAAGCAGTACAGGGAGATTTTGTAGCCTTAAATTCTTATATAAGAAAAGCAGACTGAAAACTAATCAGCAAGTTACCCAAGACATTTAAGAAAGGAAAACAGGGCTTCCCTGGTGGCGCAGTGGTTGAGAGTCCACCTGCCGATGCAGGGGGCACTGGTTCGTGCCCCGGTCCTGGAAGATCCCACATGCCGCGGAGCGGCTGGGCCCGTGAGCCATGGCTACTGGGCCTGCGTGTCCGGAGCCTGTGCTCCACGGCGGGAGAGGCCACAACAGTGAGAGGCCCGCGTACCGCAAAAAAAAAAAAAAAAAAAAAAAAAAAAAAGAAAGGAAAACAGAGTAAACCTGAAGGAAGGAAATAATAAAGATAAGTGTTGGCAATGTCATAAGTTCGTGTCAACGCTTCTACATCTATAGAGAGAGTGTAACTGGATACAACCAATTTGGAAAACAATTTTCCTCACCGAGTAAAGTTTAAGATGAGGGGAAAGAAAAGATGTGCTTAACCTATGACCCAACAATTCCACTCTCAGAAACTTCTCCATATGCCCCCAAGGGACAGTACAAGAATGCTATTTCAGTGCCATTTGTAACAGACCAAAAAAAAGAAAACAAATGAAATGTCCCTTGATAGAATGTATAAATAAATCATGATCTATTCATAAAATGAAATACTGTGGATCACTAAATGAATGAACTACAGCTACACTAATCACAGATGAATTTCAAAACCATAGCAATGAGCAACAATAACTAGTGACAGAAGAGTTCATATTTCTGAAAATATTTCAGGAAAATGTAGAATAACATATTTATCCTATGTTTGGGGCTGGGAAGAATGTCCTAAATAAGACATAAAAGACATGTAAACCATAATGTGAAAGACTGATAAAAATGATAATATTAAAATTAAAACTTCCTATATGACAAGACACTATTAAAAAAAAGAGAGAGAGAAAGACAAGCCACAGGCTGGGAGAAGATATTTGCAGCAGATTTAACCGACATGGATTGGTCCCAGAATTTGTAAAAGACTTCTTAAATATCAACAAAAGTCAAGCTCAATAGTAAAGAATGAGCAAAGGATATGGAGATCCAATTTAAAGAATAAGAAGGTGGAATGACTAACAAACTTGATAAGATGCTCTACGCTCTGGAGATGGGGGCATGCAAATTAAAACTCTAATCTTACACCTCAGCTCCCCGCCCCGGGCGCTCCACACCATGCTCACCATCCTGCCGCTCACCATCCTGTCACCACTCATCTGAACCGCTCATCTTCAGTGCTGACCACACCTTGATGTTCTCAACTGCCCCTGCTAGTTGCCAGAGCTCACCTCCTAGGTGCCCGGTGGCGCACTCTCTTAGAGCTGTTCAGGTCCCCAGGGGTTAGACACGCACAGCCCCTTCTTCCCCAGTCCACATATACATTTCCAGGGGGATTGGGCTCAGGCAAGTTCAAGTCACAGCCAAATACTGTGAGTAATGAAATGCTGGTCCCCTTCAATCCTCAACCCCTCTGCTGAGTCAGTCTCACCATGGCTTGTCCTCCTTTCCCTGTGGTGTCCTCCTTTCTCTTCCAGGTTCTCAAATATTCATCTCCCTTGCAATTAAGTGTCTGTTGGCTTCTCCACCCCATTCCTGTGTGTCTGAACCCCTAAGTGTGGACATAGTTTGAGATCATTCCCAGTAGGCTACCCAGTCCCCATTAATATCAATGAATGCAAAACATATTTCATAGTACTATTTTTTTTTCTGAGATAGGTAAAAATTGCTAATTTTTTCATCAAGGTAGAAAGTATAAACAATGAATTTTGGAGTAACCAAGGTATGGTGATGTCTCAAGCATGCCCTCCTGCTGAGAGACCTTTACTTCAGCCTCAGTATAACTAAGCATACCTGCCATGCCTGCATTATGCCTTTAGTAAGAAATTCAGGGATAAGAATAAAATCACTCAAGAAACACATGCTTCTTATCTGGCTGTAAACGAAACCATGTCATGGAATTGGCAAGAATCAGCTGCCATGTCTCAGGAACACAGAAGCTTCGCAGTCATCCAGTTCAAGCTTAACCCTCTACAACTCCTGACCTGGGGCCAATGAACTCTGATTAATCTCTCCAGGGGACAGAGAGATAAAGTCTGACAATACCGAGCATGGGTATCCCCAGCACAGAGCAGGAGACATGGCCAGCCACTGGACTCAATCAATATCTGCTGAGCAAATAAGTGCGTTTTTCATTTACTGAAATATTTATTAAATGCTTCATTTGAATGTGGTCATTGACCTGTAAGCTTTATTTTGTGACTTGGAATGATATTTCTATATATTTACATGAGGGTTACATTTAGAATCTAACCACCCTCAGAAAAATAGCTTTTTGTGAATCTAAAAATTCTCAAGCTTGTTGTTTCAATGACTGGAAACATTTTTCTAAATGGTTTCTTTAAAAGCAGGCATAAATCAGTACCACTTTATTGGCTACAAAAATACTGATGCAACTAAAGGATTAAAAGTTATTTGCAGATGGTAGCAGGCTAAATTTGTCCTTAAAATCTACTCATGTCACCAAATATGGGTTTCTCTATAGTACTGAAAAATAAAGTTATTTTTAAATATAATGTAACACAAATGTCAACGGTCCTCTTGTCCTTCCTCATTCTTTCCCCTTCTATGAACTCTTCAGCAGTAGCTGAGAATAAAATTTCTTCATGTGGTTACAATAATATTGCATGAAATTTGGAAAATAAAACAAAAAAAATTACCAAACCAATGTAAGCATTTTTGTGGTTTTCTTTCTTACCTCTTTACTTTCTTTCCTTCCTTCTTTCTTTCTTTTCTTTGTTTTTTGGTTGCTGTTTTTAATTTGCAAATATATTTGTATGTTCGTTACATGGTTTGTACATACATGTACATACATGATACATGCATTTTTGTGCCTCGTTCTGGAAAATGCCCCGTCCCCAGCTTGCAGTGTCAAGTCTAGTTCCTTCCACCTTGTCTCTCTGAAATCTCTTCAAGCGCAGGGATCATATCTTTGCCTCTCTATAATCCTCTTGAGGGCACAGCACCTGGCACATTGCCATGTGCTCTCAATAATATTCACTGAAATCACCAAAGAGCAAAGAACACTCTAAGTCTTCAGAATTATGACTTACTGTGTTATGCATAGATCTCATAGCATTACTATGTGGAAGATACTGTTATTTTTCTCACTCAGTAAGTGAAAAAAATTCAGATTCAGAGAGCTTAAATAACCTGCCCCAGGTCACACAGTGACCTGACAAATGGCACAGCTAGGATTCACTCACAGGTCTAAAGTGTTGCAACCCCAGACTCCTGACCAGGTGGTATGATGAGTGTCTAGCAAATATAGAACCTTTAATGATGCCTCTATTCCAAAGTTGGAGAGCTTCCATTGTTAGAGAAAACCAAGTGTGTCTTTTGGTAGTCACTGGATTTGACTACCAAAGTAGTCACATCCACCCTGATCTTCTCTAACCAAGGATAGTTATCACTGTGTTTTTCAACCTTTCCTTCATATAGAAAGACTTCTAGCCTTCCTATCATTATCGATCTCTTCCAGAGGTGTTTTAGTCTGTGCATATATTTCTTCAAATAGGGTGCCAAAGACAAACAACAATCCAAAAATAAATTAAGAAAATAATCTCATTTACAATAGCTTCAAAAAAGAACAAAATCCTTAGGAATAATTTTAACTAAGGAGGCAAAAGACTTGTACATGGAAAACTACAAAATATTGCTGAAATATATTAAAGAAGACACAAATAAACAGAAAGACATAACATGTTCATGGACTGGAAGATTTAATATTGTTAAAACGTCCATACCATCCAAAGCAACTTACAGGTTCAAAGAAATTCCTATCAAAATCCTGATGGCATTTTTAAAATTTTATTTTATTATTTTTTTTGCAGTATGCAGGCTTCTCACTGTTGTGGCCTCTCCCGTTGCAGAGCACAGGCTCTGGATGCGCAGGCTCAGTGGCCATGGCTCACGGGCCTAGCCACTCTGCGGCATGTGGGGTCCTCCCGGACCGGGGCACGAACCCGTGTCCCCCGCATCGCAGGCAGACTCTCAACCACTGTGCCACCAGGGAAGCCCCTGATGGCATTTTTTACACAAATAGAAAAAGCAATCCTAAAATCCACATGCAACCACAGAGGAATCTGAATAGCCAAAACAATCTTGAGAAAGAAGAACAAAGCTGAAGGCCTCACACTTCCTGATTTCAAAACATATTACAAAGCTACTCTAATCAAAACAGTATGGTACTGGCATAAAGACAAACATGTATACCAATGGAGCAGAACAGAGAGCCCAGAAATAAACCCATGCATATACTATCAACTGATTTTCAACAAGGGTGCCAAGAATACCCAATGGGGAAAAGGTAATCTCTTCAACAAATGATGCTAGAAAAACTGAATATCCAAATGTAAAAGAATGATATTTTACCCTTATCTTACACAAAACAAAAATCAACTCAAAATGAATTAAAGATTTAAACATAAGACCTGAAGCTATAAAACTCCTAGAAGAAACCATAGAGGACAAGCTTCATGATGTTGGTCTTGGCAATGATTTCTTGGATATGACACTAAAAGCACAGGCAATAAAAGCAAAAATAGACAAGTGGGACTACATCAAACTAAAGAGCTTCTGCACACCAAGGAAACCATCAATAGAGGGAAAAGGTAACCTACAAAATGGGAGGAAATATTTGCAAACCATATATCTGGTAAGGGATTAATATCTGGAATATATAAGGAACTCCTAAAACTGAATAACAAAAAACAAATAACCCAATTAAAAATTGGGCAAAGGATTTGAATAGATACTTCTCCAAAGAAGACATACAAATGGCCAACAAGCATATGAAAAGATGCTCAACATCACAAATCATCAGGGAAATGAAAATCAAAACCATAATGAAATATCACTTCACACCTGTAAGGATGGCTATTATTGAAAAGAAAAAAACAATGCAGAAAATAACATGTGTTGATGAGGTTGTGGAGAAATTGGAAACTTTGTGCACTGAATATTAGGAATGTAAAGTGGTGTAGCAGCTATGGAAAACAGTATGAAGTCCCATTTCTGGATATTTATCAAAAAGAATTGAAATCAGGATTCCATGAAGATATTTTCATTCCAATGTTCAATGCAGTATTATTCACAATATCCAAGAGACTAAAGCAACTTAAATATCCATTGAGGGATGAATGGATAAAGAAATGGATTTTAAAAATGTGGTATATACGTAGAATGGAATATTATCCAGCTGTAAACAAAAAACAAAACAAACAAACAGAAACAACAACAAAAACCTTCTGTCATATGCATCCATGGATGAAGCTTGTGGACATTATGTTAACTGAAATAAGCCAGTCACTGAAGGACAAATACTGCATGATTCCACTTATACGCAGTGTCTAAAGTAATCAAACTCATGGAAGCACAGGGTAAAAGGGTAGTTGCCAGAGACCAAGGGGAGAGGGAAATAGGGAGTTGCTGTTCAATGGGTATAAAGTTTCAGTCATCTAAGAATAAAAAAAAGTCCTAGAAATTTGCTGAACATTGTGTTTATAGTTAATAATACTGCATTGCACACTTGGAATTTTGTGAAGATGGTAGATCTCATGTTATGTATATATGGGTATATTCAGCAATTTGGCCCTTTGACTTGAGAATTAAAAGTTCCTCTTTTCTTGCAGAAAAAGACTAATTGTTCTGCAGCCATAGTAAAAACTAAGCACCACAAAGACTTTAAAACCTGTTCCATTCACGGGCTTCACACCAGAATCCAAGTTTCTGAGAGTCAGCCAATGAATGACCCACACTTCCAGATAGCCAGCCAATCAGAAACAGTCCTATGCTTCTGTCAGCCAATCAGCAATAGTTGCACTTCAGTAACCACACCTCCACAGCTAAAGGTCAACCAGTCCCTAACATCCTGACTCCTGAAATTCCAACTAATCCTTGAATTCCTTTGCTTTGTTTAGGAAGACTGTCTCAAGTTTTCCCTTGCTTCACAGAAAATAGATTCTGTTTCTTGTTTCAAGTTTTCAGGAGTGCCCTCTTGCCTTGGCATACCTACTAATTCCATCTTCTGGGAGTTTATCCTCAGAAAATAACCAGGAATGTGTGCAAAGATTTAGAATTAAAGATGACATTGTTTAATATGGAGAAGCAGCTTGTGTGCAAAAGCATTTTTAGCTCTAAATTTTGATTCCTTCATCAAATGGAATAAATGTTAAATAGTCATTAAAAATCATATTATAGCAGATTATTTTATTGATATGGTATTGATATTTTATTGATATGTTCAAGATATGTTATGGGGAAAAAGCATATTACAATGCAGTATTTACCATATAACTGCAATTCTGTAAACTATTTAAGTATATATTTATACAAATAAAAGACAAGAAGGATATATATGAAGTCATTAATTATTATTATAGATGGCAGGATTATAGGCAATTTTCCTTTTCTCAATTTCAGCATTTTTCCCACTTTTCTGTATGGAAAATGTATTACTTTTGTAATTTAGGAGAAAAAGAGTGTTTGCTTTTTAAGTGGTATCCAGAACAGAGTACAATCTTCTGATAAGTGCAGAGAGCAAGACAGTACAAACAAATGCCCCCTTGATGATGCCAGACACTAACTCTGATCATATACACTGCAGCTGCCTAATGCTGTAGGCACATCTTAAGTTCAAGGTTAATTATATCCTCCTTGTCCTTTCCTCTTGGATATGCCCAACCATGATCTCAAATGCAACTTGTTAAAACAGAGCTCATTTTCCTCTGGTTTCCCATCTGTGCCCAACCCTCCCACCCTCACCCATCTCTCTCTCTCTCTTTCACACACACACAAACACACACACACACACACACACACACACACACACACACACACAGTCCTTTCACCAAAGCAAGCTCTCCCTTAGTCCACAATCTTGAGTCCTCCCAAGCCTTCAGGCTCCTCCTCTCCTTGCACCCAGTCCATCACCAAGCTTTCCAGATCTTCCTCCAGAACACTCTGTGCATTTGCCCCCTTCTGCCAACACTCCACTTCAGTTTTTCCTATCTGATAAGATGTCTCAGACTGTCAACGTGAGAACCAAACCTTTCCCACAAATCAGTTTTGAATTATACATTGACATTTAAGAATTGAAAAACAACACAAAAATACAGATTTCTGTCCTTTCATTTAAAAAAAGAAGGCTATGCTGATGCTGAGAAGTATTTAGACACAGATGACCCTTTCCAGTTTTCCACAGTCTCCAGCATTCCCTATTGCATCTCTAACACTAAGAGTTCCAGGGGTCATTTAACATCAAAATTATTTGGTTTTCTTGCACAGTGCCTGTGAGCATTTGAGTGTGTGACTCCAACCTAGATTACTTGCAAGGAATTTTACTTTTAAAAGCCTTCAGGGCTTCCCTGGCGGCGCAGTGGTTGAGAATCTGCCTGCTAATGCAGGGGACACGGGTTTGAGCCCTGGTCGGAGAAGATCTCACATGCCGCGGAGCAACTAGGCCCGTGAGCCACAACTACTGAGCCTGCGCATCTGGAGCCTGTGCTCTGCAACAAGAGAGGCTGCGATAGTGAGAGGCCCGCACACCGCGATGAAGAGTAGCCCCAGCTTGCCACAACTAGAGAAAGCCCTCGCACAGAAACGAAGACCCAACACAGCAAAAATAAATTAATTAATTAATAAACTCCTACTCCCAACATCTTAAAAAAAAAAAGCCTTCAAAATCTTTTTAGAGTAGGAACATCTTCTATACATTTTTTAAAATAGTATTTTCTCTTTGCTCTAATCAATTCCAAAATGATAAATCACCTAAGAATTGGTAAGGTAGAAAAATGCATCCCGACTTTCTCTTTTCATCTTTGAACAAACAGGAAAAGGAAGACTGAGTTGACCACATAATGCAACATTTTGTTTCTTAAGTTGTCCTAGCTTGAAATGATCTAAATTTATTTTTAAAAACCATACACTTCAGCTTTTACCTATATGTTGTTATTTTAAAAGAATTACGCGTTTTATGGAAGGAAATAAACAAAGTACACTTGTTGCTTTCGTTGACATTCACGTCTTATTTTTGGTGATGGTTGTCCTAAATAGGCAATTGTGGCAAAAAAAGAAGAAAAAGCAACTTTCAAATAACCACTATTTCTCACCTCTCAAAAATTGCCTTAGAAGGCCCTTATGGAGAAAGAAGACATTCAGTTTTCTGATGCAGATGCAAAATGAAGCTGAAAAGCTATCAACACTAATTACTGCTTAAAATTCCCAGGTATATCTTCAGAATAGGAAGCCTATCTGTCTCTTATACTACAAGAAAATGTAATAAGAAGCAAGTACGTCATTTTAGTCAGGAAAAATGATTAAAATGAGCTTTCTCAAAGAGAGATTTCTGTTGTGGTTTGAATTACCTTGATTGGCTTTGAATCGATACAACCTTGGAAACAATGGTGTCTTCTGATCAAAAGACTGTCTCTTAAATCTAATAATAAAATAATAGAATTATTATAATTCTGTGACCTCTACCTTGGGTTGGACAGGAAGAAAGAAGAGTGACCCGCAGAGCCACCTCATGGATTTGTGCCCCAAAGGGCAGGTGGCAAGAAAAGATATGATGCTGTCCTTCGCACCCCTGTCAACTCTCCCTCCCACTGTGAATTAATGTAACTGGAGCCATCTTCAGACCACCTCTGCTCTCACCTGGTCCTCACCTTGAGACAAGTCTAGATGTCACACACACCCAAAAAATAAGCCCAACTACAAAAGCATTAAAAAGTAATTATAAATTTACTAGAGGTCCCTGGCAACAGAAAGAAGAAAGTCACATCGTATCATGTCCCACCCAACATAACTTTCTCAAGTCCCTCTTAATCACTTCCATTTTCTCTTTCTGGCCAGTCCCTTTTTAGAGCTACTTAGTACCTCTCCTCACCCTTCCCTCTCACCACCCTGGCTACCTCCCCACTCCTGGACCATTTCTTCTGGATCCTACAACATCAGCTTTTCTCAACACTGGCTGCACCTCATGATTCCTTGGGGAGCTTATAAAGCAAACCACTGCCAGATTCCCACCCCCAGAGATGCTGATTCAACTTTTCCTGGAGTAGGATCTGGGCCTATTATTGTTTCAAAGCTACCAGGTGCCTCTAATATGCTGCCTGCACCTCTGCTCCCCACTTTTCCTGTGTGGGGTATCTTAATTTTTCTGATATACATCCTTATCCTTCACCCAACCCTCTGAAGGAGGCCACGGGGTTGTTTTCTTCTGTTCACATTAATAACCTGGCATCTAGTTGATAATTCAGTCTCATGTAAGCTTAAGCCATGAGGATTCATCCCAGAGCCTAAAAATTGCTTAAAAATTCTTTGCCTTGGACTTCCCTGGTGGCGCAGTGGTTAAGAATCCGCCTACCAATGCAGGGGACACGGGTTCCATCCCTGGTCCGGGAAGACACATGCTGCAGAGCAACAAAGCCCACATGCCACAACTACAGAAGCTGCGCTTTAGGGCCCGTGATCCACAACTACTGAAGTCCGTGCACCTAGAGGTCCTGCTCCGCAGCAAGAGAAGCCACAGCAATGAGAAGCCCGTGCACCGCAACGAAGAGGAGCCCCCACTTGCTGCAACTAGAGAAAGCCTGCGCACAGCAACGAAGACCAAACGCAGCCAAAAGTAAATAAAATAAATAAATTAAAAAAATTTATTTTTACCTGTGGTAAAGGTAACAAGGAGTCCACCATAAGACACAATCATAAATGCATGCTAAGCTTTCATTATAAGGACGTTCACAGTTTATAACAGTAAAAATATGTTATCTACAGTAGATTGGGCTAAATAAATTATAGCATATTTCTATGGTGGAATAGTATGCATTACTAAAATAACAATAATTTGTGAAGGAAACTAGCATAATGTAAAAATTTGTCCTAATTTTTTTATTTTTAAAAAACCTCCAACTGGCAGAGGTTTGAATTATACAATATCAATATGTCCTTTACTTAGATTCACCTATTGTTAATATTTGCCGCTTTCTCTCTCTCCCCCATTATATTTATATCTGCGTGTGTTGCTGTTTGGGAGTTTTGGTGAGGGGGGACTGTCTTTGTCTTTTTATTGTTTTGCAGAATCCTTTGAAAGTTAACTGCAGACACTGTCACTCCACTCCTAAGCACTGCAGCACACAACGCCTCTTCTAAGAACTAGCACTCTATCCTACATGAACCATATTACCATTATGTCACCCAAGACACCATTATTGATATAATAATATGATCTACTTTAGAGCTCATATTCAACTTTTTCCAGTTGCCCCCAAAATGGCCTTTATAGCTGTTTTTCTTAAACCCAGCCTCCAGTCAAGGATCATGTGTTGCACCTAGCTGTCACATCTCTTTAGTCTCCTTTTAATCTACAGTCCCCAGCCCTTTTTTATTTTTTCTTTCATGACACTGACTATTTTTTTCAGAGCTCAGGCTTGTTTTGCCAAAAATCCCACAATCTGGATATTCGATGGTCTCTTCGTGATTAGGTTTACGTTAAACCTTTTTGACAAATATACCACCCAGGCAATGTTGTGTTCTTCCCCCTGTATCACATCAAGAGGCCCATCATGTCGAGTTGTTCCATTATTGGGGATGACACATTTGATCCCTTGGTCTTCAGTGTAAAGGTACTTTTATCCCTTCGCAAGTAATAAGTAAGCTGTGGGGCGAATATCCTTCCCCTAACAAACTTTCTCCCAATGCATCCATTGTGATCTTGCCTGAATCAAGTATTACAAGGATGGTTGCAAAGTGGTTCAGAACATAATATTAAATGAAAAAATTGGGGGCACACATCTCACCCCATACGATCTCAACCAGGGGTATGCTGGAGCTGACTCTTACTGGCCTGCATAGGCCAATTGTTATGTCTTCAAAAATTTTGAAAGTCACTTGTTGAACTATTGGTTGCTTGAAATCAGTCATGGTGGAGTATTTAAAAGATAGATATTGGCTAATGCTATAAACCAGGAATTTTTTTGAGAGCTTTCTTAGCACACCCCTGAAATATATGGAATGCATATACAGGCTTTAAAAAAAAAACTGAGAAAATATACCAAAGTGAGATTTAAGTGAGATTACAAAAGCAAAAATACATGCTTATTATGGAAATCTTGGAAAATACAGAAAAGGACAAAGTCAAAAAGTAAAAATCATTTGTAATCTCACTTAAATCTCACTTTGGTATATTTTCTCAGTTTTTTTTTTAAAGCCTGTATATGCATTCCATTTCTGTATTTTCCAAGATTTCCATAATAAGCATGTATTATTGCTTTTGTAATCAGGGGGGAAAAAAACCTCTAAAGTTGTTTGTCTGTTTTAAAGTGCACCAGTCCCTGTATCTATGATGAGGGTTAGGGTTCATTTCCTCTTTAGTGACTCCTTGGGCACAGAAGTTCAGAGGACCTCAAAGTTACCCAGAAGAAATGCTTGAACCTACTGCCGAGCTCTAATTTCACAGCCCCAAACTCTAAGCAGACAATCAAAATACAATCAGGAAATCAGTCTAATGGAGAGAGAGGTGCAGGTTGCAGCTTGGAGATCCCCCTGGAGTGACACAGCCAGTCCTGTAGGTCTGAGAGTGGGGCGAAGGTGTTCTAAAGCAGCCTGCAGATTTTTAGAAACAAGGAGCCACGGGCCCACTTCGTTAAAGACTAAATCAGGAACTCTGGCTAAGATCCAGCCTCATCTAGTGGTCTCTAGTTAAGAAACACTGACAACAAAGTGTGCAAATTTGGACAGAAGGGGGGTTTTTGGGTAGAGGCCCCCATGGCTCAGTCTTTGGTTACTGCCATCGATTGCTCTTCCTACAGGGGCAGGAACTGTGGACTTGGTGATTTGGGTGTCCTAGATACATGTTCGCAAGGCTTTTATAACAGGCAGAGCTGTCCTTGTGTATATTGATTGCTAATGTCTCAAAGGCATGGTAGAGTCCACACATCCAAGGGAGGGGCCAGCCACGTCTGCTTCTTATTTATGTCCATTTAAACTCTAACCACTTTGGCCTACATTATCACATCCTGATCCTCACTACACTTCAAAGTCAGTAGGTCGGGCTTCCCTGGTGGCGCAGTGGTTGAGAGTCTGCCTGCCGATGCAGGGGACACGGGTTCGTGCCCCGGTCCGGGAGGATCCCACATGCCGCGGAGCGGCTGCGCCCGTGAGCCATGGCCGCTGAGCCTGCGCGTCCGGAGCCTGTGCTCCGCAATGGGAGAGGCCAAAAAAAGTCAGTAGGTCACGCTGCATTATGCATTTTCAAAGGAGAAATGATTTAATGCTTAGAGAAAGAAAATGAGTTGCCCCAGGGCCCACAGTCTGGGAGTTTTGCTAAGAGTGGCCCTAGGCTCTGAGGCTGGGAGGTAAATGGACCTCAGAGTTTCTTTACATTCAGTTTGTCAGGGGAGGAAAGTACAAAGGGATATAGAGAAAAAGGCCTGCCTAAGATATGTGCCTTTGCTGGAGCATCCTGGAGAACTGGGGTGACTGGATAAAGTCAGAGCCATAAATGGAAAGCAGATCACCTACCTGGTTCTAGATCCAGCCCTACTACTGGCCAGTGTGATCCTGAGCAAATCCCCTCCCCCTTCTCCCATCCCAGACCTCCTATTCTTTAATACAGGAAGAACCAAGTGGACAACTTCTAAGGTACAGGCTGCCTCTAGGATATAGGTTCTTTCTGTTCATCTTCATTGTATTTGGATTCCTATGGTTTATGCTTTTGGAAAGCAAATCAATTTGATTTCTAACTGTAAATACTTCATCTTCCTTCATATAAATACTGGTGAATATGAAGTTATATGTCCCCAGAGGGACTTTATTTTCCATGCCAAACCACAGTGCCTGTTACATGACCCAAAAAAGTGGCAGCTTTAATCTCCTGATGAGAGCTATTAGAGATATATGCAGTGGGCAGGGGAGGCACTAAGCCAGACAGTATCAGGATATCATCCCAAACTTCAGGCTTTGCATCATCTTCCGAGTGGGTTTCCAAGGCTGTGAGCCCAAGGACCCAACACCCCATAAGAATAATGTTTATTAAGCATTTATTATATGCCAGTTTCCATACATTTGCTTATTTAATCCTTGTAACATCCCTATAAAGTTATTGTTGCTCCCATTTCAAATATGAGGGAAATGAGGCACAGATAGGGTAGGTAACTTGTGCCAGGTCACACAGCAAGTAAGTGGCAGAGCTGGGATCCAAACCCAAGCATTCTGCTCCAGGCTGGTTTATCACGACACATGTTGGCACAACTTATAATCAATAAAATCAGGAAATTTTACTATGAGATGAGCATATTGCCACTGTGCTTATATAATATTTTGAAATGTCAACTGTGGTTTTTTTCCTTTGAATCTTGTATTTCTTTGGACCCCATGGCCATTTCCCTATTCCAGCAGACACAGTATGTGGGATCTTTTGCCTCAGAGAAGGGATAATGAAGCAGAATGATAGAGGAAAATAAGAAAATGAGTCTTTTCCTGGCTTCTGAGTTGAGGCCCTAGAGGTAATGGGAAGGATTTTAGCAGAGGCAATCAGTTTGGGAGAATGTTCAATGTCAAAGCAAGGCTTGGAGCCCAGGGCTGGATGAGGTCCATGATTACGGGTAAGAGACTGGATGGGAAGTGAAGAGCATTGAAATGCACGTGTGTCCACGGGCAGTGGAGCCTGTTCTGCCCCACCCCTGGTAAAATGGGGGTGACAGAGCCAGATGGGTTCAGAAAATCCGAGAGCAGTGGAGAGACGGCAACAACCCAAAGTAGAAATGTCTGGGTGGGGTGTGCAGGCAGGCAGGTCTCAGTGAGATCACCAAGTTCCCATGGCCCAGCAGAGCAGGCAGGCACCTGTGTGTGCCAGGATGGCCCTGAAGGACAAGGAGAGTTATCCAACCTGAAGGCTCTCTCATACGGGGACAGGAGTGACATAGGAATGTGTCGCTGCCCTAACCCCAGCCCCTTGACACCACAACCCAAGGGGGAAGTGAGAGGACCCAACCACAGGTTGACTGAGAGTGTTTCCACCATGAAGGGGAATCAGGACTTAGAGCAGAGATTAGTCTCAAAAAGATAAAGTTACTCTTTTTTTTGCACATTGGATTTTGTGGATTGAAATTTGCATGTTATTTTATACCACAGGATTTTGAAAGCATGAAATATGGATCCTGTTTTCAAGTTACTATCAGCCCAGACAGGAGACAACTGTGTCATAACAGCCAGAACCAAGGGTGTGTGAGGTCATAAGGCCTGATCTCAGGACCAGTTGCCCCACTTTCCAAAACAATCTAAGCTGCAGGGTCCTTCACCTGTAAACTTGGCACCTGGCACTAACTCACTAGGTATCAGGTATATTAATAAAAGGCATGTGAAGAAATTTTGATCATTATTATTATTACCAAGACACATAAAATGATTACAGAACTCAAGACAGGATATCATTTTGTGGTGCACAGTGAGTGCAAATGAGGTCCAAGAAGGACTGGAATATGTCATCAGGTATGAAGTGGGAATTTAAAATGCCCTCTTCACCCCCTTCCAAATTATTGTGACTGCACAGAGTCTTTCCCTGTGTAGAAAAGTTGCCACACGCTGTTTAAGTTACAACCATTTATCCTGGTCAGCACTCTTCACAGCCTGGCCCTAGCTTGCTCCTGCTTTTCCTCACAAACCAGCTCCTTACTGCCTGTGGGCCTGAGCTTAGGCTGAGTTCCCTCAGTCAACCACACACTTCCCGCATTTACCCGGGTCCAGGGGCCCAAAACCCCAGGCCCAGCCCGGTGCCAGGAACAGAGAGGATATAAACTCAACCTTTATCTTGAGCTAAATGGGGCTCTTGCTTCTAGACCCACTCCCACCTCCATTTCTTCTGTGAGACCCTCCTCACTTCTCCACTTTGCCTTCCATTGGGAGGATTTGTTGCCTCATTTGTGACCTTATCTGGACTCTTGTCATTGGAGCCTTTGTCACAGATCTGCCTACCTCCCTGACCAGGCAGCATCCTTGTGTCCTCACACTGCATGGCACAGACCCTCCCATTTAGAAGGTTCTCGAGAAAGAAAACAATGAAGGGCTGAGTGTAAAACACATGTGGGTTTTTAAACCATAGTTCAAGGACGTGTTCATGGCAAATATTCCAATAGTGACAAAGAGGATAAATGTAAAAAGCAAAATTCCCCCGACTCTTCTCTCTCAGGCCCAAGAGGTGGTCATTGTTGTCATTTTCTTGTGTATCCTTCCGGAAATGATCTTGTATTTTTGTGTAAGCCCCTTGTACCCAATGAATGAAGACAGATAATGAAGACAAATTAACATGGGGGGAGGGGGAGTGCAGGCCAGGGATCTGAATGGATCCTTTGCCCATTATAGCTGACACTATAAATGCTCTATCTCGGATCCCCTTTATTTGGTCTGTGAGTCCTCTCCAGCTTCTCTGTGCTTTGCTTTTAAAGGCTTGCATCTGTGTTCTTCAGAGGGCTGCTCTGGGCTGCTGGAGACATTTCCCCTCCAAACTACTCACTGCTGCAAAGCAGGAAGTGCCCAGGATTTGATATCCACCATTCCCCCCTGTGCCACCCCCCACCTCCCCCGCTTGTTTCTCCTGGGAAAATTTTCTTAATAAATCATTTGCCCACAAATCCTCACCTCAGGGTCTGCTTCTGGGAAACCAGACTAAAATACTCAGCACTATAGACTGAATGTCTGTGTCCCCCAAAATATAGGATGTATATATTGAAGTCATAACCCCTAAGGGGATGGGTATTAGGAGGTGGGACCCTTGGGAGGTGCTTAGGTCATGAGGGTGGAACCCTCGTGAATGTGATTAGTGCCCTTATAAAAGGAACTCCAGATAACTTCCTTGCCCCTTCTGCCATGTGAGGACACTACAAAAAGATAGCCATCTATGAACCAGGAAGCAGGTCCTCACCAGACACAGAATCTGCCAATGCCTTGATCTTGGACTTCCCAGCCTCCAGAACTGTGAGAAACAAATGTTTGTTGTTTAAGCCACCCAACCTATGGTAGTTTGTTCTGGCAGCCCAAACAGATTGAGACACTAGAAAGCTTTTATTCTAGTAGTGGAGATACACAATAAACAAGAGAAAAAAGTAAAAAATATGTAGTATGTTAGTAATAGATGCAAAGTAGAAAATAAAGCAAGGAAAGGGGGAATGTAGTATTTAGAGGAGATTTGGATTTTAGACAGAGTGATCTGAGTAGGTGGTATTTGAATGCAAATCTCAAAAGAGAGAGGGTGAGCAATGGAGACAGAGCTCTGAGCAACAACACATGCAAAGGCCCTGTGGCAGGTGTGTGCCTGGTATATTCCAGGAACATCATGGAGGCCAGGGCAGCTGGAATGGAGTAAGGAAGAGAGTAATGGAGATGAATACAGAAAAGGAAAGTAGAGCCAGTGAAGGGGGGAGATGATAAATGGTTTTGAGTAGAGAAGTGTCATGATCTGACATGGGTTTTAATACTGGCTTCCATGTGAAGACTAAAGGGGGACAAAATAGAAGAAGAGAGACCTGTTAGGAGGCTGTTGCAGTAACTCAAAGGGGAGATGATAATGGTGGGGACCATGGTGGTAATGATGGAAGTGGTGAGAAGTGGTTGGATTCTGGATACATTTTGAAGACAGAGTCAAAAATATTTCCTGACATATTAAAGATGAGGTGTGGAAGAAAGAGGTGTCAAAGTTGACTCCAAGATTTCATGCCTCAGATACTAGAAGGATGAAGTTACCTCTAACAGAGATGGGGAAGATTCTAGAAGGTGCAGATTTATAATAAGGGACCAGGAGCTCATTTTTGGACACCATATACTGAGATGCCAATTAGACTCCCAAGTGAAGATGTCAAGTAGGCGGTGGAATAAATAAGTCTAGAGTTAAGGAAAGGCACCTGTTCTACCTAAGAGCTGTGGCTTACCTGTAAAATCTGTGCCCAAATTTGAGGATGCAAAGCATCCATTCTGCAGGAAAAAGAACCCCCCCTTGAGAGAATGGGCTCTGACAAGAAGCACAAGGCCAGCCAAAGCATTCCACCATCCAGCGTCAGCCAGGGAGGATGGGGGATGCCGCACAACACAGTTTAATTTGCAAACAGCTCTCACAAGTGGGCAAGATGGAAATTTATTGAGTGTTAAGCATCAACTACCAGGAAAGAGACTTTCTGCTGTGTTTTCTCTTGAGGCCTTTTGCCAAGGTTGCTGAGGCCACCCACACTCCCTAGATCACATTGTCACCCAGATGCTGCTGCTGAATGCAGTGCTCAGACAAGTCAGCCTGGCATTTTTGCTCAAAGAGGTTCTATGTCTATCAACAAATATTTATTGGGGACCTAATACGGGCCAAATACTGATCTAGGCAGTAGGCATAAAGCAGTGAACAAAACAGACAAACATTCCTGCCCTCGTGGAGCTTACATTCTATTGTGTGCAGCAGAGAAAGAAGAAGAGACAGACAATTAACAAAATAAGTAAATGAAATATGTGGCATGTCAAGTGTCAATAATTGCAATGGAGAAAAATAGAGTAAGGAAGAGGAAATACCAGTATGGAAATGTGTTGCAGTTTTTTGCAGGGAAGTCAGGGAAGCCTGACTGAAAAGGTAACAGATGAGAAAGGTCTTGGAGGGGATGAAGGAGGGAGGGTGTGTGTTCTGTGAAAGGGTAATCCAAGAAGAAGAGCCAGCAGGTACAAAGGCCCTGAGGTGGAAGCAGGGTTGAAAAGAAACAAACTCATGTTCTCAGAGTCTTGTCCCAGACAGGCCTACTCTTAAACTGGACTGAAGACAAGAAGTCGTTTTCAGCTTCCGAGCAGCTTTCTGAGCAGCTCCCCTCCTCAGACTGATCAATTATTCCTTTTCCTGAATCAGCTGGGTATGTATCCAGGGGAGAAATGTCCTTCCTGGCCTGCTCCCACCTCAATCCCATCCTTGTAGGGACTCCTCTCCTGATGTCTGCCCTACAGAGGTGAGTGGTGGCAAATGCTCTCCTGGGACTCCTGACTTTGAATTCACCCCAAGGTCACTGTGTTGGGCAGTGGATGCTCACAGAACATAGGCCCTGTTCCAGGTGCCAGCAAGTACCCACAGCGGAAGGATTGCAGTTCCCACAGCTATCTGGCTGCTCTGTCCCACATACTCCATTTAAAACCAGGCCTCGAAGCCTCAGCAGAAGCCAGCAAGGGAGACTCTGGGGCGGAGCTGGGTGTGTGGAGGCGAGGCTTGCCTCCAACCTCCCCTCCCCATTCTCTTTCCCCTCACTTCATCCTCCACCTCCACTGGCAGGCCACCCCCTTCAGAAAGCCTCCTCCTAGCTGAAGGAAATTCTCTCCTCTTTGGATTGACACAGCAGTTGCTCTCTCTCCGAAGCAGAAGCCACAGCCTACTGTATTCCAGTTGGTTGAGGCAGTTTCCCCACTAAACTGAGGCTCTTTGAGGCAGGAATTGGACTTGAGCCACCTTGAGGCAGGACAGGCCCTTGCAGGGGGTTCTAATTCAATAAAGCCTTCTTGGATTGACTTGTGACAGGCTGCTTAAACACCTTCCTCCCGAGCCCCCAGGCTCCATTCCTCAAGACCCAATATCCAACCTCTCCCTGGTGGGGTGAGGCCTACAGGGCATCCTGGGTTATAGTGGCCCCAATCTCCTTGGAAAACCTCCAGAAGATCTGCAGCTCAGAGACCCAGGGTACTATGGGTCAGAGGGTGAGGCCACAGCTTTAAACACAGAATAGGCTATAATAGTAAAAAGATTAAGCCTGAGTGTTTTTTCTCAAAACACAAGACTATGCCCATCTTTGGCATCAGAGCCGATCTGAGCTTTTCGCTGGTGTTGATTGGGCTCAGCTCAGGAGGCACAGAATACTTTACAACTGTTCATAGGAAAAAGGGGAATGCTCAGAGGGGCCAAAGAAAGGCCTACTGTTGGGAGACCAGATGGACTGAGGTGCCAACTGGGGGAAGGTCAGCATCTGTGGTCAGCCCTAGGCCAGGGCAATAAGGTCACAGAGAGGAGCTTTTTCCTCAGGTAAACGATACCAGGCATTTGAAGCTGAAGAGGTACTTTTGTAACCAATACTATTCAAATGTTAACCCTGTAATAAGGAGGTGGATGGAATGGGGGACCCAGGGTGCAGCAGAGAAGAGTCATTTGGCTTGAACTTCAAATTTCACAAAGTGTTTCAAACTCAGACTTTTGAAATTCTCCCCAATAAGGCATTTTGTACAGTCACAGATATCAGCTACCAGGATGGACAGAAGATGATGATCAGCACTTGGTTTCAATGTCCCAGGACAGCGCCACCAAGCACTGCGAAATAATATGGTTTTATAAATCCCATTATTCACTTGCAAGTAGCTCAATTGTACTCTATTGCATTTTTATAAAAACATCAATTTATGTCAATATTTTAAATACACCACAACTTCAAGAAGCAAAGCCAACCTAGTAGCAATGAGCATGCCTAATGCTCAGATCTTGGTCTGTAATATTCTTCTCCACTAAAAGAATCAAGGTTCCTTAAAGAAAAGTCTCATTCCAGGCCTGGGGAAGGGTTGGTACAAGATGAGCCTGGAACATCTTGTTATGCTGCAAAGTAAGTGCTCAAAAAATGATAGGCACGTGTCAAAAGGACATGGGACCCAGCTTGAAGGACCAGCCACTGACTAAATCTAGAACAATCTGAGCATCAAAGTAATTAAGTACAGTGTGTTACAATTAAGTACAGTCATGAATTATAAACCATTGAGAAAAAATAGGAATTCATGTCCATGCTGATAATAAATAGGTACATAAATAGGGGACAGGAAGGACTCTTGGTTAAAATACAATATGAGAGTCAACTATTAAATGGGGTGGGAGTACAGGAACTGGAAAATCATCATTTTGCTGCCATGATGATAAAGACAGGCAAGAAGCATTAGTGGATGCTAAATCCAGGGGGAAATTTTGATGAGGAACAGAATATTTACATGGTCTTAAAGTGTTCCCCATAGTTGCAAGGGAGAAAATAATTATACTACAATGAAAAAGTTAGAGAATACCTAGACTGAGGGGTCAAAATTAGCATCATCAATGAGAGACAGAGGGGTATCACGTACCTCCAGATGTGATACGCTGAGGAAGGACGTATTATCACCTGTGCAGTATTCCAGCCAAGAATACAAACACCAATCTAATCATCAAGAAACATTAGGCAAACACAAAGTGAGGCACATTCAGTTAAAAGCAGGGGAGGGCAGGGCCTTCCCTGGTGGCGCAGTGGTTGAGAGTCTGCCTGCCGATGCAGGGGACACGGGTTCGTGCCCCAGTCCGGGAAGATCCCACATGCTGCAGAGCAGCTGGGCCCGTGAGCCATGGCCGCTGAGCCTGCGCGTCCGGAGCCTGTGCTCTGCAGCGGGAGAGGCCACAACAGTGAGAGGCCCGCGTACCGCAAAAAAATAAAAAATAAAAATAATAAAATAAAAGAAGGGGAGGGCAAGCTGTATTCCTTCAAAAATGCCAATGTCATGCACTGTGGAATGTTCCAGATTAAAGAAAGCTAAAGAGACATGACATTTACGCCTTGGCCCTAGGCAGGATCCTATATGGGAGGGGGGAAAATGTTATTAAGAACATTATTGGGTTAACTGAAAAAATTGGAATACAAATACTAGATTTTATGAAAGTATTGTATCAATGTTAAATTAATGAAGTTTATAACTGTACTATGGTTATGTACAAGAATATCCCTATTCTTAGGAAATACACACTGAACTATGTAGGGGTAAAGAGCCAAAAGGTAGTGGGTTGGCCAAAAAGTTCATTCGAGTTTTCCCATATGATGGAACAGAAAACCCGAACGAATTTTTTGGCCAGCCCAATATATAACTTACCCTTGAATGGCTCAGAAAAGAAAATAGACAGATAGGAGATAGATGGATAGATAGATAAAGAGAGAGAGAGATGATAAAGGAGAGAAAAGGGGGGAAGCAAGTGATAAAGCAAATGGGTAAGATGGTAACAGGAGGTGAATCTGGGTAAAGCGCTATAGGTATGTTTGTACCAGTTTTATTTTTGTATGCTGTCTGTAAGTTTGGAATTATTTCCAAATAAAAAGTTTTAAAAATTTGCCACAGTTTCTATATCTATGTTCTGGAATTTGTTTATTTTTAATATAGCAGAAGTCTCCAAAAACACAGAAGAGGCCCAGATCTCTCTCCGTCTTTCAATCCCAAGAAGCTCTCACCTTACACCTTGTCCTCTCTCTCCGTAGAAGGGGAGGGGCAGAGACTCCTTGGGGAGACTGGGCCATCTCAAGCACCAGCAGAAAGACAGAGGCTCAGTTGGCCCCATCCGGATTTTGATAAGTTGGAGACACCCAGGATTTTGCTAAAGTTCTTAACCTAGAATTCTTACATATCACTAGGCACCTCTGCATCGCCGGGTCCCTGCCGCCTCCCTCTGTACGTTTTCCCAGGCAAGATCGTCCTCTCCACAGCTCCGTTTACAGGGAGCTGACTCCCAGGTTTGTGTATCTAGCCCCAGCCTCTTCTCTGAACTTCACACCCTCATATTCAACTACCTCCTTGAAAACTACATCTCAGAGGTAGCCCAAAGCCACCATCCCCAGATGCAAACTCTCATCTTCTCAGCTGAAGCTCGTCCTTCTCCAGGGCTCCCTCTCATAGAAAAAGCACCACACAGGTGCCGAAGCCAGGCCCTGCCTCCTAAACATCTGCCCAAGCCATCCACTTCTCTCCATCTCCACATCAACACTGCAACAACCTCCCAGCTGTCCACATTCACCCTCACGTCCATCCTCCAGCAACAGCCAGAGGGGTCTTTCCAAAATGAAAATCATCAAGTCCCCTCCCTCTCTAAAACCTTCCCTCTGTTTACTCTTGGGATAAAATCCAAAGACTTGAATAAGATCTACAAAATCTTGCTTGAATGGTTGATTCCAAGAGCTTCATCTCACATTCCCTCCACGGCAGTTCTGTACACCCACTGACAGACCATGTCCAAGTGCCTGGCATGCTCCTTGTTCCCCAGCATCTTTCCAGGGGCCATTCTCTACATCTGGAAGATTCTCCTCCTCCCCCTGCCTCCCCCCCGATCCAGCTAACCTCCATTCATCCTTCGACTCTAAGCTGCCTTCTCCTCTTGCGTGCTCAGTGTTCTCTGCACTAATTAACTGACATAGAGTATGCTGGTCACTATAGCTGTATCTGGGTTGACCGGTTTGGAAAAAGAGAATTTTGTGGGAAAGGATGTGGATTTAGAAGTGGGGAAAACTGGACAAAAAATATGGGGTGGTCAGGGAGAAATGGTCTCCCAGAAGCAAGTACAAGACAGGCCTTCCAGAAGGGCTTGGTCAAACCTGTCCTCCCCAAAGCTTCCCAACCAAACTGTCACCGACAAAGGCCCCTGGCACTTCAGACCAGAGTTCCTAGTGTGAAATGGCTGCACCCAACACTTTAGCTCCATGGGCGGTGTGCAGAAACTCTGTGCACAACACCTCAATTCAAGATGGCAGCATTTGGCCATGTGCTGGAACTCCAACCTCCTTCCCGCCAACAAAAGCCCAATAAGGCAGCCCTGCCAAAAGCTTTTCAGGGATAGCATGAACTCTAGAGTGCGAGCTCGCACCTCTCTACTCTTTGATCAAAGAATAAAGCTTTCCTTCACTTCTGAACCTAACTCAGTCTCATTCCCTTGCCCCGAGAGACACCAGAAGAAGGACCCTGTTGGAAACCGGCTCAGGAGAGTTGGTAACAAAACCTGTCTTAAAAGGAAGAAATGAGCAGTCAACCCAAAGGGACTTCAGAATCAGAACAACAAGGAAACTGTGGGTCCTACTGACCTGAGTGAAACTGCACCCCTTGTGGGCTTTCTCTAGCCTGTGATGCTCTCCGGGGCCATGTGAGGCTGCAGGGCAGGGAGAAGCCAGGGCAGGGGCAGCATGGAGGGCAGGACCTGGAAGTTTGGCCCTGAGTGTGAGAGCGAGTAGGGGTGCAGACAGAGCCCTGGTGGAATTTCAAAAGGTCCTTCAAAGTCCTCAGAGCTTTAACCCACCATTTCTCAGAGTGTGGCAGTATAATTTCCCACTGTAGCCACAGCACTCTCTCCCATCCCACTTGCTCTTCTTCATGTGACCTTGACACCCAAGGCTGTCATAAAAGACATGTAGCTGCTGCATAGGTCTCTTGGAACACTCGCCTGGGAGCCCTAAGCCACCAGGTAAGAAGTCCGACTACCCAGAGGCCGCTAAGCCCAAGGCACGCGGATGAGACACGCAGAGGTGTTCCAGCTCCCAGCCCTGGCTGAGGTCCCAACCACTGCCAGCAACAACTGCCAGGCGCATGAGTGAAGACAGCCTCCAGCCATAGTTACCCCCAGCCTTCAAGGCCTTTCAGACAAGGCCCCAAACAGCATGGAGAAGACACAAGCCATCCCTCCTGTGTTCCGTTCGAGTTTCTGACCCACAGGATCTGGGAGCATAATAACATGGTTGTTTTATGCCACTAAGTTTTGACATGGTTTATTACTCATCAATAGTAACTGAATACACACGATGTTAATAGACATTATGCAAAATAGAGTGGGGGGTCCCTATAATTAAATGTTTTGGAAAGTGCTCTGTTACACAAATTCCAAGTGAAACAGGGTTTTATTTTTCTACAGGACTCCTCCCTCACAGCCTTTAATACACTATGTGCACTGTGAATCTCCGAGAGGGAGATATGGTATTTGGTGTTCCCAAAACATATTTTTTTAAATGAGCTGCCATCCTGCAAAAGGCTGAGGGTCCAGCCCTAATGGGATGGAGAATCCATGTGAGGCCCAGAAAGGTCCAGAGACCCGTCCAGTCATAGGCAGAGTCAGGACTGGAAGCCAGGTCACCCGGCGCCTGGCTTAGGGCTGGTTCCACGGTGCCGGGCTGCTCCCACGGGGCCAGCTCGGTGTTGGGCACGTGGGCTGTGCAGACTCAAGTGGAAGTGTGCGGTCCATCTGTTTCCCCATCCCTTCAGCCTCTCCTGTGGCCTGCACCTCTCGCCCCTGCCTCCTTCTCACCCCTTGCCTGCTCCCCCCACCTCTTCCTCCTGTGAGGACGCCTGTCCTCCTCCACAGGCAGCTGGGAGATGGGAAAGGAGAGGCAGGGGTGGGGAGCAACACAGTCCTCACCCCACCACACCCCAGGCACGCACCACACAGCCCACACACTGCCACCTCCACAGCCAACCTCAGCCCCTCGCAGCTGGGCCTGCCTCCGTGAAAGCTGCTTCTCGGCCCTGAACACTGCCTGTTGTCCCATCCATGCAGCCTGGGGCTTCTCCTCCTGCTTCCAGCCCCTGCTGGAAGAGGAACACAGCCGTGCCTTGTCCCTCCTCTTGATATTTCCAGTAAAAGCACCTTGAGCACAATCTCACTGCCACAGCCCTAATTATGTGTGAAATAATTTTTTTTTTTAGCTCGAAACCAAAGCAAACAAGCGCACACAGAGAAGCCCATTCTCTGCGGCCCAGGAGGAGCAGCCTCGCTCCTGTTGGGTTACCTCAGGCCTGCACAGAGACCCCGCTGTGTTTCGCAATCTGCCCGCCTGGCCAAGGTGCCTCCCAGGCCTGACCAGGGAAGCAGTCCACCCGCTCAGGGGAAAGAGTTTGTTTCAAACTGAAACTGGGTTTCAGTTTGTTCTGCACTCTCCACGCAGGCTTCCAGGAGCCTCACACAGGCCTGGTATACTGTGAGGCCACAGGAAAGGCCTCTTTAAAAAAAGCGGGTTCTCGGGAGCAACGTGGGGCAGAGCGCTTTCCCCAGAAGACAAGTAACTGTTTTCCTGATCCTGTCAAATAATTATGCACCTTGGTGAAATTTTTATCATTTTATTTTATTTTACGATTTTGTTTTATTTTAGGGTTTCAAGTAGACAAAAGAAGATCATATGCATACTTGTCCCCGCATGGCCACTTTCTCTTGTTTCCATTTCTTCCTCTTCTCCCGAGATCCTCACTCCCAACCTTCTCCATTGACAACTGCATTCAAATTTGTTTAATGTGCATTTTTTATATGTATGTGCCTTTGAAAAGATAATACTATGGTAAGTGTTTGTGATTTTAATTTATGTAAGTGGTACTGTTAGAGATTCACTCTATTTCTAACTTTTTCATCATAGTCCTATATTTGGAAAGTGTATAGTGTTGCTATTTAGCCCTTCTACATACGACCACTACTGCATAACAGCCCACCACACGCCCCCACCACCTTGGTCCATTTGCCTGTTGATGGATACCTGGGCTGTCTCCAACTCCTATCTACCACAAATAATGTAATGATGAACAGCCATGTACATGTCCCTTTATGGATCTTTGCAAGAAATTCTGGGACTTACATGTCCAGGATTTGGATTGCTGACTTGCAAGATACACACTCACTTGGTTTCACTAAGTATTGCTGGATTGGTTTCCTGAATGCCTGTAACCAGTTTACACTTTCACCAATAAGGTATCAGTGTTCCTGTTTCCTCACCATCTGACCAGCACTTGATATTATTCAGCTTTCTAATGATTGCCAATATTTGCATTTAAAATGCTATTGCTTTTTAAAATTATTTTTCTTATGGCTACTGAGGTAAAGTATCTCTTCAAAAAGTTCAGGTTTCACTTTCTGTAAATTGCCCCTTAGTATATTTTCTTAACCATTTTTCTAATTTACACACACACACACACACACACACACACCTCTGCTGGAATTGTGATTGGAATTGCATTGGATATAGATTGATTAAAGGACAATTTACATCATTACTGTGTTAAGTTATACCATCATAATCATGATCTACCACCGTGAAACAGAAATATAATGTGAGCCACATATGTAATTTTAACAATTTAGTAGCAATATTTTTTAAGAAGTAAAAAGAAATAGGTGAAATTAATTTAACCCAATATGTCCAAAATATCATCATTTCAACATGTGATCAATATAAAGAAGCTAATGAAATCCTTTACATTTTTTGTTATACTAAGTCTTTGAAATAAGTCTTTGAAATTCAGTGTTTACACTTATGCCACATTTCAGTTGGAACTAGCCACATTTTAAGTGCTCACATGTAGCTAGTGGCTATGGATTGGATAGCATAAGTCTATCTCTTCATTCATTTAAGACCTTAATTTTAAAATTGTATTTATAAATATCTCAAGCATTTTTTTGTCATTAAAATTTTTGTTACTATTGCAAATATTATCCCATTTTCTGGTTGGTTTTTCCTGGAGCACAGAAATGTTCCTGATTTTTTTCAAGTTGATCTTGAATCTGGTAGATCTGTTCAACTGTCTTAGTAGTGCCAGAGGTTTGTTGATTCTGCTGGGTTTTTATGTAACTGATCATCTTATTTATAAATGATGACTGTTTTAATTCTTCCCTCCTAATTGTTCTCCCTATTATTTTCTTTTCTTGTCTTATTGCACTCACAGCACCTCAATTGTTATATCAAATAGCAAGCATCCTTGTCTAATTCCTATTATGAAAAGGAATGCCTCTAAAATTTCTCTTTAAGTATGATGTTTTTGGTAGATATCATTTATCAAGGGAGCTTCTGTCCATTCTTAATTTTCTAAGAATTTTAAAAGTCATAATTAGGTGTGCACTTTATCAAAAACCATGTATATATCTATTGCACAAAACAGATAAGATTGTCTCTTGGTCTTTGGTGTGTTTTTTCTCCTCTACTCATTAACATGGTGAATTGCATTGACTTTTTTCCCTGATGCTGAGCCATTCTTGCTTTCCTGGGATAAATTCTACTTCATTGTGATTTTTAAAAAATACATATTTAGATTAGTTCAATTAATGTCTCACTTAGGATTTTCATAGTTATGCTTATAAATTAAACAGGCTTATAATTTTCTTTTCTTGATCACAGTTTCTTTTCTTTTATCAGTTTTGAAATCAAGGTTATACTAACCTCATGAAATCATTATTCATTTCATTCCTATTTTCTGGAAAACTTGTGTAAGATAGGGATTATTTGTCCCTTAAATGGTTCATATAATTAACTGATCTTAGGGCTTTTTGATGTAGGGAAGTGTTTCGTTACTACTCTAATTTTTTTTTATTGGTTTATGTGGGTTTTCTGTTGCTTTTTGTGAAAATTCGGTGGAGCTGACTTCCACTTATGTCTCATGGCATAGAGCTGGGCCCCAAGGCCACTTCACTTGGAGTGGAGATTATGAGAGTAACAATTTAATGTTTCAACCTCTATAAAGAAAAGCAACAAGGAAAAAGGGGTTAGGAATAACACTTTATCTGTCACAGTCTCTGGAAGACAAAATATTGCTTAATCTTGTTTTGTTTTCATTTTGTCATCTAATCTGATCAGTGAGTTTAACTCACATTTATTTTAATTGCTGGTATATTGGGACTTATTTCAGCCATCTCACTTTGTGTTTTACTGTATTTACCATCTTATTTTGTATTTATTCTATGTGTTTTCTGTCTTTGTCCTACTTTCCATTGCATGAGTCAGATTTTCTTATGCTAGATTGAAAGTTGTATATTCTATTTTTATTCTTCTAGTTGTTTCCCCTAACTTTTTAAGTATGACACTTATGTTTACTTTTCATTGTCAATTTCTTTTCCCTTGGCACTCACTCACCTCTTTCCAGTCTCTACATCTCCTCAACATTATCCCCACCCTGCCACACTGGTATCACCCAGAATTGGTCCTTGATTGTCACAAACAATTTTTATCCCTTTATTTAAAATTTTATTTTTAGAGAATGACAAATCTTAGTAAGTTATTTACAAGTCCTTCTTTCCCATGCCTCATTGCTTCCTGATGAGAAATCTGACGTCAGTATAATTCTTATATTTGTACATGATCTGCTTTTTCTTCTGCTTTTTCTGAAAGTAAACTTTCAGAATTTTCTCCTGTATTTGGTGTTCTGAGACTTCTCTGTAATGCCTCTAACTTGAGTATTTGTTTGTCTTGAGTCAATGTGCACCATTTTAATACTCTATGAACTTTTAAAATTCAATTTATTTCTTTCAATTCTATGAAATTCTTAGTCACTATTTCCTCTTTTCCATACACTTTTTTCTATCTTTCTGGAAATCTTATTTAATGATCACTACTAAGTACCAAGTACTTTTCTAGGTGATGAGGTTACAGTGCTGAACAAAGCAAAGGTCTCATGGAACTTGCATTATGGTGGGGGGAAATAGGCAACAAACAAATTCCTATGTAATATGTCAAAGATGAAAATGCCATGGAAAAAAATTAAGCAGGATAAAAGGGGTAGGAAGTCCCAGGTGGGGCTGGGGGTAATGGGAAGGTGTCTCTGTGCAAATGCCTAAAAGAACTAAGGGAGCATTAGTTAGAACTAAGCCATGCAGACATCTAGAAGAGCACTAGGCAAAGGCCTTGGGACAAGAGCATGCTTGGCTTGTTTGAGGAACAGAAGGCAACCAGGGAAGATGGAATGAGTAAGGAAGGGACAGGGCAGCAGGGTGAGGTATCTGGGAGCCAGATCAGGTACATCCTTGTAGTCATAGTAAGGACTTGGGCCTTTATCCTGAGAGAAGGCTAGCCATCAAAAGGTTTTGATCAGGGCTTCCCTGGCGGCGCAGTGGTTGAGAGTCCGCCTACTGATGCAGGGGACGCGGGTTCGTGCCCCGGTCTGGGAGGATCCCACATGCCACGGAGTGGCTGGGCCCGTGAGCCATGACCGCTGAGCCTGCGCGTCCGGAGCCTGTGCTCTGCAGCGGAAGAGGCCACAACAGTGAGAGGCCCGCGTACCGCAAAAAAAAAAAAAAAAAAAAAAAAAAAATGGTTTTGACCAGAAGAGTGACATGATCTGGATTTCTTTTTAAAAGACTTATCCTGAAGGAGGAAAAAAAAAAGACTTTCTTGGACTGGAGTGGGGAGTGTGGAGGTGGTAGAAGAAGGTCAGATGCTGGATATATTTAAACAGTAGAGCTAATGGAATTTTCTGACATATTCTATATGGAGTGTGAAAGGAAGATACAAATCAGCAAAATTCAAAGGCATGAAATGTCTGCAACAGTTCCAGGCATTACATCCAATCCCAACAATATCCAGTAGAGGAAGAGATTATCTCTTGCATTTCTCTCTTAAGGACTAGGAAACCTTCCCAGAAACCACCCAGCAGAATTCTCTTCATGTTTCACTGGCCAGAATTATGTCACATAACTATGCCTAAACCAATCACTGGCAAGGGGACTAACATTATCTTAGACCAGCAGTTCTTCAAGTGTGATCCTTTTTTAAAACTTATTTTATTTTTATTCTTATTTTTGGCTGCATTGGGTCTTTGTTGTGGTGCTCAGACCTCTCATTGCAGTGTCTTCTCTTGTTGCAGAGCACGGGGTCTAGGTGTGCGGGCTTCAGTAGCTGTGGCATGTGGGCTCAGTAGTTGTGGCACGCAGGCTTCAGTAGTTATGGCACGTGGGCTCAGTAGTTGTGGCTCGAGGGCTCTAGAGCACAGGCTCAGTAGTTGTGGCGCACGGGCTTAGTTGCTCTGCAGCATGTGGGACCCCTTTAAATGGGTCTGTAAGATTAAAACAATTTTCATAATAATAATAATTAAAATTATAAAAAAACAAAATAATTAAAACAATTTTCAAAATAATATAAGACTTCATAGGTCTTTTTCATGTTCATCCTTTCCTGAGTATATAGTAGATTTTCCCAGAGGCTACATGATATATAACGATATATGATGTCAGACAGTTCGTGAAATGTATACTTGTGTATTGCTCTGTTTTCTAGAATTTTCTAAGAAAAGTAAGCTTAGGGCATAAATATCAATACATGTATTTTCAGAGATTAACTCAGTTTGTTCTCAGTACTTCTACTGTGCTTTTATTGGCTATTTTTAGTTATACCTGCTGTATTTTGTGACCTAATTATCATCCAACAAACCTTTATTTTGAAATCCCAAAGTTTCTTCTGCACCTACACAGAAATGTAGGAAGTACAATTTGTTGCTCGTTTTGAAATACTATTCCCTAAATGTTCAAAAATTTTTCTTAATTTTTAAATTGGATCTCAAACTCTTACTTTAGAATTTAATAATATTTTATTCTGAAATTTATAAATTTATTTATAATATATATTTTCTTACATTTAAGAGTCAATCATTAGCTTTAAAAGGGGTGCTTAGAAGACTCACTTTCTCAACCCATCACTAAATCTAAAGATCCTGAAGAAGATGAAAGTGATATGTCAGAGAGTTGGCTGACTACTGATAGGAGGAATCTACTCCAAAGAAATTGGGAGGAACCGTGAACAAGAAGCAAAAATAGGATGAAAGCAATCTCTCCCTCAGCTTTATAGAAATTAATTATTTGCCTCATTGTGCCTTATGCAACAGAACATTTCTGAATGGCGTTATGGTGCCCAGAGCCAGTTCTAGGGGGAGGCTAGTGAGGTTCCCAGGACGCAGGATGTCAGGAGGCACTCGCTCTCAGGCTCCTGCAAGGGCAGGGAGGCAGCTTGGGCACCTCCTTATACCCTGTGCCCTCGGCTCTCACTTGTCTCACCCCTGTTCCAGCCCTGATGGGGCCATTTGAGTTGTGGCATCATTTTAAAACCAGAGTTTAAAGAAAAGGGAATTAAATATTTTAAACGTAGACATTATGAGCTCTTAAAAAGCCAGAAATGGTTTGTTACAGCTCTTCCAACTAGAAGTGAAAAAGCCACAGAAGCATCTGACAGAATAAGTCATCAAACTGCATTAATCGAAAGACTAAGAAAAGTCTTGTCCAGTGGACACTGTTGAATACCTACTGAATGAAAACTCAGTTAAAAAAAAAAAAAAATCACAGCACTGCCATTTCCCAGTGATACGACAACTTATTGAATTAACAATTTACTTGTCAACATGAAGACTGAATTGATCTCTCGTTGGCAGAATTGTACATTTGTCTTATAAATGGACAAATTCACAGGGGTGCCTGTGTCAGCTGCTTTGTTTGTATTTGTTCAAGATCAGCACTAGCTAATCATCAAAGAAGATCTTTTATGTGAATGCTCAGCAAGAGACGAGTGGTGCTGAAATATTCAGTGTTGAAGAACTTTTTTGCAATCTTATGGTTTATCTTAAGGGTTATCAACCATGTTGACATTTGCACTGGTAAAGCAAAAGCAGTGGTGGGTTAAACTGCTGAGGTCTTAGCACCCAAGCAGTGGCAAACAGTAGTATCATTGTATACTTTGGTATCATGCTCTCCCAGTTAAAAGAAAAGCCAGTTTCACTTTAGGATGTCCTTGATGAAGCAGTAAGAATTATTAATTTTATTAAATCTCAACACCTAAACACGTCTTTTTTTAACATGATATTTTAATATCCTGTGATGAAATGAAAATTATGCATAAAGCATAAAAGCAAACAGCATGTCTGATGTATGAAAATGGTTGTCTAGAGAAAAAGCATTTGTACAATTGAGTTGTAAACTAAACTAGCCACTTTTTTCAGAGAACATTATTTTTACGTGGAACAACAATTGCCAAACTATAGTTATTCAAACTTGTTTATCTGGCAGACATTTTCTCAAAAATGAACAAAGTGAGCCTGTCATCTCAAGGAAAACAACTGACAGTGTTTGTGGCCAATGACGAAATTCAAGCTTTCAAACGAAAATTCAGATTTTGGAAAACTTGTGTCTGACATCATGACTTTGGCAGCTTCCCAATAAAAGCTTTTTGGTGGTGATGTTAACAAATATGATTTTATTTTTTACGCTGTATAACAAAATGTGTCAACATTTGGAGTATGTGCATACTCAGTAAACCAGTATTTTCCAAATATCACAGATGGGTAAACGATCCACCCAAAGCACAAGGTACACAAATAGATTTTCCTGCGACAGGGTATGAAAAGTTCTTTGACCTCCTTTCAGATAGCAAATTACAACTAACTTTTTCAAAACTACCTCTCGTTGAGTTTTGGTGTAGTATCAAAGAAAAATATCCAATTATATGAAAGAGCTATTCAAATACTCCTATTTTCTCTTTCCTTTCTCCCCCAGCCTTATTGAGGTATGACTGACAAATAAAAATTGTATACATTTAGGTTGTACAACATGATATTTTGATACAGGTGTTACATTGTGAAATGATTATCACAACCAAGCTAATTAGCACATCCATTAACTCACACAGCTATCTTTTGTGTGTGTGGTGAGATTTACTCTCTTAGCAAGTTTCAACTATACAATACATGAATACTCCTCTCTTTTACAACTAGATAGTCCCATGAAATATTTTTGTGTTAGAAAATATACTAATTTGTCATAAAAAAATATGTTAACATGTAATGGGTCTACTGTTGTGTTTTTTTTTTTTTTAATAACCGAGTGCGGATTTCTTTGTTGTTCGTTTTTATTTATTTATTTTTGGTTCAATTGGGTCTTCGTTGCTGTGCTCAGGCTCTCTCCAGTTGCGGCAAGCAGGGGCTACTCTTCATTGCGCTGTGTGAGCTTCTCATTGTGGTGGCTTCTCTTGTTGCGGAGCACAGGCTCTAGGCACGTGGGCTTCAGTAGTTGTGGCACGTGGGCTCAGTAGTTTTGGTTCACCGGCTCTAGAGCACAGGCTTAATAGTTGTGGCACACTGGCTTAGTTGCTCCGCGGCATGTGGGATCTTCCCGGACCAGGGCTCGAACCCATGTCCCCTGCATTGGCAGGCAGATTCTTAACCACTGCGCCACCAGGGAAGTCCTCTACTGTTATTTTTTAAATGAATTAATAAATAATTTTTAAATTCTCAGCTTTAATTTCTAATCTGGTAAAATCAATTGATGTAACACATAAACAAAAGCTCGTTAAGAGTCCTCAATTTTTAACAGTCCTGAGAACTGCTGGTTTAAACCCAATCAGGATTCACCCTCTGGGATCCAAGGGTTGTCCATCCTTCCCAGAGGCACATGGCTGCCTTGATGTGAAGGGGGCCTGAAAACCCTCGAGGTTCCCTGAGGAAGGAGGAGTGAATGTGGGTAAGTGACCACTTGGTCTGCTACAGTGGCTGCAGAGTGAATGATGACCTGTACCAGGGACTCCTGAGACACCTCTGGCCAGCAGGGCTGCATTAAGGCCAGTACATGCTGTGGCAGACGGTTGGAGTGAGAGACAGGGGACCTTTCTCCTGTAGAACAAGAAGGCTTTGTGAGGCACGAGGCATCTGCTCTGCAGTGCTGCATGACCTCTTCTGTGAATGGGCAACCCCCTGGCTGTGGAGGCCCTTCTCTATGGAGTGTAACTATGTATTTTGACTTTCCATACAACACCCCCTCAATCCCATCTTTTCACCATATTTGCAAAGTGAAAAGCCGCAGCCAACAATTTAGTTCTCCTGCCTAAACATACAATCCTATCACTTACCCATTCAAAATTCTGAAAAATCCAGTGTGTACAGAATAAAGCCCAAATTTTTACCATGCACTTAAAAGATTTCCACATTGTGGCCCCAGACCATCTTTCCAGACTTTCAGAATAAGTTTAACCTAGTGGTTAAGAGCATGCACTTAGGAGCCAGGCTGTCAGGGTTCAAGACCCAGGCCTACCAACCACTTACCAACCGAGTGCCCTGAGTGCTATGCCGGTGAATGTTTAACAACTGGCTCTCGGGGTGGGCTTGACACCCTGATTTGTGGCATTTGCCAGTTTCCATGGTGTTAATACTTCCACTATGGCCAGTTTCAAACTACCAATATGACATCACTAAACTTAGAGTTGGGAAGACATGCTTATAATTTGCTCTCAAGAGCCAGTGCAAGCCGGCTCCAGCACCCCTCTGGACCTTGGTAAGTTACCTTCTCACTCTGAGACGGCTTCCCCATCTGTACAATGGGGATAATGAGTGCCCAGCTATGGCGTTGTTGTAAGCATCAAATTGGATGGGGTAATGTTTCTCAATCATTAGCATGCATCAGTACCATCTAGAGGGCTTGTTAAAACACAGATTGCTGGGTCCCGCTCCCAGAGTTTTTGATTCCATGAGTCTGAGTGGGGCTCAAGAATTTTCATTTCTAACAAATTCCCAGGTGATAACATTTTGAGAACTACTAGTTTGGTGCCTATAAAAGACTGAACCCAGTCCTAGCACAGAGATGCCCAAGCACAGAATTAGCTCTCCTTTGTCTGATGCATCCCCACGCATCCCCCATCATAGCCACACCAGGCCTCCCATCTTTCCCTGAACCCACAATACACTTTCCAATCTCTGTACATTTGCTTCCTCCTTTTCCCTGCACCTAAATGTCATTCTCTCTGCACCACTAACCTTTCCCGTTGAAATCTTAATTCAGCTTAAATACCCCCTCCCTGCTAAAGCCTTCCCTGAATCTTCTACTTAGAAATAATTGTTCCTAACCTGTCCTCTCTCAAATTTGCAGTTGCTCTTATTCTTCTCATCAAAGTTTGCCTCAAACTGGAATGACTGCCTCGACACCATCTCTCTTACTCAAGTGTAAGTACCTGGTGTGCAAAATACTGTCACATCCATCCCTGTCACCCTAGCCCAGCACCTCATATATAGAAGGAAACTCCAATCGTCTCTCAGTGGACAAGCCTCTTGCTAGCAAAGGAAGGTGTCCTGTTCACGGATATATGACCCATCCCCAAATTACAGGCTTCCTCATGTTCAGCAGAGTTTTGCTAAGGGAGCTCCCAGGCACCCTCTGGGGTTGAATGAATGATACATACATAGAAAATGTAGCAAACATAAAAATATTCTTAAGTCAAGGGAAAACAAGAAGTTCTGTAAGAAATGAAAATATATGACAGTATTCTACATGGCTGGGCTGTGAAGCACATTTCCACTCTCATAGTAATGCTCTTACTGATTTGTCCAAAATTATGATTTAACTCTACCAGGAGGATGATGGGGACAGAAAGTGTGCACATTTTGGGAGATGGTGGTGAAAGAGAGCTAAATCTTCATTTCCAACACAATGAGAAGTCAATAGATAATGCCTAGAACCTAAAAACCAAGAAGTATTACTATGTTCATATTACTTAAGGATACAGAGATGAATTCCAAATGAAAAAGATAAAAGAATTGAAGTGGTTGCCTCCAGGGAGCAGAAAACAAAGAGAGGCAGGGTCTGATTTGAGAGGTAGAGTAATAAGCCTTAAAGTATAATTGACTCTTTAAGCTGTATTCACACACAGACACACACATACATCTGTGAAAAAACAAAAACTAAATGTTTTTTAAAGTGACAAAGAGGAACCTATGACACAGCTATAATAAGCAAAACGGTGTGGCACTGTCATAAAGATAGACATATAGACTAATGGAATGGACTAGAGACCCCAGAAATAAGCCCTTGAATATATGGTCAAATGATTTTCAATAAGGGTGCCATGCAGTGGAGGCCATTCAATGAAAACAGGACAGTCGCTTCAACAAATGGTACTAGGAAAGCTGGACATCCACAAGCAAAAGAATGAATTTTGGACAGTTTGTAACTGGCTTTGAACAGAAGGATAATGGCACCTAGGAGCCAGCTTGGGGAATGTCTACATTTAATGGCTTGTGAGAAAAGAATGAGTCTACAAAGAAGACTGAGGAGGAGTGAGCAGAGAGGTAGAAGGAAGTCAGGAGAGAGCAGGGAGGGGGGGACCTGAAGAAGGGAGGGGTCATCTGTGCCTCCTGCTGTTGACAGGTCAGGAGGTCAGTCAAACAGAGAGTAAAAAATCCAACAGATTTGGTTACATGGGAGTTCAAAGGTAACATCAGCCAAAGCTGTTTCAGTAGACTGATGGAGGTGAAAGCCAGTGGTTGAAAATACAAAAGAGAGAAGGGATCACCAATGGGAGGTCCTGAGAAGATAGTGGGGTTGGGGGATGCATGGGGTCTCCGAGGTGAGTTGGAGGACAGGCCTCAGAGAGGGGGAAGGAGGTTCCACTATGGCAACAGGAAGGTTGGGGGAAGAATGAGTGAGGACACTGCTGGTTTGGAAGTTGCAGAATCTTAATCTACAGCTTCAATTTTCTCTGTAAAATACAGGATGGGTGCAGGAGTGTAGGGGGCTGGCAAAAGAGTTACTGAAATGATAGGTTGAGTAAGAGAGAAGGAGAGGGTGAAGACTAGAAGAAAGGCGAGATTCCACTGAGGATGTAGCAGGATGGGGGCCAAAGGTGGCCAGAAGGAGAAGCCATCGTGGTAGGAAAGCAGGATGCTTGGATTGGGGGTTTGTGGGATGAGAGAAGAGATGAGAATCAGGGCTGAGTCGTGAGGTGGGACAGGAGAAGCCTAAAGAATGAGCCTAAAGCCCCTAGACCAACCAGCTCTCCTGAGTCACTGCCCTGCTCTGCCACTAATCACCAATCCGTGGTATCATGGCAGCGTGCAAAGGACTGAAAACACAGAGCCAAACAAAGCCTATGCCCTTTGCAGCCCGTTCCCCAGCCTGAGGGAGTATGTTTTGCACCCAAAAGGTGATCTTAGGGTGGACACTGGAAGAGCATCAGTTATAGCTGAAATAGAAATTTAAAGGAAGTGGGGTGAGGGACTTCCCTGGTGGTCCAGTGGTAAAGAATCCGCCTTCCAATGCAGGGGACGCGGGTTCGATCCCTGGTCAGGGAACTAAGATCCCACATGCCACGGGGCAACTAGGCCGGTGCGCCACAACTACAGAGCCCACATGCCCTGGAGCCCGCACACCACAACTAGAGAGAAGCCCTCGAGCCACAACGAAAGATCCTGCATGCCGCAAGGAAGATCCCACATGTCGCAACTAAGACCCAACACAGCCAAAAATAAATAAATAAATAAAATACTTTAAAAAAAATAAAGTGGGGTGATACCCCTATAATTTTAATCAAAAACAAAATAGACTGTGCCATATTTCATCCAGGGAGGCATGTCGACTAAGGTGGGCTCCAGACCCCCCAACTCTGCCTCACCTCTCTCAATGGTGTTGTCCTTTTAGATAGAGCAGCTGCTCTCACACTTAGCAGTGTGTTGGAATCACCTGGGGAACTTTACAGATACTGTAACCCCCGATCCCACCTCCAGAGATCCTGGCTGAATTGCTCTGGGATAGAGCCTGGGCTTCAGGAGCTTTCAAAGTTCTCCAGGTGATACTCGTGTACAACCAGGGCTGGGAACCACTGCTTCTGACCAATTTCAGAGCTAAAGCAGCTGTACCCCAGCGCCCAGGCTACCTCCACTTCCAGGGCAACAGCCAGTTGCTGGAGTTTCTGGACCATTCTATGGAACAGCAAACAGGCTCCCCTCTCCTTACAGAACTGCAGGGCTCTAGCCCAGACCAGAAAGAAAACCATGTAAAGCTGAGCTTGGTCAATGCCTCCAGGGCCTGGATGCCCTGTCTATTGAGCTGGGTTTGCACATTTTGAGCAATCAGGCTGGACAACGTGCCCAGAAGCACTGATCAGGTGGAGGAGCGGGGGAAGAAAGGCCAAATGGCTTCAGGTCTGGTGTGAAATTGGGCAAGAGGGACAGTCAACCCTACTAGAAGAAGAGACCCAGACGGCAAACAAACAGGGCAGTGTGGACCGAGACCAAGTTATGTGGACAGCTCAGCAGTCACAGAATCCACCAGACCCAACAGAGCTGCCTTCTCTCAGCACCTCCAGAGACCAAAACTTTCCACTAGGGACAGAGCACTTGGAGACAGCGTGACGTAGCCGTCCCAAGACAAAGCCAGAAAGTTCACAAGTGTAGGGAACGTGACATGCAGTCTTAACCTCAAGAAGGAATTCACGCTCAGACTCTAACCAGCACGGGGGTATAGCTAGGCCTCATGGGGGTCTTTGCAGGACAAAGAGTGGCTCCCTGTATCCCCAAACTGCGGCATCCACAGTGGCACCCAGGACCACCAGATTCACCCACTCTTCCCACAAGGCTCTGTCGGACCCATCTGCACACAAGGGGCTGCACTGGCCTGTTTGCTTGTTCAAACAAACCTTGTTCACTGAGGCACCTCAGAGCCCAGCAGAAGAGCCAGTCGTTATGTGTCTAAGGAACACATGAATGAAAAGGAGAGGATGTATGCATTGTTCTTAAGCAAAGAATCAATAGCTCTTAGTTGGGGAAGTTTTCTTCTGGGGGCTTACTCTAGACGTGCTAAATTAGGCCCTTTGAAGGTGTAGCCCTGGCATTGGGTGATTATCATTTCTATTCCTGATTAGGAACCAATGCCCTATGACCCAAGGGTCTCATACTTTAGCCAGTACAAGAATCACCAAAGGTGCTCGGTAAAAATGCAGATTTGAACCACAAACCATTTGGGAAAAGAAATCTAAAAAGTAATACCATCAAGTAGCTTCAAAAACACATGATCCGTCCATGGATGAATGGGTAAACAACCTACAAGCTGATTTTCAACAAAAGGGCCAAAGTAATTCAACAGGGATAAACTAGTCTTTTCAACAAATGGTGCTGAAAAATCTGAATATCTGTAAGAAAAACAGTTAATCTTAGCTGTTACCTCACATCACACAAAAAATAACTCCAGATGTATCACAGACCTAAACATAAAAGTTAAAACTATAAAACTTCTGGAAGAAAACAGGAGAATATCTTTCTGACCTTGGTAGGCAAAGATTTCTTAGGTGGGACGCAAAAAACACTAACTATACAGGGAAAAAACTGGAAATCTGAACTTTATCAAAATTAAAGACTTCCACTCTTTGAAATTCACTGTCAAAGAAATGAAAAGGAAAGCCATAGACTGGGAGAAAATATTTGCAATATTTATATTCAACAAAGGACTTGTAAAATTCAGTAAGAACTCTTAAAGTTCACTAAGAAATTAAACAACACCTCCTACACACACAATGGGCAAAAGATTTGCACAGGCATTTCAGAAAAATATACAAATGACCAATAAGCACACCAAAAAATGCTTATTTGAGGAGATGCAAATTGAAACCACAGTGAAGTACCTCTATACATTCATTTAAATAACTAAAATTTAAAAGACTGATGTACTAAAATTGGAATGATACAGAGATTAGCACAGCCCCTGTGAAAGGATGGCATGCAAATTTGGGAAGCGTTCCATATTTTTTGACCATAACATTTGTGAAATAACATTTGAAGAATTATGTTGGTTTTTAACACAAAATTTAAGAAAATAAAAATGAAAGATCTCAAGTCTACAACTTTACATTCACTAAATATCTACACTTTACACTAAATATCATTTGGTTCATATTTAGATATTTCTATAGCTAAAACTACTAGTATTTTCAATCTTCCGGCAATATTAAAGTATCACCTTTGTACATCACTTACCATGAACTTTTTAACTTTTTTTTTTTTGGAAAAAAAGAAGCATTTTTTTAACAAGTAAGTGTTTTTCGGAATTTATGTGTGTACTACATATATTCAGTATATTTATTATATATAGTACATATATATTTATTAAAATAACCTATAACTAACTCTAGAATAAATATGTATATTTATTATAGATTATATATGATATATAGATCATAACTTTTTAATTAAAGTTGAATTATATATTTTTATTTATTACATATACATATGTAATAAATAAAAGACTGACAAAATCAAGCGTTGGTGGGAACGTGAAGTAACTGGAACTCTTGTACATTGTTCATGGGAATCCAAAATAGTACAACCACTTTGGGAAAGAACTTGATAGTTTCCTATTAAGTTAAACATATACTTATAGTATAACCCAACAATTCCACCCCTTGATATTTACCCAAGAGAAATAAAATACATGTATACACACATACACACACACACACACAGAAACTTGTTCATAACAGCTTTATTCATAATACTCTGAATCTAGAAACAATTCAAATATTCATCAATAGGTAAAATGAATAAACAAATTGTGGAATATCCATACAGTGAAATACTACTAGAAATAAGAAAAATGAACTATGAACACAAATATCATGGAGGAATATTAAAATCAAACTGAACAAAAGAAATCAGACACAAAAAATTGCGTACTACATGCATTAATTTCCTAGAGCTGCTGTGAAAAATTACCACAACCTTGGTGGCTTAAAACAACAGAAATTTATTCTCTCAGAGTTCTGAATGCCAGAAGACTGAAATCGAGATGTCGGCATGGCTGCACTCCCTTCGGAGGCTCTGGGAGAGATTCCATTCCTTGCCTCTTCCAGCTTCTGGTGGCTGCCAGTATTCCTTGGCTTATGGCCACATCACTCTAATCTTTGCCTCCATCTTCACACTGATTTCCCCCAGGGTGTGTGTGGTATTCAATCTCCCTCTACTTCTCTCTTATAAAAACATCTGTGATGGCACTTAGGACCCACCCAGATAATCCAGAAATATTTCCTCATCTCAAAATCATTAACTTAATCCCATCTGCAGAGGCACTTTTTCCAAATAAGGTAACATTTACAGGTTCCAAGGATTAGGATGCATCTTTGGGACTACCATTCAACCTACCACATCACAAGTTTCCATTTATATGAAATTCTGGAACAAATCTCTAGAAACAAATAGAAGTGGTCATCTGGAGCCAAGTGGGGTAGTTGATTGACTGCAAAGGAGCAAAAGAGAACTTTCTGGTGTGAAATAAATGCTCTATATCATGATGGAAATGATGGTTACATGACTGTGTAAATTTACCAAAACTCATCAAACTTTATTACAATGGGTACATTTTGTTATGCATAAATTATGCTTCATTAACATTACTTTTTTTTTGATGTGGACCATTTTTAAAGTCTTCCTTGAATTTATTACAATACTGCTTCTGTTTTGTGTTTTGGTTTTTTGGCCACGAGGCATGTGGGATCTTAGCTCCCTGACCAGGGATCGAATCTGCCCTCCCTGCACTGGAAGGCAAAGTCTTAACCACTAGACAACGAGGGAAGTCCCAACAGTAATTTTAAAAGAAAGCAAAAAAGTGAAGATTTGGGGGGTCAACCTTGGAAAGTCAGATTTGGCAAGTCTGGGGTGAATTCTAAACAAACAGCCCAAGTACCTGGAAGGCAGGTGGTCCTGGCTCGTCCCTGGAGAAGCAGCACTCTGGAAGATGGGGAAAGGACCCACCACGTCCTGCTGCCTTCCCCTTGGCTTCTCAGATACCTGAGAGCCAGGTGCTGAGCTGGGAGTCCCCTGCGATGGGGTCCTGTCCACAGAGAGATCAGGCTGTTGGGAGAGACAGCCGTAACTAACTCAAGTACAAGGCACCTATGACAAGAACTGACAGATATAGAATCATAGAAGAAGGTATATTTTGACCCTAGATTATGGTAGAACTCTCTAGATGGGGTAGCATTTGAGCTGGGCCCTGACAATGGGGCACGGTTTTTACATGCAGAAATATCAGTGCCAGTTTCCTCTTGCTCAGAACCCCTTAGTGTGTCCTGAGTCTTCTTGGCCCCTTCCCCATTTGAGTCAAGCTTACTCAGGGTGGCCTCTCCAGGCATTCTATTCTGCCTCCTGTCTTTTGCCCACGCTATGCCATGTGCCAGTCATGCCAGTGCCTTCTCTAGATTCGTCACCAACAAAGCCCCAACAACAAGACATGACCTTCAATAAGGCCCCTGCTGTAGACAAGCTGCCTGGTTGTCCCTTCTCTTGACTCCTCCACCCCAGGTTCCAATCCACAGCTCCAGCCAGGCATTCATGTTCCCAGGGTTCTACTTCTTTGACTTGAATCATTGGTCCCTTCCTGCATCTTCTCTAGCTCTGGTTCCTCATGAAGCCTTTACCTGCCTCCAGGTGAGCCCTATCTTATATAGCGCAGGGGTGCTGTGGATGGTTAGGCCTTCTCCTATGACCTGGCTCTTGATCCCCACCTCCACTACCCAGTCCTGGCTCTTCCTAGGCCACAGTATTTCAACTCCTAGATTCTCACAGATGGACCCAGGCCAAGGTCCCATGGCTTCCCTGGACCAAAAATGAAGCAATTTGAGGCTTCTCAGGCCTTAGTCCCAGCACAAACCCTTGGATTTTGTTCTGTGTGCCTTGCCTAAGGAGACAGCTTGGAATCTCTTAGCCTATATCCTCCCCTTGTCCCAATAAGCCAGGAAGCTTCTCCCTCCTTTGCTGAGTGAGGAAGGGCAGGCTTCCTGGAGCCAGGGCCAAGCCGCGACTAGGAAAGCGGAGCCCTGTGGCTCCAGGTATGCCTCCCTGCATCCTTGCTGTCATTGCACAAGATGCTCCATTCTTTTCTTATAATCATTCCTTGTTTGTATCATTTTTAGGTGTCATCAGAGCTCCTCACTGACCAGCTGAGCAGGTAAGCCTGCAAGAGGTCCCCAAATGGGAATAGCCGGCAAGACCACAACCAACTCCAGTGATGCCTCCACCTTTTGGAGATCCCAGTGGCCTCCAAGATCTGGTCCCAGAAGAAAAGGAAGAAAGCCATGGGGAAGGAAAGGGGCCTTCTGCAGAGCTAACAATTCTAGAGTGAAGAGGAGCCCTCACCCTGGCAAGCACACTGAACCCACCACCTTGTGTCAAAGACTTGAACACATCTTAAGTGGGGCCTCGAGGTCCCAAATGCCCAGGTAAGGAACACAAGGAGGAGGCTGCCCTCCTTTCTTTCCAGAAGAGTGGGTCTAGACCACAGGCAAATGGGCACTAAATGGGGTTCCACCAAATGTCCAAGACCCTTGTCAGAGTATGAAGGCTGTTCTGGCAACAAGGATCCAATAATGGAGCCATCCAGGCTGCACCCCCAGCCCCCCATGCATCATATCACCCTTACCTACTCTGGGAGATATTCTGACCCCTAAAGAAGGGATCCCAGGGACCAAAATAGCCATGTGGAACCCAAACCTTATTCGACCACTGAGATACTGACTAGAGACAGTAATCATGCCTTTCACAATATTCCAGCTTTTCATCCACCTGGCACATAGGATTACACTTCCTCTCCCACAGTAGCTGGATGGGACCACCTGACTAGTTCTAGCCAGTAAGTTGTAACCAGAAGTGACGTGTGCCAGTTCTGGGCTGGAGCATTTAACTACTGATATACAACATTCCAGGGCTCTCTTCCCCCCTCTGCCATGGAAACCTGCAATGTTCCAGTTGGTGGCTGCTCCATCAGCCTGACCTGGAGGATAATGACCTGGTGCAAAGCTCCCAGCTATCCACAGTGGACGTGGGCAAGAACTAAATCTTTGTTATTTCAACTCACTGAGATTTGGGGACTGTTGTTACTGAAGCATAACCCAGCCTATCCTGACTGAAACATGGGCCAAAGGCCAACCAGCACAGAACAAGTTCAATATCACTATTCCCAGTGACCCATGCTGCTTTGCTTCCCCATCATCCACTTCTAATTTGGGGTCCAAGTCAACACCTCAGTCCTAATACAATGAAAGAGTAGGGATTCCACATAATCCTGCCCAGCTTGAAGACTCCAAATCTATAATCTTCTCTGAGTCAAAGATGCCAGCTCTTCCGGATTTGGTAGATTCTGGTTCAGTGTTAGAGTCAGGGTTAGGCAGCTACAGGTGGCAAACTTTAGGCTGCCAAGCAAATGCCAGAAGTCGAACCATGACATATGAACTGATGTCTGACGTCAGACTACGGAGCTCGAACACTTCTTGCCAGGTTTGACTAAAGAAAAACTAACTTTACATCTTCTGTGGTTTCATCTTGGAAAAGGAGAACTCCCATCTGTGGGTCCTGACTTGACGGCCCTGCTGGGTCATCATCTTCAGCTTCACGTCCTAATGCATCTTAGCGGTACTCCTCTTCTCCCATCAATTGTCTACCTTACTATCTCATGCGATTTGTAGCTTCTAGTCATTTTTGCTCCCCACCCTTGCCAGCTCAAGCCTCAGCCCATGGCCTTGGCCTGTCATCACCCTTCTCTCCTGTCATTTAGACTTCTCCTAACCCCACCATGCCCAGGAAATTCTCCTGGCTGATAGAGGCTGGCTGATCGGTACAGAGGCCTCACACTACACACCCTTAGAGATTTTATACCTTACACATGTTTCCTGTCTTATATAGCTCTAATTTGACCCTTTCAACCAAGTGGACAGGGAGGGGGAAAGGATAAATGAATGTTTATGAGCCCCTGCAATGAGCTAGTTGCTCTCCTTCACTCACTTCTCATTCAAGCAGGATGGTGAGAGGTTAAAGGCACAATCTCTGAGACCTAATTGTCTGGCATTGAATCTCTGCTCTGCCGTTCACTAGCAAGGGGCTTGACCTCTCCGGGCCTCAGCTTCTTTTTTTTGTAAAACAGGAATAAGTTGTGAGGACCATTAACAAACAGTAAGATTACTATGGTTACTAAATGAGTTACTAGACACAAAATGCTTAGAACAGTGCCTAACACAGAGTGCTCAACGCATGTGAGTTATTATGATTCACTTCTAGATTCTCTAAATGTGCCAGACACAGCAGATACAAAGGAGAGCAAACTAGACCTACTCATTCATTCAACAAATATCAGTTGGGAGGCTGCAATGCCCCACACTGAGATGGGAGCTGACGATATTTGTCCCTACCCTCCTGAAGCTCAGAGTCTGGTGAGAGAGGGCGGTGGACACTACGCAAGTAAACAGCTCAAAATACACACCAGCAAGGCGTGGTCTAGCCCAGGAAGGGAAGGAATGAGATGCCATAATAGGAACTGGGGGAGGCAGAGAAGTTGGGTGGTCAGGCAAGGCCTCTCTGATATTTAAAGTACAATCTGAGGGACTTCCTTGGTGGCGCAGTAGTTAAGAACCCGCCTACCAATGCAGGGGACATGGGTTCGAGCCCTGGTCTGGGAAGATCCCACATGCCGTGGAGCAACTAAACCATGCGCCACAACTACTGAGCCCACGTGCCACAACTACTGAGCCCACGCGCCACAACTACTGAAGCCCACGTGCCTAGAGCCTGTGCTTGGCAACGAGAGAAGCCGCTGCAATGAGAAGCCCGCTCACGGCAACGACGAGGAGCCCCTGCTCACCGCAACTAGAGAAAGCTCACGTGCAGCAACGAAGACCCAACGTAGCCAAAAATAAATCTATAAAAAAAAATAATAAAGTACAATCTGAAGATGAAATGGAGCCAAAACACAGAGGGGAAGAGTAAGGTGACTCGTGGGGAGATGAGGTGAGAGAGGCAGGGCCAGGTTGCTCAAGCTCTGTTGGCCGTGGTGTCCTGAATGCAACCAGAAACCACTGGATGGTTGTAAGCAGAGAAGCAGCAGGATCCCATCTGCATCTTTCTATGGGAATATTGAAATTCCTCTTTTACTAAGGAGGAAACTGAGGTTCAAAGTCACATCGTTGGTAAATGGTACAGTTGGACCTAGAACAGTTCACATAAGGCCAATCTCATGGAACTTGCCAGTTCGCCCTGCACTGCTCATTCACCCCTGTCCCATACAGAGGAACCAAGTGTACAAGGTAAGAGCTTATTACCTCTAAAAGCCCTTCACCTGCTCGTGGGGTCATGGTGCCTGCCTTGGGGGCCTGGTGACAGTTTTCACACCAGTGGCTTCTGCAAACGAGCTGCTTCCCCGCACTTCTTGCCACCACTTTTTCCATCCCCCACAGTCACCGGAGTTGACACCCAAGCCAATAACCACAGGTAAAGGTGTTTCTCCCTGGGACACAGAGTTAAACACACAACCACAGAGATGCATCTTGGGCCCAGAATGGAAGGGGCCAAGGTGCCAGGGATGACAAATCCCCCAAGAATCCAGCTCCAAGCTTCCCCGAGAGAAACCCCTTCCCAAAATAGGCAGAGGGGTCAGGAACACTCGTGCAAACAGCTGATCCACAAAACCCCACTGTGCCCACGGCTTTCCCCACCTCAGCCCCTTCTATTTTTATCAGGAGGGTGAGAGGGGGTTGCCAGGTGGGGCTACACAGCTGTTTATGTCTGAAATTTGAAAAGATGCACAGTGTACTTGGGAGAAGGCGTTTGCAGTTAAAGGAATTTCGGAGGAGAATTTCAAACCCAGCGGGGTGAATAGGGGCCTTGTGCTCTGGCTTTTGACTCTGGAAAAGCCACGTTTCCAACTATGGCATGCAGAGGGGCCAGTGATGGGGAGAAAATTTACGGGTGTGAGATTTGGACAGGCAGTGGGACCCAGCTCACCTGGGCACAGGCAACAACTGATCTGCTGACTGAGGGTACTTGGGGAGGAAGCCCTCTGCCCCTCCACTGTAATTTCTATTTATTTATCCCCCAGATATTCATAGACTTTCCTTGCCCTCTTAGTCTTCTCTGATTCACCCCACTCAATGCTAACCATTCTCTCCTCTGCCTCTGTCATTTATGTGAGTATTTACTGAGTATTAATTTTCTTATATATACATATTTGCTTGTTATGGCTTTAAGTCACTCTCATTTGTCAATTTTCTGTTTTTGAATTCAACTGTAAGTGTCCCTTTGGTAGCTGTACGGCTACTATTCCTTTGACACACACACACATACACACACACACACACACACACAACTTAGGACCTGGTCGACCATTTTACTCTGTAGGCACAATAGTGGGACTCAATGGTCCTATTCCTTCAATTGTGGAAGATGGGAGGCAAGAAAGAATGACAATTAAACGACACCACCCCCTAAGCTGAATGAATTTTACCATGTCTCTTTTCTTCATCTCTCAAAGGTTAAACTGGCTCTGACACAACTCTGTGGAGAACTTCTAGCCTGAGCTATACATGCCCTTATTAAGCCAGGGATCCTCAGGAAGGCTGGGGTGACTTCTGCAGGGCTGGACTTCTGACTTGATCTGGGACCTAAGGTGGACTTGATGCCATGGTTCCATGGTGAGATCTGGCCAGTGTATATAAGAAGGTCATAGCTGTTGATCTCATTTATTTGGGCCTAGGAGTAAGTGCCACGAAGCATCAGATTCATATTGTATTTGTGCTTATAGCTGCAAAAATGCAATAGTCATTCAAAAAATGAATTTAAAAATTCATTAGCTACAAGGTCCTAATAGCCACAAGATGCAGCTGTCATGCAATCAAACCCTAGTTTTGTCTACGGCCGATGGAAGCTCAACGCTTGATACTTGTCCACATTTCTTTTTCTCTAGAACCACCTTACATGCATCGCTTTTCCTTGGTGTGTCAGGGTCTCTGGCATTCCTTTCCTGTTTCTGCGCATCCTTGCATTTCTCTCCAGCAGCCTCTCTTCCTCCCCCTTTTCTTCCCTTCTACTCTCTCCCTTAATTAGTTACAGTATGAAATTAAAGTATATTTTAGCATTTGTCGACTGGAATTTAATGTTCCCTGATCTTATATTAAAAGCAGACGTGTGGAATCTCAGGCCGAGCATTTCCCCAAGCCCGAGCCCCACATTCCTCTCCGCCTGCTGGCCACCTCCTTCTGGATGTCCCTCCACCTCGGAAAACCCAACTTGGCTACAGAGGGGACTCCCTGTCTTTTCTCCCCAAGACAGCTGCCCTTCCAGACTGCCCGGCTCTTGACAGGGACTCCCCATTCCCAGTCATTCAGCTTCAGAAGGTTGAGGCCATTCTTTTTTTTTTTTTTTTAAGTTCCCCATGGAGTCTTAACCACTGGACCACCAGGGAAGTCCCGAGGTTATTCTTCATTCTCGCTTCTCTCTCTCTCCCTCAAGGTCCAGTGTCTCTGATTCTTCCTTTCAGATGTCCTTTCCTGTCCATTCTCACTGCCATCACCATAGTATTCATCCAACCACTCATAGATGAATTTTGCTTATCCTTCAGTGTTTTGACATGTACTATAACTTCTCAAATTAATCATAATTTGATATTCCATAAAAATCTAGATATTTGGCTTCTCAAGGAAAACAACAATAATAACTACTATTACTACTACTACTACTACATGACCCAGCAACACTGAGCCTGAACTCCTGAATGGCAACATTTAGTTGGAGCTGGCTAGTGGCTCTCCCTTTGGGTGGGCCACACCCTCTCCAGTTTGCCTCTGGTTTCAGTGAAAGAAGCCTGACAAAAAAGAGTACTCGGGCTTCCCTGGTGGCGTAGTGGTTGAGGGTCCGCCTGCCGATGCAGGGGACGCGGATTCATGCCCCGGTCCGGGAAGATCCCACATGCCACGGAGCGGCTGGGCCCGTGAGCCGTGGCCGCTGGGCCTGCGTGTCCGGAGCCTGTGCTCTGCAACGGGAAAGGCCACAACAGTGAGAGGCCCGCGTTCCGCAAAAAAAAAAAAAAAAGAGTACTCATGTGAAGATCACATTTCTATCAAGTAAAAAATAGACAAAACTGGTCTGTCAGTGAGGTTAGAACAGTGATCTTCCTGGGGCGGGGGCCGAGGGGAGAAGCGGGCAGGAGACGGTGTACTCACTAGAACACGCACAAGGGAACCTTCTAAAGAGCTGAAAATGTTCTACATCCTGATTTGGTTGTGATTAGAGTGGTGTTTGTCGATGTAAAAAAATTACATAGAATAAAGTGCATACTTAAGATGTACTTTATTCTATGTAAATTATATATCAAAAGAAAGAAAGGGGGGGGAATGGTACAATGCCTAGCCTAGTACCAAGCACATAGGTGCTCAATAAATGACTGATATTGACATTTTCTTTAAGTATGAGAGCTCTGAAGCCAGGTGGCCTGGATTAGATGCCTGGTTCTACCATTTAGCAGCTACATGAACTTGAGCAGCTTACTAAACTTCCCTGTCCTCAGTTTCTTCATCAGTGAAATGCAGGCAACAAGACCTCACAGGATCATTGTGAGGTTTAACAAAGCACTTAGCACAGGGCCTAGCATAGGGTAAGTACCCAGTAAAGATTACTGGGAAATAAAGAAAATTCTGACGCCTGCTACAACATGGATGAACCTTAAAGACATTAGGCTAAATGAACAAGCTGTCAATAAAGGACTAATACTGTGTGATTACAGTTATACGAGGTACCTAGAGTAGTTAAACTCAGAGACAGAAAGTAGAGTGGTGGTTGCCAGGCGCGGGAAGGAGAGAGGGCATGGGGAGTTTACTATTTAATGGGTACAGAGTTTCAGTTTGTGAAGATGAAAGAGTTCTGGAGATGGATGGTGGGGACGGATGCACAACAATGTGCATGTACTTAATACCACTGAACTAAACACTTAAAACTGTTAAAATGATGAATTTTATGTTACTTATATTTTACCACAATAATAAATATTAAATATTATAAATAACAAATAAACAAACCAATAAATATTATCACGATGATGAGGCTGCGCTAGCCCATGAAGAAACTGAAATCGCATTTTTTTAAACTTGGGATTTTTGAGACCAGTCAGAGAACCCTCCAGCATTTTTAATGCCTATTTTTATGACTCTTTCAAGATTAAAATGTTAACAAGTAAATGTCCTAAGAATGAAAGATCATCTACTTAAATAAGACTTTTTCTCATATTCTGAGTTTTCTTATATATTCTGGTTTTCTCCTCTTGAAGGCATACACATTAAAAAACCAGATAGATCAGGGGAAACAACCAAAATGTCAAGATGACTATTCTCCAGCACCGTATATCAAATGAGTACCAAGTTTTGTGGTGAAAAGTCATGCCTGTCTTAGCAGATCATTTCCAAACTATGGAGTTGCTGTCTGTTCCTCTTATATTTCATTTCTAGCAAGCATTTGTTTGTGGGGTACCATATTTGTTCATTTTATACATATTTTGTATCTGTACTATTATGTGTAAAAATCTAGGAAAAATTTTCCAGAATGACACAATGTTTACCAGTGAAAGAAATGAAAACATCAAGCCCAGTGTGACAAGGGCTGGGCGGTCAGTCCCCAAAGACTCTGATGGCTGGAATAAAGGGAAAAGCAGAGAAGAGCCAGCTCAGCTCAGGCCCAGTTGTAGGACGTGCCCCATAGGATGCAGGGTGGGGAAAAGGAAAGATGGGGAGGCTTTCAGGAGCTTTGGGGCCTGGAGTTACCTAGGGAAGCATCCTTCTACACCTCTTCTTACCCCAGACCTGTTTGAAAAGTGTTTTTGTAATTGGTGACGATGATGATGAAGATGATGATGACAACTATGACGGTAGAAACCAACACGGTAACACCCCACTTCCCTCTGAGTTTGTCACTCGCACGGTGTTAAAGAAATAAAACGGCACTTTTCAAATGTTCCATTGGTTCTCAGAAGACTCCACTCCCCGGCCCAGTTCTGCAATAAGAACGCTTTTCTCTATCATGTTTCTATGGCCCTTTGCTTCCAGAAAGGATCACAGAGTTTTCTACACACATTACATATAGTATTAATCATTGCCACACTCCTATGAGGTGAGTATTTTTAGCTTCTTTTACAAACCCAGAAACCAGCATACAGAAGAGAATGCACTTATTCAGGGACATCAAACTGCAAAGAAGGGCAGCAGGGAAGAAAACTAACCACCTTGCACCTTGAGCCAGATCATTTGCTAGGTGCTGACATCCTAGCTCATTCTAATTCTCACAACAATTCCATAAGGTAGCTCCATTTTTCAGATGAGAACACCGAGACCCAGGGAGCTTACAAAACTTGCCCAAGAACTCTGTGCCAGACATGGGATTCACATCCAATGCTCTTGAGCATACAGGGAACCTTCCCCTCCTCAGACCTGTTTTGTTGCTTGAGATACACAGGAAGCCCTTTCGTGGTGGCCAGCATGAAAACAGTTTGATGGTTTCAACTGTCCACAAGTTTCAATATCAACCAAAAGCATAAGCTCAAAGACTCACCAATCTTTGGTGGTGCGAGTAGGAGCAGAATGCCCAAACGGTGAGAGGGAAAGGTTGTCTTGGCTCTGCCCTGGTCAGTCCACAGCTGAGCTTGGGCATCCAATGCTGGGAATTACACATTTGAGGGGCATCCACAAACAGGAGTTTCCAGAGAGTGAGGAAGCCAGAGGAAACTCCTTTGGGAAATAGTTGAAGGACCTGAGGGCATTCTGCTGTGAGGAGAGACATAGAGGGATGATATGAAAACGCCCTTGGGCTAAATGAAGCCTGTCCTGCAGAAATTGAGACAGATGTGTTGTCCCAGAGAGCAGGCTAGACCCCTTACTCATACAGGGGTATTGGAAAGATGCTTCAGAGGAATTCTGAAAACACCTTACACTTGGACTTAGTGAGGCATTTACATGGTATCACCATGTAAGGGACAATAACATGATGATACAGTTAGATGGACTGGGAGACTGGCCATCTTCTAACAGTCAGTTTAATGGAGGGTAGAAGCCAGCCTCCAAGATGCCTCTCGGCGATCCCCATGCCCTGGTATTCACACCCTTGTATGTCCCTTCCCACACTAATACAGGGTTGGCCTTATGTGACCAATAGACTACAGTGGACATGACCATGTGTGACTTCCAAAGCTAGGACAAAAAAGCATTGTGGCTTCGCCTTGTGCTCTTGTATCACTCACTGTGGTGGAAGCCAGGTGTCATGCCATGAGGCAGCTCCACCAGCAGGCCCTGTATGGAGAAGATCTGAAGCCTCCAGCCAACAGCAAACACCGACTCGCCAGCCATGTGAGTAAGCCACCTTTGACCTGGATCCTCAAGCCTCGGTCTAGCCTTCAGATGATGGGCCTGCAGCTGACATCTGACTGCAACCCCATGAGACAGCCCAAGCCAGAACTGCCTGGGCGAGCTTCTCCCAAATTCCTGACCCATAGAAACCATGAGGGATAGTAAATGAGTCTTAAGCCAGTAAGTTTTGGGGTGATGTGACACACAGCCATAATTACTGGGTTATGGAGCCATGGCATCCTAGGAGGGATGTCTCCAGTGCCCTGCCCTAGAACTCAGTCCCAGGCTGAGTGAAGACCCAGAAAAAGTTGTCCTCAACCTTCTCTAAGAGCCCTTCCTAGCTCAGAGATTCTCTTGTTCTGTAATGAGTAAACCTGCTGAACAATGCCAGCACAGTGCCTCTCAAACATCAGCAGGTATAGGAAACACCTGGGGGGTCTCATTAAAATGCAGATTCTGAGTCTGGGGTGGGCATGAGTGTCTGCATTTCCAACAAGCTCCCAGCTGACTGTGCTAGTCTGTAGACTACTCTGAGCAGTGAGAGTTTAGAACCTGCCTATGACAGCAGACCAGGTCAGGCAGCCTGGAAAAGGCAGTGGGCAGCTACAAAGTATTTGAGCAGAGGAGAGATAACCAGGATCAGAAATACTACACAAGGAGTTCCCTTGTGTAGACTCCTGCATTGAATAGGGGAACGTCCATATGCCACCAGGGGCTTTCAGACACTCATGTCCTTTGATTCTCTCAACACGGTCTTTAAAGTATCCAAATGCTTTCCCATCATGCTGGGTTTTCTGCAGCCTGTAAAGGTAGGCAGTGTGGAGTCATGCCAACCTGCACTCATTCACTACCTGGGTGGCCTCTTAGTCTCAGCTTCTTAGTGTGTAAAATGGTAACAAGAGTCACCTGCCAGGCCGTGGTATCAAGCAGTGTCTGGCACACAAAAGGTGCCTGTTATATGCTTCTTAGTTTCGTTACAAACTAGATGATCAATAAACATTCATTCCCTTCATTACAAAGATTAATTACCTAATTAATATTTTTCCTTGAATTGAATTGTCCTTCGTTAACCCCATGTGTCCTGGGATATATGTCAGATACGGCCCCATTTCACAGATAGGGTGCGGTTTCTTCTCACCAAGAGCATCTGATGAATGAATACTGACATGAGAATTCATGACCCTCCTGTTGGAATTTTAAAGTTTTTTTTTTCTAGAAGGGTCATTTCCCCTGGTCCCGACATTAGGGCCAGTAACTAATAAGATTTCATCCCATTTCTTTGAAAGTTGCTGTTTCCATCTAAGGGGTTCTGGTCACTGTCCTGTCAGCAGTGCCCAAAGTGCTCTGCAACTTAGAGACCTGACTCGGAGAAGCCAACAGACTCAGGTAGAACACTGGTGAAGCCAGAATCGCCAACCAGTGGAACACCTTAACCCCAGCTCCCCGGACCAGCGGGTGGAGTGGGCACCATGCCCTCCCTAGGCTTCACTGTCCTGTGCAGGGAAGGGCTGGGGGCCAGCTCCAGAGAATGTGCTGGGCCAGGGCCAGTCCTGCCCCGCAGAAGAGATGGCTAGTAAAATACCCACACAATTCCAGAGGACTCACGCTGGGGAAAGTGAGGCACTCCGACTCCTTTTAGCCAAGGAAAAGCTGGGTCTGTTATCTCTGTAATGGGCAGCCCGCAAAGATCCCACTTCTTGTCTTTCTCCATTCAGTCCCTGCCCAGTCAGGGGTCTAGCGGCTTCTACCACACTGACCAAGGCCACTAAATCTTAGTGTCAATCACCAGCAGCTTCCTCCATAAGGACCCTGAAGGCCACCAGCCAGCCTGGGTCCCCCAAAGTGCTAAGGTTGAACCAGCAGCTTGTGTAGCAGCAGAGAGTATGACCTTGGGTTTGAATTCAAACCCCACCTTGACTGGTAACTCCATTACCCTCTGAGCCTCAGTTTTCATATCTTTTTTTTTTCTTTTCTTTGCAAGGGGAGATTAGTTGTAATATTTACGTGTATTTACCTCATTGGGCTCTTTGAGAAAATTAAATGAGACATTAATGTGTATTAAACAACCAGCTCAGAAGGTCTTCAAAACCTGTTCGTTCTTTTATTCTTTTGCGTGGAAACAAAATTAAGGAGGGTGGTCTCTACAGCTACTGGAGAATTCCTGCTTCATTTGAGATGTCCTTGGTCTCTCCTAGATTTTGAAAACCCTCAGCCTTTGGTCTTGAGGCTCCCAGCCCCAGCACGCCTCCCAGCTGTCCCCTAACTTCCTCCCCACCGCCACCACCAGCCCCGCTCCGCACTCCCCTGCCATCTCGCCGCACCCCATCCCCAAAAACTTTCAGCCAGCTCTTCAGGAGGGTCCTTCCGAATTGTGGCCTGGGAGCAGGGGGCCACGCCCCTCCCTATCGCATCTTGAGGGGCGTCAGCTGCAGACCCCCGCGCGGGCGCCGGGGAGCCCTGTCCGGCCGCGGCGGCTGCAGAGCCGGGCCCGCAGGGGCTGCCAGTGCGGGTACAGCCCTCCCGGGCCCCTCCGACTGAGGAGCGGCCGACCGCATTGCAGACGCGGGCGCTCCAGCCCTTCCCGCGCCGCCGTCCTCCGGCGGGCGCCGGGGCCGCCGGGGCCGCGCCGCGGCGGGGAGCGCTCCTCTCGCGCCCTGCGCGCCCGGCGGCTTCCCTAGCCGCGCGCCGGTCCGCGCCTCTGCCTTCCCCTCCCTTTGTCGGCCGCCCCTCGGGTCCCCCGGGGGTGGGGTTTCCCTTCGCGCTCGCCCCCTCCCGCCCCGCTCCTGGGCCTTCCCCTCCCCCGCCCGCCCCTATGTATGTGTCACCGCGCGCCGTGCCCGCCCGCCCACCTACCTTCCCGCTGCTCCAGAGGGGGCTCTCAGAGCTGAGGACGCGCGCGGCGCTGCTCAAGTCTCTCTCTCAGCACCCTCGCCGGCCGGCATCTGACACGGGTGCCAGGGGGCTCCGGGCGCCTTTCAGTGTCCCTTCCCTAGGCCGGCCGGGACTCCGCAACCCAGACGCTGCCGCTGCGGCCACCGCCCGAGGGGACCTGCGGACAGGACGCCGGCAGGAGGAGGAGTGCGCAGCGCCCTCCCAGAGCGTCTCCGCCTGTGCGCGGCGAGACCCGGGCTTCCTGGCCCCAGGAGACCCCGCTGCCTCGCCAAGTGTATGGGACTGAAGTTCTTGGAGAAGGGAGCCCAACTCTTCAAGGTAACCGTCTCCTGCCCTCCAGAGAGAGGCTCTCCCAGGGCGCCTGGCGAGTCGGGAGCGGTGCTGTGGCTGCCCCCTCTGTGCTGGAGGCTGTGCTGCCTCCGTCTCCCCCACCCCCCAGGGAGGTGTGTGCTGGGGGCCCCGACATCCACCGGCTGCGTCCGCAGTGGACTTGAGCAAACTTTCTGGCTGTTGCAGACTCAGAGTGAATGGGGCGAAGGGACACGTGAGGAGGGGCTCTTGTCTCCTGGTCCCCAGAATTAAGGGACCCACTTTTCAAGCCCCAGGGTCTGGGAGGAGCCATAGTGGACAGAGTAGCAGCTCCAGAGTCAGGAAACTGTGGGTCCAAATCCCGCTGTGCTATTTTTGAGCTGGGGGAGTTGCTTCATCTTCCTGAGCCTTGGCCTGCCCTCTGTCAGTGGGGAAGGAGGAGGCCTCTTCAGCAGCAGAGTGGCTGAGGAATAAACGAAATGACACGGCAGTGTGTCAGATACCCAGCAGGTGCCTAAGTAGAGGCTGAGAGAACCCTTTGGTCCCACTTCCTTGGCCACTGGGCACCCGGAGGGGTGGGGGAAAGCCAGGAGGAATTGGCAGAGCCTGGGACAGGGCTCCTGAGCTGCCAGCAAGGGAGACAAGAGCAGCGCTCTGAACATGCCACCAAGAAGGGGCATTTCTCAAGGAAAAGGAGGGGAGGGGAGGACACATGGCCATGGGTTGCCTTTCCATCTCTGGATCCCTCTGCAGAAGAAGCCAGTGATGGTGGAGCAGGAACCCTTTCTACCCCTGGGGTTGGGTAGGCAGTTGTCAATGCCAATGGAAGCCACATTCTAGGCTACAGCAAACTGTAGGGGTGGGAGTCATCTCCTATTGGGGGACAAGATCCAACCCAAACTTCTTCATCATTCTCCTCCTTGCAGTCATAGCAGGGTTCTGATGGGGTTTTTCTAGGGTTTCACCACTAAGGAACCCAGGTCTCTGCATTTTGATTGATGTGTAAATTCCAGTTTTGCGGGCGGGGGCGGGGGGGGGGGTGCTGGCTACCAGGAGGGAAGGGAGGAAGATGTAAAGCTGAATTGGGTTAGTGTGGCATTTTGGTTCCTGGATGCTGCGGTGGGCGGGTAGCTGACAGTCTGAAACACACTCATCTCATCTCATGATAAGTGAAAGTGAACCTAGAAAGGTGTGATCATTCACTAAAGGTTGCACTGTGACTTAGGGGTAGGGGTAGGACTAGAATCTAGGTTTTCTGAGGCCATAGTTGATCACGAGTACTGATTGAAGGGTCCGGAGGTCTGGGATCAAATCCTCCTCTCTCTTCCTTGTCTTCTGGGCTGCCAGGGAGAAGGGGCAAAGGGGCTTAGGAGGCTCTGTGAAGATCCATGTTGGCGTGTTGGCCTGTCAGTCACTGAGCCAGGAAGAGACTACTCAGGAATGGAAAAGCAATGGGGGAGAAAACCCAAAAGCTCGTTAGGGGTGGGAGTGTGGGGCTGGGGAGACGCTTCTAACCTGAAAGAAAAAATTACAGAACAAAAGATCCCTCCAGTTTAAGAAGTTTTGGATGGAGGAATTATCAAAAGGAAGAAAATCTCTCTCAGAGAAATGCTGCAATTCCTCAGGTTACATCAAGTTGTGTTTAAATTCGATGTATTTCTGTGTAGTTTCTAGCTAAATGCCTGGTATATTCATTCATTCATTCTCTGACATCTGCTAAGCACCACCTAGGTGCCAGGCTCTGTGCTCAGTGCTGGCCCATAGCGGGTCCTCAATAAACAGAAGCTGTGATGTGACCCAAGCAAAGCTCTTAGCACAGTGCCTGCCACTGGACAAGTACTCAAAGCTGTTCGATATTATTATTATTACTGATTTTAATCTTAAGTAGAAGTTTTTCCTTCCTAGAATTTTCAGTGAAAATCATACTTAAATTGGCATTCTTCCTTTATTATTTGAAAGCCCTCTGATCAACACAAGAGCAAAGAAGCCAGAGGGGAAAACAACATATATTATTACTTCTTTGGAGGAAGTCTGTGCGCTTGAGGGGTGAGCTCCTGCGCTGTCTGGTGTGAGCCACACCTGTCCCCATGCCTTTCCTCACACCCAGGCACACATTTTGCCCCTGTCACCCTCTCACACACACACTCCTATCCCAGGCAGCCTGTACCCCCGCCTGCCAAGATGGGGCACTCTCCATCCTCACAGACCCAGAATGGCCTGTCAGACTCCCCAGTCTGAGAGGGAGTCCAAGAGAGAGCTCGCCTGCTGAGCTGGTGGGAAAGAGCCATGTGGGTGGGCAGGCAGCCTGCCGGCCAAGGCAGACCCGGGTTCAAATCCCGGCTCGGCCAACTACTAGCTACATGACTTTGTCAAGCAAGGTTTCCTTGACAAAGGAAACTCAGTTTCCTCTTCTCTAAAAAGGGGATGAAAACCTCCGATTGGGGATTTTTATGAGAATTAAAAGACGCAGTGTGGGTGCCTTGTTTGGCTCTCAGCAGGTACCACAAACCTGAATTCCTCTCCTCTAGTGGTTTCTAGGCCCCTTTGGGGTCCCAGTTCTGTCTTAGTAAAAGACCGTGTGTCCAACTTTTGGTGTGGATTTTTTTAATGATCCCTGCTAGAACCTGGTCCCCCCAAGGCCCTTCTTGTTGGATACTAGGAAGACCTCAGCTGAGCCAGGGGAAGCCCGCAGGACCCTGTTCGGAGTGTCATTTTTAGTCCGCTCGCACATGAACATCTAGAACAGGAGTGGTCCAATTGCTGGTTTTGAAACCAATTTCGTGGAGGTTTAATGAAATAGGAAAGAATAATCTCATAGTGCCTCCCATGTCACAAAGGTAAGTATTGCTTCTGGAAACTTTTCTTTCTGATATATACTTATGCAGGTCTACATAAGTGTATATATGTTGATAATATATATGTATACACACAAATAGACACAAATTTGGTATTTGTATAATGTATTTCTTACTGCGGGTTGTGATCAAAAGAATTTGGAAGACTCTGATCCTGATGATATTTCTGTCTCTGAGAAATTCCTGCCTCGTGGCTCCAGCTGGCGGGCGCTGGGGCATCCTTGCTGCCCCTATAGGAACAAAACCCTTAAGTATCATGGGAGTAGAGGCAGCGAGGGATGGAAGCTGGAGGTGGGAGTGAAGGGCAAGTTCAAGGAAGAGGACAAGCCTGCTTACAAGTGGAGCAGAAGAAGAGACAGGGCTAATGGACTGCCCTGGTAAAGGGGGTCTGTGGACGGGAACACATCTTGAAATGGGAGCCGGGAGCCATCCTCTCCTGCTGTCACCAGGCTGCCTGTGGGCCATGCTTTGGGTCCTGATGGGAGCTTTACTACCACCCTCCTTCCTTAAGAAAGCCCTGTTGCAGGGGGCAAAGGTTGGGCTGTCCGTGTGGCATCTCCCCTGGGGAGGCTGCTCTCCTTCCCCTGACCTAACAGAACAGCCCCATCCCTGTCAGGGGGTCTGGGCCCCTGGGCACGGTGGGAGCTGGAGTGGTGACTGAAGAGGATGGGATGCTGGGGGTGGGCAAGGGTAGGGGTAGAGGGAGGGAGCGGGATTGAGGCAAAGGGAGGACCAGAGAGACGGGAATTTGTAGGGAAACCGGTAAAACGGTTCCTTTTTTAAAAAGTTGAATCCAGGGCAAGAACGGAAACGGTAGAGTTTACTTTTAAAAACTCAGAGCCTTCTTGTAAGCGGCCGAGTATGTGTGTGTGTGTGAGTGTGTGTATGTGTGTGCTGGGAGGGCGGCCCTGTGGGCTGGCCTGGGAGTGTAAGAGGCGACTTTTCTCCCTCTCAATGGCCTTACAGTGTATCCTAAAGAAGCTTTTTGTTAAACTCATGAATAGGTGGATTTGGGGTGTGTGATGCTGGGCACCGTGATTTGGATATTTGGTTACCTTTGAGGTTACATGTTTTTCCTTTTAAGACACACACCCAAAAAGGGAGCCACCTCTGCTGCATATGGTCTTGGGGCGGGAAGGGGGGGTACTTCCCGTCTCTCTGTAATTGATTTGACTTGGGGAGCAAGAGTAGGAAGGAGAAACCCAAGACTGGGCAGATCTTAATGTCCAGCCTGGGAGACAGCCCCTCTCCTCAACCCCTGGACTCCGGGCCTCTGAGGTAGAACATGGCAGTTCCCAGGCCACAGACGTCCAGGGCTTCAGGGCCAGTGAGGACCCTTATTTAAGAGATGGCAAAGGGGACCAAGGCCTAGAGAGGAAAAGGTATTGTGCTCCAGGCCAGCCCAGTGCAGGTCAGTGAGGATCTGGAAGGGAACCTAGGCCTTCAGGCCCTCATCCTGAAACATACCATGCCCGTGGAAACTACTCGTTCGTTCATTCATTCATTCATTCATTCTTCTTTCAGCAGCACTTGTCACATGCTAGGCACAGCACTAGGTGTGGGTAACACAGCAGTGAATAAAACAATTCACTCTTCCTGCCCTCCAGCCACTCATGGTCTAAAGGGGAAGACAGGTTATAATCAACTTGACCCTGACCCCTCATTTCTATAAAGCAGTGGTTCTCAACTGGGGAGCTATTTTGCCCCCCAGGGAACATTTGGTCATGTCTGTAGACAATTTTTGTTGTCACCGTGGGAGAGGAGCGATACTACTGGCATCTAGTGGGTAGAGACCAGGGATGCTGCTAAACATTTACAATGCACAGGACAGTGCCTTCTCCTCAACAAGAGAGAATTATACAGCCCCAAATGTCCCTAGTGCCAAGATTAAGAAACTCTGCTCCAGATCTTCATTTAGTCATTGGGTCAGGCCATGCCCAACTGTGTGTAACAGCAGGAAGGTAAGCTGGGGGTAGGAGGGCAAGAAGGGAGAGTTTGGCAGGCAATAAAGAGGAGACAACAAATGAAAAAAGAGCCAGGGGCACAGAGGTAAAGTAGAGAGAACTTGGACTCTGGTGGCCCAGATACAGGTTGAAATCCGAACTATGAGCACTTAGACAAGTCATCTTCTCTGAGCCTCAGTTTCTGCACCTGTGAAATTGGGCTTGTGAGACAGCTGAGAGAATTCAAGATAAAGCAAATAAAGGACTTGACACAGAGTAGACCTACAATAAAATAGCAGCTGTTATGATTATCTGAGGTTTTTAAAGGTCCCACTATGGAAAGTTACAGTATCAGCAGGTACGGACATGTGATCATGAGGTCAAAGAAGGTTGCTGTTTGGGACACGGTTGCCACAATAATGCCTTCTGCTTCTGGGGGTGCAGGGTCAGCACCTCTTCACACACACAGCTCCCAGCAAGGGGTGAGAAGATGGGAGAACGGTTAGCTGCAGCAAGAAGCCCAATGTGTGCATCCTCCAGTGTGTGCAGGGGGAAGAGCACTGACTTGGAGTCACATGAACTGGGCACTGACTGGCTGTGTGATGTGGGGAAATTGTTTCACCTCTCTGAGCCTCAGGTTCCTTATCTGTAAAATGGATATACTAAGCCCTGCCCTCATAGGTTGAGATCCAGTGAGAAATTACTGTCCAGGAAGGGGTGCCTGTGAAGGGGTGCCTGTGAAGCCCAAGCAGGACTCTTTTGTATCTGGTGTGCATTGTGCCCAAACCAGTGCTGGGCACAGTCTGAATGAACGAATGAACAAACCAGTGGACCACTGCACTATAAACTCCTCTCAATTCTTGACAAGGAAAGTGCCAGCAACACCCAAACAGGCATCCTCCACTTTGCCACTCTATCCCAAGAAAGCCAGAAGCCAGGACCTCTGGTTCCCAGTGCCTGCTAGGGTCAGGTTACCGCACCAGGCAGCAGCGCCCTCTAGAGGGAACTGCAGGTACAGCCTTTGAGCCATTGAGTTGTGACAGTCCCAAGAGCAGGATCCCCATGGGGGAAGGGAGGTAGGAATGGGACATCAGAACTGAGGAAGCTGCTGAATAGAGGACCAAATCAGGATCAGGAACCTGGAGACTTATCTCAGTGCAGGCACGTCATTGAATACCTCCATTTTCCTTTCTTTAAAATGGAACCATTACTCAACCACATGGAGTTGAAATCACAACAAATTAAGGCCTAACTGAAAGCCACTAGCCAAATGGGTGGATTTGGGAAATCAGCAAACTTCCCTGAGCCTTCTCAGAATCATGAAGCATTAGAGCACAGGGGGACTAAGGAGACATTTAAATCACCTGGCTCCTTCATCATGCAGGTGAAGAGACTGAGTCCCAGAGAGGGGAGGGCCTTGGACTGGGAGGGCACAGGCTGCTCTTGGCAGAGCCACGGCTTTAACCAGGCTTCTGAGGCTCCTCCCTCCACATCATATGTCACGTCCAAACCAGTAATAGGAGGTGCTAGGTCACATAAACACTGTGCCATCCCATCCAACTGTGGACACATTTTGTCCTGGGACCACCCATTGCCCACCCTTGGGCCACCTTCTGACTCTGTCCTTCCAGGGTCCTTCCTGGCCCCAGGGTTGCTTTGGGGAAGAAAACCCTTTAGAAGAGAAATGTCCAAGGAAAGGGGGGAGCCCAGACTCCCGTCTCTCTCAAGAAACCTGGGCTTCCTTGTCCTGGCCACCACCCTGGGTCATATGTAGGGGTATTTTCCCCAACAAACCCTAGATCTTCCCTGACCTTCCCTCCACTACTTCCCTTCCCCATCGAGGGTGCTCCTTCCGCCTCCCGACCAAACCCCCTCACTTTGACATGCTTATTCAGATGGTTCAGGGGAACACCTGGATTTTAGGATGACTCAGGGATGTAGCAGATGTTTGCCAGTTTTACGAGGCACTGAAAAAGGGGCCTGGAAGGCTGTCACCAGAGGTAACCTCTGTCCCTAGAATCAGAAACATTTAAGGAGCTTTTGAGAAACAAGGGTTCCCAGGCCTCATGTGCCCCCAGAGATTGTTGATAGTGGGGGGCAGGTTAGTAATCTGCATTTTTCAAAATCTCCCCAGGTGATTCTAATGCAGTCCTGATTCTGAACCCCTAGTTTAAAGCCCAAAACAGTTCCTCCTGTTGTGTTTGGTTCTAAGCCCCTCCCTCTAGCCCTGCCTCTCAAGGTGACTTGTCCTCCCTTCCCTGCAGACAGAACTACAGCCTCTGGCCTCACCTTTGTCCTTTAGGGGAGTGAGAAAGTGGAAGCCTGCCTCCCCTCTCCTGCCTGAGACAGGGGCCCTTCTTCCTTAACACAATTGTCCTTGACCCTGGATTAAAGTACCTTTGTCCCAAGGGGCAGAAAAAGCTAGGCCAGAGTTCCCCAAAGTAGAACATTCCTTCCAGGGATGTCAGTAGCATTGCATGTAAAAAGGATCTCATCCCTAAGAGTTAAACAGAATAAAAAGTGCCCTTTCTTGCAGGACTTCTCAATATGCTAAGGGGCATTGGAAATCTCCATCAAGTTCCTCACATTGAATGTGACCAGAGAACTCTTCTTCCCTAGAGCAGAGTGAGGGACTCAGTCTAGAGATGCTGATCTAGGCAGTCAGCCAGGTCTGATGCTGCAGCAGGAATGAGGCTGCTGCACCAGGGCCCCAGGGCCAACCCGGGACAAGGGAGACCCCACCAAGTAGAGCTTAAAACCCTAAACTTCAAATGCAGTCACTGACCCAACAAGCCCTCTCCACCCCCAGGGCAAGGCTGGACCCAACCTCTCCTTTTTCACCTCCTACCTGCTACCTTCCGTTTAAAGGGTGGTCATGTTGGAAGCTCATTTTAGTTCCTTTTTTTCCCTGGATTTAAAAGAAAAATGGGGAGAGAGGTAGAACATTCAGTGTGGTTTTCCGGAGGGTGGGGCCCTGGCTCCTTGACTGAGTCCTGCATCTGAACACTTTCTCTCTCCAGACCTGACTGCCCTTGCCTCCTACCCGATCGGCTGCAGGCCTAACCCTGTGTGCTCTACTGGCTGTCCGACTCCAGGGGGCACCAGTCTCCCAGAAGTCTCAGTGGGTAGCATCCCCAGGGGGGAATGGCAGCCCCAGAGCTGAGCAAAGAGGTGCCCTGTCTACCTACCTGTCTCTGTCTCCTGTCCTCACCACTCCATTGGTGGGCTTCACCCCCACCCAGGCCCACACAGCCCAGCCAGGGGGCTTCTCCAGCCCTTTCCTCAGCCCTTAATTCCCCTTAGGGCAGCCTCATTCTGGGATTCCTACTTGCTTCCTAAGCCCAGCCTGCAGTGGCTTCTGCTGTAACTCGCTTTGGTGATGTTTTAAGAGACAGGGTCCCCCTGGTGTGAGGGAACCTGATTGCTTAGATTGTCTTCAAACCCATCCCTGAGGGAGAGGACTGCTATGTAGCCGGGTTGGGGATTGGAGTGGCTTTGTTAGTCAAGGAAGCTCCTAGCACTGGCTCAGAGCCTTGGCCTCCTACTGCCCCCTCGACCCACCTCGGCCTCCATCGCTCGTCTCTCAGGAGCTCCCTCTGCCCTCTCAGTGCCTGGGAGCGCCCGGGCTTTACCCACGGGGGTCAGCAAGACTCTTATATACACCAGATAAGGCTCAGGCAACTTCAATGGCTGGAAACTGGCAACTAGTCTGGACTGCTCCTCAGTCACTGCAAGTACCCTGTGGGATGACCTACCCTTAGATGCAGGCAGCAATCATGCCTGCCTCAGCCCTCTGGGGATTGCAGAGGCCCTTAGAAGGCCGTAGAGATGTGGTCCTCTCACACTAAGAATAAAGCCCAATCCCCTTCTTTGGCCCAAGGCCCTCAGGAGCTGTCTCCCTGCCATCTCAGCATCCATGATTCACTCTCCCCTCATCCACCACCCTCCAGCCACTGGCCTCCCACTTCGTTCCCACCTCAGGGCCTTTGCCCACATGGTCTCCCCTGCCAGGATGCCCTTCCCACATCACTTTGCGTAGCTGGTTCATTCTGGTCATTCAGGTCCAAATGTCACCTCCTTGGTGAAGCCTTTAAGTTGGCCACCCAATTTCAAGAAGTTGAACACCTCTACCCCAACGCCCCAGCAATCCTTTGTTGCATTTTCTCTGTAGCTTATCACTATCTAAAAGTTGCTGCTTGGTTGTTTTCCTTGGTGGTTGTCTGCCCCCTTCCCAGCCCCTCCAACAACAAAAGCTGCATGGGACAGGAGCCCTGTCTGTCTTGATCATCTTCTGTCTCCAACACCTAGAAAATGCTTAGCATGCAGTAGGTGCTCAGTCAAAGTCTGCTGAGTGACTTCAATCCAGTAATTTTCAAACCATGCTCCACAAGGAGTCAGCATGGGGGCGGGTGTCTCTGACACCCCTCAGGGGCCACGGAAGTGAGTTGAGAGGGGCAGTGATTGTGAGGGTCTGTGTCAGGTTCTATGAGAACAACTCTGATTTTATGTCTTTTGAAAGCCATCGTGTGGTGCATCTTTCTCTTGTCATAGATATGAAAGCTGGGACCTAGAAAAGAGTATGTCCTGGCTAGAGGTGTGGCTGTCAGAGCTGGAACAAGGGCCCAGTCTCCCAGCTCCCCATGCTCTATCTCCAGAACATGGTGGCTGTCTAAGAACAGTCCCCACTGTCCCAGCCACCTTAGTAGGCCCATCCCACCCTGGCCAGGGCCCAGGGACTTTGCATAGTCACCTGGGCCAGCTGATGTTCTGCCATCAGCGGGACCCAGCTGAGGAGAGGAATGGCCACTCCCCTTCCAAGCTTTCCTTAGCAGTTCATGATGAATTGAATGTCTTGGGGAGCAGCTGCTTCTAGAAATAAATTTACATTTTTAGGTTCTACCACCTTTGGAGCTTCAAATTCTATCATTGGGCCACCCAACATGGACCATGGGCTATCTTTCATCTCATTTCCTGTACATCTTTCAAGCTGCAGGGTCCCAGCACTACCCATGACATGGTAGGAGGTAGGCCAGGCACCGGGGAGAGCATAGAGAACAAGACGAGGTTTCCTTGGCCTCAGAGCTCAGAGTCTTCATGATTCTGAAGACCTCAGTGTGCAGCTCTTCTGCACCTTCACTGTCCACACTGAGCAACATTACCCCCGACCAGCTCTGCACCTGTCCTCTCAGGCCCTGCCCACTCTGGGCCCACTCTGGGCCTTCCTTGAACTCCAGCTCCACCTTGTCTTTCTTTTGTGGTGCACATTGTCACCTACATTTTATTCCCAGTTCCCTTCCTGGTGACATCTAGCACTTGGACTCACCAAGAAATCCATCAGGCCACTGTCTTCCAGGGGTGGAGTCAGGTCAAAGGGCTCCAGGCCCAGTTTGGCCAATTCGCCAGCAGTGTGACCTTGCCAGAGTTGATTAGTCTTGCATGCCTCAGTTTCCTTATCTGCAAATTGGGTATAATGACTCTCCCCTCATAAGTTTATTGGGAGGATAAAGCAAGATAACATAGCTAAACCAAGGTACATAGCACAGAGCAAGTGCTCTCGAAACACTCTCAAAGCTGTTCATCATGAATATCCCCGGACCCGTTCCTGGTGTCTCAGAACCTGACGTTTTGTAGCAGTGGGTTGGCTGATCATGTGACTGCCTCCTCTTGCCCAAACGGAAGTTCGTCAGTTGCTTTCCTGCCCACTTATACTCTTAAGGTAGTCATACAAGCTTGGAGCAGGAAGGGACCTGAGGGATGCAACAAGAGCCTTATGTTCCCTGCCACCTTGAAGCTAGCACAAGTCTCCCGACACACCTGGAAACTGCAGCAAGCCTACTGTACCATTGTAATGACCTCATCTTAACGATTATATCTGCAAAGATTCTATTTCCAGATAAGGTCACATTCACAGGTACTGGGGGTTAGAGCTTCAACATATCTTTTGGGGTGGGGGAGAGACAAAATTCAGCCTATGGCATCCTTTATTGACTTGCTGTTATATTTTAGATCTATGCTTCATTTGTAAGATATAAAGGAAGTTCTATCAGGGAAGGCAGATTAAATAAATGATATATCTTCCAATAGGTCAGTGCGTGTAAGCTAACCAGAGACTGGGAAAGTTGAGTACAAAGGATATAAATGCCTTCCCATGACCTGAACCAAACTCTCCACGTACGCACACTTCATGCTGCGTCAGCAGGAAGCTCTTTGAAGTAGGTCTAATTATCCCTATTTTATAGATAGTGAAACTGAGGCAAAGTTGTTAAGTGGTAGGGCCAGGACTTGCACTCATGACTCTCTGATTATAAAGTTCATGGTTTCCTGGCTATTCTGTGCACTGTGCCTCGAGAGAAGATGAATTTCCCAGACCAGACCCTGACATCTAGCATATGAAAGAGAAGCACCAGGGCTTGTTACCCAGTCTGGGGCCTGTCCTTCCGGGGGTGTGTGTAAAGCCCTGTTTATTCCTGCACACCATGCCCTTGAACTTCATGGGGATTCCTTGGCTCAGAGTCAGGGCCACCTTCAGGAGAGGGAGCCATGAGCTGGAAAGACCTTGGGCCCAAAGTCTGTTGAACACTCACTGTGACAGAAGAAAATTCTGTTTCCCAGCAGGTTTCCAAGACTTCTAACACATAGACAACTGTCTCCCTCCTCCCTTCCTCCCTGAGACACTCCTCCCCACCTCCCCACACCAACCCTAATTGGCTGTCACCTTGGTCACCGGGGAGTCCATTGGCTTTGACCCACAAACTCCAGTTCTCCTAACGGCCTGGCAGGACTGGAGCTTATTTTCTACTGCGATTGTCCTGAATGTAGATTCTTTTTTTTTTTTTTTAAGAAGGACATAAGCTCAGCTTTTTATTTATTTATTTATTTTTTTTGACTGTGTTGGGTCTTCGTTTCTGTGCGAGGGCTTTCTCTAGTTGCGGCAAGTGGGGGCCACTCTTCATTGCGGTGCGCAGGTCTCTCACTATCAGGGCCTCTCTTGTTGTGGAGCACAGGCTCCAGACGTGCAGGCTCAGTAGTTGTGGCTCACAGGCCTAGTTGCTCCGTGGCATGTGGGATCTTCCCATACCAGGGCTCAAACCCGTGTCCTCTGCATTGGCAGGCAGATTCTCAACCACTGCGCCACCAGGGAAGCCCCTAGATTTTTTTAAAGGATATAAAATTTCATTTTATTTTTAGAAACATTTTTCCTTTAAAAAATAATAGAGAACAACATAGAAAGTTTAGGAAATAAAAATGCTCAAAATGGAAAAAATTAAAATCTACTGTAAACTCTCCCCCAACGATGACCAGAGTTAAATTTCTATTTATTTTTCTGGTCTTTTTTCTGTGAATAGGTATACATAAGTACAGAATGGAATTGCATTCTACATATTATTTTGCAACTTGATTTTTGAGCTTTATGATATAGTGTGAACATGTTTCCAAGTCAGTAAACAGTTTTCCATAATTGGACTATTCTACATGCCAGGCTCTCTACTGGACACAGTAGGGAATACAAAAGGAGAAATTAAAAGTTTTCCCTGACTTTCCGGAAAGCCCACAAGCTAGGTCGGAGAAAGTGATGTGTGCTCATCATGTGATGCAGAGAGCCCTAGTTCCTTGCCCTCGTACAGCTGATTGTGCAGCTGTGAGTGAATTTTTCCATCAAGGGAAATTAGCATCAGGCTATCCTGGGTTGGAGGCTCAGCTACAGTGCAGTGGTGGTCACTGGGAGAGAGCACGCTTTAGTAAGAAACTCTGCAGGCATTCCGCTGATGGGTCTGTGTTCCCAGTGAGCTAGAGACAAGGAGCTCAAATTTGCTGCTCCCAGGGTTGGCCTCCATTCCCTCATTTCTCTGAGTGAGAGCATTTTGAGGCACTACACGTGTATCTAGTGTTTCATGACATGTATTTCTCATACAACATGGCCCTCCTAACAAGCAATTCATCTGCTGCTCAGATAAACAAACAACAGCCCCACCCAGTAATGGGAGAAAGATGATTGTGTTCAACTCTTTAGGAGAGAAGGGGGGGGCTCCGCCATGACACCTTCCTAAGAGATTTTCAAGGTGAGTTTTGATCGTACCTGGTTTCCATCTTGTGTGTGGCTTTAGAGCCCAACCCCATGAAGATGCAGCTCCTCTCTGGGGTATGTGAAGGCGTCCCAGGATGCTGGAGACCAGGTGGTACCCGGGAGAGCCCTGAGTATGTGAAGGCCTCCTTGGATATAAAAAACAGTCCAGAAAAACATGGAACCTGTCCAATAGAAATAGCATGCAAAGATCTCTAGATGTTTCCAGTTACGGATATATATTTGCCTCCTCAAAAGGAAAGACAGTAGTCCAGTTCATAGAGACAGAAAGTAGAATGGTGGTTGCCAGGGGCTGGGCGAGAGGGGAGGAGGGGAAATGGGAGTTATTGTCTAATGGGTACAGAATTTCAGTTTTGCAGGATGAAAGGTGTTCTAAAGATGGATAGTGGTGATGGTTAAGAAACAGGGCTTCCCTGGCGGCGCAGTGGTTGGGAGTCCGCCTGCCGATGCAGGGGACATGGGTTCGTGCCCCGGTCTGGGAAGATCCCACATGCCACGGAGCGGCTGGGCCCGTGAGCCATGGCCGCTGAGCCTGCGCTTCCGGAGCCTGTGCTCTGCAACGGGAGAGGCCACAACAGTGAGAGGTCCGCAAAAAAAAAAAAAAAAAAGAAACAATGTGAATGCACTTAATGCCACTGAACTATAAAATATATGAACTTGAAAATAGATAAGATGGTAAATGTTATGTGTATTTTATCACAGCTTTTTTAAAAAGGAGATCAATTTGTTAAAAAGGGAAAGGTAACTTTCTTGTGAGGACAATGTTGTTGAAGAAACCCCGACTGGGAGGCAGCAGATGGCATGAATCCCTAGAAGGTGCTTTCATGAAGCTCGCTGCTCTGGCATCCTGTCGGGAGGCTGTTGGGCACCATAATCCTGACAGCCTTGCAGGGCACAGTTACACAGCCAGGAACAGCTGGCAGAGAACTGGGGACACGCCAGGGACAGCTGGAAAGGGAGGAAACGGGAACGGGGTGGGGGCAACATCATCTCATGTCGATGTTTGCACCTCTTCGCCGACTATTCTCGAACAAGTCAAGAGTCAGAGAGGTCTGTGAGGGGCTCAGAGAGCAAACTCTCTGCCTCTCGTGAGGTCTTATTCTACAGCACCGAGGCGCCTTGGTGCTTTGAGTCAAAATGCGAAGCCTCCCCGTGTAGGAGGCACACAACTAATCTCCGTCCTTTGAATCGTGCCTTTAAGCTGAGGCCACAGATTGTCAAAGGTCTTTGGGTGACAAGAACAGACTCGTGACAGGCTGCGTCCTCAGCACCTGCCCCCATCCCTGGCACAGGCATGGGAAGCAGAGAATTGGCTAGGAGCACTGGTTTTGGAGTCAGACTAATCTGGGTTTGAATTCTGGCTCGGCCACTCCTTGGCTGTGGGATTTACGGTAAGTCATTTACCCACGCTGAGCCTCGGTATCCTCCTTTCTAAAAATAGGACTAGTAACAGTGCCCCTCCCAGGATGACTGTGAGCCTTGAATGACATGATTTGTTTGTTCACGCTGCTGCTGCGCGCCGTGCCCGGCCTGGGCTCAACCTTCAACAGACAGCCATTTTTAGAGGAAGTAGTTATGGTAGGTGCTCGTGGGTGAGGGAGGCCCAAGGATGGGCAAGCCCAGTGGGTGAAATCTCCCTGCAGAGGCAGACAAATGCTCTAGGAGCATGTGCTCCTGCTGTAACGGAGGAGGTGAACCTGATCACCATGGGAACTTCACAGAGCAAGGATCAGCCAGCAGAGATAATGAGGGCTATGATTTCCTCCTGACACACACCTTAGATCAGGTCATTCCCCAAACCCCCGAGAGCCCCCCATCACCTACAGAATAAAGCCAAAGTCATTAGCCCAATCATGGAGGCTCCTCAGAATCTGGCCCAACTTTGTTTCTAACTTTATTTGATCCTTCACCAGTTGGATCCACTCCTTTCGCCATGCCTTTGTTCATGTGGTCCCTTCCTCCTAGAATGCCCTCTCCCTACCTCCACATGCCCAGAGTGTCCTCATCTTTCAAGGCTCAGCTCAAAAGCCACCTCTTCTTCAAAGCTCTCTCACGTCCTCCCAACAGGAGTGATTTCTGTATCGCAGCTTCTGGAGTCCTCTCATTGAGAGAGGCTCCCCTCTTGTATTGTAGGATTTATTCCCATATCTTATCTCCAATCTCCCACAGTGAGCCCCAGGGGTGGATTCACACTGGTCCTTCCTTAAATCCCCCTCATCACCTGCTGCAGAGTTTTCCACATGGTGGGTGTTTGACAGAGGAAACGAGAGAGGGAGGAGGGCCAAGAAGTCCTTGGAACTTTTCCAGATGAAAGGCAATTATTCCTTCCACATGAGGGCCAAAAAAAGAATGCTCGGCTCTTCAGAGCACATGCACCAAGAAGGGAAAGCAGTGTCACTGACGGACGGCTGTGGGAAGAAGAGGGCTTGTCCACTGTCTTGTCCACTCAACCCACGCTGAACCACCCTGGGCAGGACAAACTAACCTGATGTAGCAGAAAGGTGCAGTTTCAGGAGGTCTCCAAGACCTCCTCTTGGTCCAGTAATTCACTAGAAGGACTCAAAGAACTCAGCAAAGCTGCTGTGCTCACAAGTTACGGTTTATTACAGCAGACGAATACAGATCAAAATCAGCAAAGGGAAGAGGCACACAGGACAGGGTCCCAGAGAGACTGGGCATGAGCATCCAGATGTGCTCGCCCAGGGCATTTTGTGGACAATGCTTACTTCTCCCAGCAACAATGGGTTACGGCATGCATAGAGTGTTGCCAGCCAGGAAAGATCACTTGAGCCTGGCTGTCCAGGGTTTTCACTGGAGGTTGGTCATATAGACGTGGCTGACCACCCACATGGCTGACCTTAGTCTCCAGCCCCTCCAGAGGTCAAGTTGATATCACATGACCCAAGACCCCCACCGTAAATCACACTGTTAGTATAGACTATCCAGCATGGCCTAAGGCCCCCAGCTAAATAAGGGCTTAGAGATTACCTTCTGGGAGCCAGGTCTGCAGCTCCCATTGGCTCTCAAAAAGAAGCATGACCCAAAAGGAGCTAAGTGGATGTTCTCTATGAAGTCTTCCCAGTCCTGGAATCAGGGCATGCAAACTAGAGTCAAAAGAATGAGGTTTGATTCCAAATGACTAGACCCCAGGACTAAACTCCAAGAACGTGCATCCGCCCCTAGAGTTTAAGAGGTTGGGCTAGTTGCCCCTTGTTTCCTTTCAGCTGCATCTCAGGCACCTGGCCCTCGGCTTTGTTCAGGAATTTGGCTGTAACCCCAAATGCCTGGTGGCCCGTTCTGGCAAGGACCCTCGGCTTCTAGAAACCATTACTGAAGATCATTTTTGAAACCTGGGCTCAGTTTCTACCCAGAGAGGCCACCAAGGAGTCATGCTTGGTCCCCTAGCCCCTTCCCAAACTCCTGCAGGAAGGAGCATTCTGTCCTGCCAGGTTGGTGGTCAGCGCCAAGTTGAGGGAACTCAGTTCTTGGCCCAAGATTCCTGCCCCAAGAAAGGTGCTTGTGCCTGATGGAAAGTTTGGGCTGAAGGATACTCTTCCAAACTCCCAGGCCTGATATTTACACAACGTCTGAAATTAATGCAGAGAAAACCTCCAAAGTGCCCGGGCTGGAACGGAAGGCTGAGAACAGGAAGGGGCATGTCCCAAGTACCAGGTTTTTTTCCACAAAGAGAGCAGGGCAAAGCTCAGTGTCCCCAGGTGAGTGAATCAGGATCCATTAATCTTGCCGTGTACCACTCTCCACTTTAAACTGGTTTTACAAGGAAATTACAACTGGGAGTGGGGAGAGGTGGGAATAACGGGGAAAGATTGGTGGTGTTGAGCTGAATTCTTCCCTCTGGTGCCCACCCTGGTTCAGTCATAGGCTTCGGGGCCAGGTTTGGCTGCTTCCATCCCACCCTAGGAAGTTCCATCATGGCTGGCCTTCCTTCCCAGCTCTGGACTTGGCTCACTCCCGGCACCTTAGAAAAGCAGCCTTCATCAGGCTGCCAGCATGACTCTGAGTTCTGTTTTGTCCCTGGATGCTATCTCCTGGGTCACCCACCACTCCCTGCTTGGTGGTCCCTGGGCCCATCCTGACCACTCCTGGTCCTCTCTTAACAGGAGAGGAGGGTGGATGAACCTTTCCAGGGGCCATGGCATGCTCTAGGCTACCCCTGTTCACCACATTTGGAGTTACCCTTCCTCCTAGAGCTTCCAACATATTCCAGGACTGCAGAGGCAAGAATGCTTTGAAATCACTTGCAACAGTTATGATCAGTCTTAAGCTTAACACTCCTTCCATTCCAGAACTTAATCCAGAAAGAACATTGCCCATTCATGAAGCACCATTCATTCATTTATTCAGCAAATATTTGTTGAACACCTGCTATGTGACAGGCACTGTTCCAGGCACCTGAAGTGTGTAGAGTAGTAAGTGAAGCAGACAAAAGTCCCTGCCCTCATGGAGTGTATATTCTAGGAGGGGAAACAAACAATAAACAAACAAACAGAAAATGGCAATAATTTCTAATAATGATAATGATATAAATAAACAGTAATAGGGTGACATGATAGGGAGGCACTGGGTAGGGGTGAGGGAACAAGGTGGTCAGGGAAGGGACCTTTGAACTGAGGCTGAAATGATGAAGAGTGGCCAACTAGGGAAAGATCCAGAAAAGTGTACCAGGAAGAAGGAAGTGCAGGTACAAAAGCCCTTAGAGGGAAACAAGTTTTTATGTTCAAGAAACAGCTAGGGGCTTCCCTGGTGGCGCAGTGGTTGAGAGTCCGCCTTACGATGCAGGGGACACGGGTTCGTGCCCCGATCCGAGAAGATCCCACATGCGCTGGGCCCGTGAGCCATGGCCGCTGAGCCTGCGCGTCCGGAGTCTGTTCTCCGCAACGGGAGAGGCCACAACAGTGAGAGGCCCGCGTACGGCAAAAAAAAAGAAAAAAGAAGAAACGGCTAGAATGTGGCTGGGAATAGAGGTAGGATGAGGTGTGTGCAGGAGCGAGGGCATATCATGTAGGATATTTACAGGCCATGGGGACAGGCTGGACTTCATTCTAAGGACATTCGTCCTGTTCTGCCATGAAATATAGTCCAAGATCCCTTTTTTTTTTTTTTTTTTTTTTTTTGCGGTACGCGGGCCTCTCACCATTGTGGCCTATCCCATTGCGGAGCACAGGCTCTGGACGCACAGGCTCAGTGGCCATGGCTCACGGGTCCAGCCGCTCCGCGGCATGTGGGATCTTCCCAGACCGGGGCACGAACCCGTGTCCCCTGCGTCGGCAGGCAGACTCTCAACCACTGCGCCACCAGAGAAGCCCAGGCCAAGATCCCTTTTGCTTTAGCTGTCCCTCCTGACCTGAGCTCAGCATCCCTGACTCATTCAAGGTTCCAGTGTGATACAAGCTCCCTTCCTCTATCTCCTCCTGCCACACCACCCGACAGGACCAGACTACTCAGGGGACATAAAGACTTCTGTTTGATAATTTAAAGGAAATTAGAAGTTTAGAGCAATTTGTCATGGGAATCATCATTCCCTGCCTCTCCTCCTAACTGGAAATTAGCCATTTCCAGAGGCCTCATTCATGGATATTCTGGCCAGAGCTGCCAAGAGACTTCCCCAAGCTCACTCAGATAGCAAGTGATGATTCAACAGTATGAATTCAGGTTGTATTTTTAAGGTACCCACCTTCTCCCAAACCATATTGTCTCCCTGGAAACTGAGAAGAGGCCATTTGAGGAAATTGCATGGGGTTTAAAGTAGACCCCAGAGAGAAGATGAAGAACAGAATATATCTTGTCACAATAGATCCAGGTCAGTTATTACTAGCAAGGACCTTTATTGGTGGGTGAAGGGAATCACGACAGAAAGGCCAGAGAGAGGAGAAATTGATGTTTTCTAAAGTCTTTTATGTGCTCTGTGCCCTGAACCAGGGTCTACTCCTTCCAATTTCCCATTGTGCACATCACCCACCTCCGCAGGGAGGGCCTTTACCTTCAAACCTACATAGACCTTCAGCAAACCAAGGCCAGTGCTGTTTTTGTTGTGGGACCAGCATCCTCCTGGCCCCTGGTAAGGACAGGGAGTTTGGCCACAGATTGACGTTGGCAGAAATAGCTCATTGGGCTGATGTCTGAAGCTGAAATTCAGAAAGGGCTTCCTTCCCTTGAGTCGCCTCTCCCTGCAAGGAGTTGGCCAGTTCTTCTAGCTGGTGGAGGCAAGGGTCCTCACGTGGCAGGGTTGGACATTAGAAAGGTCCAGAACACCCAGCCCAAGGGAGGGCTCTACTGACTTTTCTGGTGAGTTGACTGATAGGAGGCCAATTATTCATGAGCAAGTGATGTTCATGCCTTTGCAGACACTGGCTGAGACATGGCGCATTCAATCAAGAATGACTTGATTGGAGCTCTTTTAAAAACCAGCCCTGAAGACCCCTGGAAAGAAGTTAACAAGGGCTGCCTGCAGCCCAGCAGAGCAGAATTGGATTTGTGCAGTGGCCATCTTTTTTTGGACCCCCTCAGGCAATTTGCCTGAAGGACTTTGGCGAAGAGCTGCCATGTTGGGCTGCAGGGGCCATTCCTCCATTGGACTTCTAGGCACAGAGGGAAAGACAGGACTCGGAGCTCTGGCTGGGGACCTCCCTGCTGATGGAAGGTCCAAGAGTGGGTCAGGACTCTCACTTGGGAATTCATCTTCTCCAGATTGGACCCTGTGTTAATCTTTGTCAAGATCCCCCCAGCCCTGCCCATATTCCAGGTGCTCTGTAGTCCTGGGCAGAGCTGGAGTAAATGTGGATTTCCCTCTGATGAACTAATTAGGGACTCATTTTACGCTCTACCAATCCCTAAAACCCTCTGGATCTGAAATTCAATGAGAACATCCCCTATCTTCCCCTTAATTTAAATATGTTTGTTGACTGAAGAGTGGAATGAATGAGTAAAACTAATGAATGTAGAGGGGCTGGGAACGTTGAGAAGAAACATGGAATTTATAGCCATAAGACATGGGTTCCAAGCCAAGTTCAGCCACTTACTATCTGTGTGACTTTTGGCAAGTTGCTTAACCTCTCTGAGCAGTCATCTCACAATCTGTAAAGTGAGGATAACAAAACCAATCTTTGAAAGGTTTTTTTAAGCATGGCGTTATGTACCATCATGATCAGAGTATAGTTCCTGGCACATAGTAAGCCCTTCATAAAGGTAGTCTTCAGATGGTCCCTGAAACCACTGTATAAGCTGATTCTGACTGTAAGATACTCACTGTTGCTGGAGGGTGGAACCGGGAGGGCTGCCCTCAGTCAGTGAACACGGAGAAGCTCTGAGAGTGACAGGTCTTGTGTCACTGGATACGACCCCAGCAGCATTAGGATCTTACTTACAGTCCAGAATTTTACTTGAACCCACATCCTGTGCCCAGGCTTGGTGCGAATGCAGGAATGAGCCTAGGTTAACCAAGTTGGTGGGGGAGGGGGTCCCATGGTTTGTTATCATTGCAGATCAAAAGACCATCCTCATGGGGCATCATTTAAATTAGATCGAGGCACAAACTGTATTTGGGTGTAACTTCTTATCAAGTCAGCACGTGTTGGTTGTGGAGCTACTACCTGCAGAGCCCTGTCCTCGGCGACCACGGCAGGTGCTCAGGGCGTCTATGCTAGACTGAATGCCGTGATGGGTGTACATGATGCAGCTGTTCTCTTCTCCCTCCTCAGTGAGGGAGGATTCAGTTGGACAAGACTTAGGAAAGGAGACAAAATTTACTGAGAGCCACACAGTGTCTCTCATTTAATCCCCACGAAAGCCCTATGCGATAGATCCTATTTGATCAGCACTTTAGAAGTAAGGAAACCGATCCTTCAAGAGGTTAAATAATTGGGCCAAGATTTTATGTTCCCATATAAGTATCAGGACTGCGAGTTAACAGCATCTCTGTGACTCCACAGCCATCTTCTCACTACACAGCCCTGCCCTCCACCCAAGCCATTCCACCTAGCCACCCAGCCACCCACACACCCCCATAAGTGCTTGGCCTGGTAGTTTAAACCAGCGGTGGGAAAGAAGTCACAAGCTGGGATGTATTCGTTAATTAATTGACGGTAACAACAAGGAATGATAAGAACATGGGCGGAAAGGAGATGGTTTCAGGCCAGGGTACCTGGAAGTTCCCAGGAGGTAGTATTTGCACTGCGTTCAGAGAAGGCTATGATTAGGTCAGATGTAGAGCTGTTCTACAGATGTAGAGTCTTCTGGAAAGAACAAACTGTGTGAGCAAAAGGAAGGATGGGAAAGTGCAGGGCCAGACCCAAGCCAAGGGCACTGCTGGGAGATAAGCCCATGGCCACATTTGCAGAGATACCAGGTATGGACCTGTGTCATTTCTTGATTTCTTTATTTTTTCTCCCAATTCCACCACTTGAGCCTTGCTCCTCTCCTTAGAACCTCCCCTAATTCCTCTGAGACTTAGGCAGGACCCCCACAACCTCACAGCTCCCCTCTTTGCATCCTGCTGCCCCTCACTTCTTCCCCAGCACATTGAGGGCACAAGGGACATCTTTCCAAGTGGGCTTGAACTTTCCCAGATAATGCTGTTCTTGGTGCAGGGGCAAGTAACAGATGATCTGGTTCTTAACCATGGGGGAGGCTGTGATGTGACTGTGAGATGTGACTCACTCTGACCCCATATCAAATGAGTCTCTCTTCTGAACTGTGTGGAGCTGGCATTTAGAATCTCAGAGAACTCCAGGGCCAATTTTCCCACTCTGCCCAATGTCAGTGATGGAAAAACTGACGCTCGGGGTCATACAGTCATTCTAGGCAGGGTCAAGGTTAGGATCCAGCGCCCACTTACTGATGTCTGCTATCTCTGGGTATAGGTTTGTCTCCATCCGCTAGGCTATAAGCAACTCAGAGGAAAACCTTCCTCCTCACCTCATTGTGCCCTTCTGTCTAAGCACAGTGCTGCTTGAGGCCAATCCTAGACAAAACTATGGGCTTGAAAGGTCGATCTACAGCCCCCCACCCACTGCCAGCAGCCTTTTTCAGAGGACCCACTTAATTGCCCAGAAAGCAGGAAAACATTTGCAGAATTTACTATGCTTTGGTGAAGACCAAGCAAGTAACACAATAGGAATAAGGAAATCAACTATATGGAAAAAGATATAGATGGAGAGAGAATACGGAAAAGGGAGAGAAGAGAAAGAGAAGGAAATACAAAAACAGTATTAGCATCCATGAAAATTACCTTCACAGTGTTCCTGGGGTGAAGCTTGCATTCTGATTCCAGTTTGCAGTTAGGAAAACTGAGGGCTTGTATAAGTTCTCCTGGAATCAGTTTCCTGGCTCCCCTTTTGCACACCACCCCCAACCATGTCTATTTAGAATATGTGGAAAATTAGCAGCTGCAGCCGGGGTCACTCTGGCCAGATGTGTCCTTGGTGTGGGAGCCCTACCACTTCCCCTATGCTGGGTTTAAAACTCCAATCTCAAGTGCATACGCCACAACTTGTATGCATGGATCCATGAGTGGTAAGAGAAGAGGCACCACTGGGAAGTTAGCCTGCAAATAAATGATGTGCTGGAGGCTGGTGGCTAGGGGAATGGCTGACCTTGCTCCTCTTGAATCTCTCCTCAGGACTTAAGTCACAGACACAGAGCTTCTTGGGTACTGACAAATCTTACTGGTCAACTAGTCTACTAAATTCCAGCATCCACCCATTCGTTTAACAAGTAGGTGTCAAATACCATTTTTTGTTGTTCCCGACCCCCAACCCACTCCCCACCCGACCCGCACTGTGTGAATTAACACAGGAGGACTTTTTTTTTTTCAGTTAAGGCTTGATTTTAACTTTAAGGAGGTCACAGTCTGCATGATGAGGCCAAGCTAACATATGTAAAACAATAGAGAAAAATAAGTGCCAAAGTGGCTGTACAAGCAGTCACAGTTGGGAGAGCAGAACTGAGGGGCAGGGCCTGATGAGGCTTCACGGAGGACACAGGGGCCCTGCAGGGTCAGGGAAGGGGGAGTGAATACATTCACTTAACCAGCAAACATTTGCTGAGTCCACACTAATGTGGCTGTCAGGCTGGGCCTGGGAATATGACATGGAGATGACTGTGACCCCACCCGGCCCTCAGGCTGGCAAACTGGCCTTGGTTTCAGGGTCAGCTTCAGAACTCATGCAGGACAGCAAAACGAAGGACGAATAAGGCTTCATTAGAAAAGGAGAAGTGCTCATTACCCTTCTGCCGGCTGCCTTCTTTATTTAGTGTTAGTAACTTCCAGGAGTGTGCTGGTAAGCCCACTCTCAGAAAAGGAAAGAAGAAAAAGAAAAGGCCTTGTTTGTAGTGTTTCCTGATTTCCATGGTGTAAATACTCCCATCGTGACCAATTTCAAGCACTGGCTCTCCCTGGAGCCCTGGGAAGGGAAGACCCTGGGGGGGTCACACTCCTGGGCTGCACCTGGACTATGACCTTCCCAAAGTCACACACTGTCACACACTGTACTGATGCACTAGCATTAATCATTACTGCTGTGCGCATCACAAGCAAGCAATATATGTCTCTAGCTGAGATTTATTGACTGCAAAATAGTCTACCTCAAAGGGCTGTGTCCCTCATGGGTGCTCAACAAATGTGGGCCTCCAGCCCAAGCCTCCTCCCTCAGAGGCCTGGGGTTGAAGGAGGTGACTTCTAAGGTTCTTGGGCCTCCATTTGTTCATTCAGTCATTTGGTAGATATTTCCTAATTGCCCTCTCTCTCTGCTGGATACTCTGCTGGGGGCCAGGGAGACAGTGAGGAACAAGCAGACACAGTCGCCGCCTTGTGGAGCTCACAAACCTGGCATTAAGACAGCCAGTCCTGAGAACTCGGGACCAGAACGCTGGTCCTGGCTCCATCTCCAACTTACTGTGTGGCCTTGAGCAAATCACTTACCTCCTTTGGCCTCGGTTTCTTCACCTGTAAAATGGAAGAGTTGGACTTGATGTTCACTAAAGTCTATCCCAGCTTTGACCTTCTGTGGCTCCAGGGAGGGAGGAGAAGCCACATGAGGAACATTTGAAGGGACTAGGAATGTCTCCATAGGAGAACAGCAGATGGGAGAGCAGATTAGACCCCTGAAGATCTGGCATGAATCCCATAAAGGAGGAGTGGGCTTGTTTAGTGTGGTCCCTGAGGGGAGAACTCATGGGTGGAAATTGTAATAGGGGTGGGTCACCTTGACTCCGTCTTGAAATATATTGAGCACAATTGGAGCTGTCCAGCCATGGGTGGGTCACCCCGTGAAGGAGTGAGCACTTCCTGTTCGATTAGGGGCTGAAGACCACCTGTCCCGGCCACATAGAAAGGATTTCCGGCAGTGAGGTCATGATTGTAAAACCCCAAAGCCATCAGTTCTGAAGGAACCAAAAGCAGTCATTTGGTCCATCGTGCTATGTGGAAGAAGCAAATAGGATGCAAAAAGATTACAACTCCATGAAAAGCAAGTAGATGCCTAAGGAAAAAGACCAGAAGGAAAACTATCAAAACACGAATAATGGTTGGATTAGGATCGAGGATTATGGTGATTTATTTTCTCTAGTTTCTTATTTTCCAAAGTTTGGTAGGGTGGTGATGTTGTTTTTGAAGCAAACGCAGTTTTATTCTTTATAGAAAGTCATCTAGTCCAACCCTCATCCCAGGGCAAGAAGCCACCCTGTAACCGCTAAACGCTCTCCAGTCCCCACGTTCTGAGGGGCTCACCCAGGCCTGATGCCAGGGAGGTGGGAAGAGAGTGGCGCTGGTGGATGCCTGCTGAGTGCCAGACCCTGGGCTGGGTACCAAGCCAGAGACAAAGCCCCCGCCCTCCAGAAGCAGGGCCTGCCTGGCACCTTATCCTACTCGGTCTCTGAAACAGCGGTGGAGGTGGGTCCTGTGTTATTAGAGCAGGAGGTGGCCGAGCCAGGACTGGGACCCAGGTCTGGGGGTCTCCACTGCACGTTGCTGGAATAGGAATTCAGGGCAAGCAGGCAAGCTGCCCATTCAATCCCATAATCTGATGGAATAAAGGTCAAAGGCCCAGCGGGGTTGGCAACCATGGGACAGAGTCTAGCTGAAGAGGAGGTGGGTTTTCCTGTGTTCAGCTATGGGTCTCTCTCTCTCTCTCTCTCTCTCTCTCACACACACACACACACACACACACACACACACACACACATGCACACACGAAGCCTCAGCTCAGGTTCAAAGCACTAGCAAGCTTACTTTCTCCCATCAAGCCTCCTAATAATTCTCTCCTAAAAAAGCCGATTCCTTGATGATGAACCCAACCTCACACACATGGCTCCCACAGAAGCTCCACTCACACACCCCTGCCTTCACCCAGCATCCACTTCCCACTCTCCAGGCTCCTCTTTCCCTCCATTTCAGATGCCCCCTTACCCCTTCCTCAGTCCCAGCTACCCAATCCCCTCGCCACAACTAACTCTGCCTCCCATGGAGAAAGGCCTCCCTGTTGACGCACTGGCAAAGTCCATCTCATCACATAAAGGCTCAGTGAGTCCTGGAGACACTTGGAACCCAGACAGAATGGAATTTCTCCCTATTTTCTTTACAGCTGAGAAAACACACGCAAACACAAGAGCATATTTATTGCGATATTTCTATCCCAAAGTTTGTCTTAAAAAAAAAGAAGAAGAAATAAAATTAGTTTCTCTGCCCACACCCCGCCTCCCCCATGCCCACTCCCTGCCCTTTTCATTCCTGGCCGAGGCCAGGGAGAAAAACAGAGCGGGCCCAAGCCCCACAGAGAACCATTGCCTCCCGGACAATGTCAGGCTTGTTCAGAGAGTGAGAAAAGAAGCACAACTCCGAAAACATACACAGAACTTCTCCGTGAAGGGTGTTCCTGAGGGAAGAAGAACAGGCGGCCTTGTGTCTGGACACGGTTTCCCTGAGGCTCTGGGAAGAGGGGGGCCCGCAAGCCTAGCCCCCTCCTCACAGTGGAGGAGACACCTGACCGTTTTAGCCTCCGGGGGAATATTTCTTGGCCATGACGGATCACAGTGGACCTGAGAGAGCCAGAACCTGGAGCCCCAGAGATTTTTCTTTTTGAAGACAGCCTCTAAGGAGAAACATCCCTGAGGAGAAGCAAGGAGCTGCTTCTTAAGCCTTTGGGATTTCCCAGACTTCCCACTCATTTTGTGCCTCATGGCTCCATCTCTGGGGCCCCAGCAGCACCCGTACAGATGGCCCTTCATCCCTCAGGTGCCCAATGTATGTGGAATGAATGAAGGATAGCAGTGGAAAGATCACTCAAATGACAGACTGGGGTCACCCAAGAGGGTCCCTAGAGTCCTGGGCCCTGCCCGCCCCTCCCGCACAGATTCCAGAGATGGGGACCACGGGAGGCCCTCATCCTCACATCCATCCGGCCCCAGCTGATGGTGACTGAGCCAATAGCGACGCCTGCTGGGCCATCAGACGCTGACAGAGTCAAGGTCAGGGACACTGGCCGCAGCCTCAGTTGGGCATTACTCTCAGCCTCTGAAAGCTCCCTTCTTGTCTTTAGTTCCAGGCTTCCTCCCTCCTTCCGGCGGAGCATACAAACACTCATTAAACCAAGACTAAACGCTCACAGACTGAGAGGAGGGTATGGAAGGTGCCAATGCAGGTCCATCCAACAGAACAGCTCAGTAAACATCCTCGGGCACGTGTCATGGGTTGCGAGTCACAGGTGTCAGCAGTGTGACTGCCCACATCCTGGCTGCACGTTAGAACCTTCTGGGGAGATTTTAAAACGCCCGAGAACCAGGCTGAAGCCCAGGTGATCTCAACGTGCAGCCAAAGCTGAGAACCACCGCTCTGGTTGATCTCTTGGAACTTCAGATGGGTTTTCTTGGGGTCTAACTGCACTCGCCCACTTGGAGTCAGGATCCCAGTAATGCAGGGGTTGCCCTTCAAAGATTAGTATACTTAGCGTGACCGTTTTCCAGCAGATGGCAATAAGGAAAGTTTGTTTCTCTAATTCACATGAAATCATTGTTTGGGCCAGCAACAGGGCTCCAGGGATCCTGGGCTCTCATTTCTCTCCTAAATTATTAACCTGTCCATCCCACAGAGCTCTCTGGGTGAGCATCCTTCCCCTGACTTGAACCAGGCCCCTGAATTGTGCCCCAAATCTTGGAGCATCCTCCATCCTAAAACGCACAAGATTCCTGAATTTGAAATTGGTGGCAGGTCCAGATTTCGTCAGGGAGGTTGGGTAACTCATGTCACTTTTCTGGGCTTGGGGAATTGTGTTAGTCAGGGTTCTCCAGAGAGATAGAACCATTTGGATGTGTGTATACATATAGAAAGAGATTTATTCTAAGGAATTGGCTCACGTGATTACTGAGGTTTTTGGCAAGTTAGAGACCCAGGAGAGCTAGGGTGTTGTTCCAGCCTGAGTCTGAAGCCTTGAGACCCAGGAAGAACCAATGTTTCAGTTCGAGTCTGAAGGCAGTTTGAAGGTCATCAGGCAGGAGAAATTATCTCTTATTCGGGGGAGGTTCAGCCATTTTGTTTGACTCAGGCCTTCAACTGATTGGGTGAGGCTCACCCCCATTTGCTGGGCAATCTGCTCTACTCAATCTGCCAATTTAAAAGTTAATCTCATCCTTGAGACTTCCCTCGCAGTCCAGTGGTTAAGACTTCGCCTTCCAATGCAGGGGTGTGGGTTCGATCCCCAGTTGGGGAGCTAAGATCCCACATGCCTCACAGCCAAAAAACCAAAACATAAAAAGCAGAAGCAATATTGTAACAAATTCAGTAAAGACTAAAAAATGGTCCACATCAAAAAAAACGAAAAATCTTTTTAAAAAAATGTTAATCTCATCCCAAAACACTCTCATAAACCCACCCAGAATAACATTTGACCAAATATTGGAGCCCAGTCAAGTTGACATAAAATCAACCATTGCAGGGATCCTTTAGGATGAGCCTTTGTTGGTCAGAAGATGAGAGGTTCCCTAGAAAAGGTAGGAGGAGGTTTCCAGCCTCACACCGGTAATTAAACTGAGAAATCCGTGAAGGTTTTGTGAGGAGGGGATTCTTGGAGAAGATATCTCTCGAGTCACAGGCAGCTTCCTTACCTTTTTTTTTTTTTTTCATTTTTATTGGAGTATAGTTGATTTACAATGTTGCGTTAGTTTCTGCTGTACAGCAAAGTGAATCAGTTATACGTATACATATATCCACTCTTTTTTTAGATTCTTTTCCCATATAGGTCATTACAGAGTACTGAGCAGAGTTCCCTGTGCTTATACAGTATAGCCTCCTTATCCCGATGCAATTTCAGATCCACAGGCCAGGACTTTATCACACTTGTCATGCGACACATGACCCTCAACCTCACTGTATCTGAACCTCCGAATAACTCCTCTCTTCCAGGTGAACTATGACCACTTTACTCTTCGTGTTTCTGACTCTGAGAGTCATCGCAGCAGCCATCTCAGTAGAAGTTTCAGGTGAGGACATTCCCACTCATGTCTCATCTCCCCAGCAGGCACTGAGGACTGGACCCTGGGGATGGGGGAACCGAACCTAGTCCTGCCAGCCCTGGTGCTTACTCTGGGCCATCACCCTAGAGGCCCCTCTTATCCTCCTCCAGCCCCAAAGCTCCCTAAAGAATGAGGAATCTGTAGGGCCAGTGAGATGTGTCCGCTCAGATCTGTGCTCCCTCTGGGTACCCAGAACGCCCAGAATTCCCTGTCCAGCTGGACCCAAGTCACTTCCAGGGCTGCATGGTTCGTTCCTCTGGGTCCATCCTCCCATGGAGGAACCACGCCTCCAGTCTGAGAGGTGAAGAGGTGGCTGTTTGAGTGTAGACAGGGCTGGGATGTGAGGACTGGGGTACACACAGACCCCTCAAAGTGCAGAGCTGTGGTGGGAAGAGAAGGGGCCCTGATTTCCCCTCCTCCAGCTTAGCCAACACATCTCAATGCAAAACTCTAAGGAATCCAAGAATTCTAAATTTGAATCCGGCTTTTCATTTTGAAAAGAATCACTGTCAAATAAGAAGATAGAACATGTTTTACTTAACAATCTGTTGGCTTGATTTATAGCTTTTAAATATTTAGACATATGGTCCATGGGTCTCCATCTGTACTCTTGCTCTGGGACCCCTGGCTATAACCTGGGGTGGTTTGCCCACACAGCCCACCCAGTTCACGAGGGTTGGTTGAGAGCTTTCAAAACTGTAGAACCAGGCGCTGCTGTCACTTCCAGCTGTCCCCAGACAACCACCACCACTAAAACCACACTGTGTCACGTGCTAGGGTTGAGTATCAGAGGGAGGTTTCTGTGAAGGGCCTGGTGGTGACCGGCCAAGACATCAAAAGGTTAGAGTTCACCCCAAACATTCCTGGCTCCCCTTTCCCTGCCTTGTTATGTATCTGCCACCCACAAATACCTGAAACATTTTTATTTTCAACCTCTAGGTTCTCCTGGAAAAAAAAGATTCAATAAGTGTATGAATCTCCATGAAAGGTGCTATTTTTTCAAAGGCACCTTCCTGCCAATTCCAGGAAGATCTTTGACTTCTAACAGGATTTGGCAGACACGCTGCATCTTCCCTATCAATGCTCTCCATGTGTTTCTGTGGAGTCTAATCATATCCCACCCCACCCCAGTCTGACCCTTTGCAGACTTAAATGTCTGATCCTCTCTGATGCTTCTCCAGCTAGGCTCCCGATCCCCCAACAGCAGAAGAGAATGATTCATCCTTCTGCAAGGTCAGGATGGAGCCTGAAGCAGACCTCCTTATAGCAGGCCTCGCTATACTCCTTAAGTATTTGATATTTTTATATCTTAGCTTAAAAAGTTGTATGGATATTTTTTCCTCCCTATAATAATTTTTTCTATCTCCAGATAATTTTTTGCCAATTTTTGAGTCAAGCTGTCACTCCAGGAAGATGGGTTCTGTTTATCCTATGGCTTGGCATCACTTTGGGTACCCCAGTTTCAGAAACAGAGAAGTGGTCTCCCCTCTGAAGCTTCCCCTGCCCTCCTCTGCAGCCCTTTCTGGCTCCATAGTTCCTGCTTGAGGCACAGAGACCAGAGGTCTTGAGAAAGCTGCTCTGGAAAGGGAATTCCGTATGGCGCAGGATAGACACCAGCACACTCGTGGGACTTTGTCATTTCCAGAAGCACTGACAGGGAGGCTGGGTGGTCCTCTCTGGGCACTAACAGGTCTGTCTCCCACCCCCGTGTCTCCCGCACAGACCCTGACAACTCGCTGAGTGTCAGCATCCCTGAACCGTCCCCGCTGCGGGCCCTCCTGGGGAGCTCCCTCACCATCCCCTGCTACTTCATCGACCCCATGCACCCCGTGACCACCGCCCCCTCCACCGCCCCCCTCGCCCCAAGAATCAAGTGGAGCTGCATTTCCAAGGAGAAGGAGCTGGTGCTGCTGGTGGCGACTGAAGGGCAGGTGCGGGTTAACAGTGCCTACCGAGACAGGGTCACGCTGCCCAACTACCCGGCCATCCCCAGCGACGCCACCCTGGAAATCCAGAACCTGCGCTCCAATGACTCTGGGATCTATCGCTGCGAGGTGATGCACGGCATCGAGGACAGCAAGGCCACCGTGGAGGTCGTGGTGAAAGGTGAGAGCCTCCTCCCACAGGGGCCCTGCTTCACCTGCAGGAAGAACCAGAATGGCATCCTCTCTCGGGCCAGGCTGTCTGGCTTTCAAATCCCAGCTCCTCCCCCTGACGGTTTGCACCTCAGTCAAGTTACTTAACTTCTAACACAGAGCTGGTAACATCACTCTCTCTGGAATTTAAATGAATTAAATTCTTCAGGGCCACAGTCGCATGAAAATGACAGTCTATTCTTCCCATCAATCCTGTGATTCGGTTGCCTTGTGATCATCCCCATTTTACAGACAAGCAAACTGAGGTTAAGTGACTTGCCTGAATGAAGTTTCCCTGGAAGTGAGCCAGAGCAGTCTCCTGACTCTCTACCCAGGTGTCTTTTCCCTCCCCCATCTCCAGTTCCAGAAGCCAAAGAAAGGGATGAGGACACCCTGGTTCCCTTGCTTTCGATGGACCAAGGAATATGGTTGTCCTTGGTTGGCTCTAGGACTTCAGTCAGCACCAGATTTTTTCCGCTGCGTGACTCTGCCAAAGACGGTCCACTCCTGCCTGTGCCTTAAACAGGATTCCCACTAGGATGACCCTGGGCTGAGGGTGCATGGAGCTCTAAGTGTCTCTTTCTGCAAAGCAAATATAGGGACCTGGAATGACAAGAAAAATTATAAGGAGGCAGATTTTAGTTCAAGTCAAAGAACTTTCTGATTATCAGAATTATCACAGGTTTCCAAAAAGATGCCTTGTGAGGTAGTGAGCTCCCCATTACCGGAGGTGTTCCAGGAAAGGCAGAAGGACCACATGCAAATGTGGAGACAGGAGCCACCCATCAGCTAGGGGCCCGACCAGATGTCTCTACATCCCCTTGACTCCTGCCCTAATTCTGCAAGGGCCTGGGTGACGGGAGGCTGTGCCTGACCTGCTCTCTTGCCGTCTCGTGTCTTGCAGGCATCGTGTTCCATTACAGAGCCATCTCCACACGCTACACCCTGGACTTCGACAGGGCGCAGCGAGCCTGCCTGCAGAACAGCGCCATCATCGCCACGCCCGAGCAGCTGCAGGCCGCCTATGAGGACGGCTTCCACCAGTGCGACGCCGGCTGGCTGGCAGACCAGACTGTCAGGTGAGCCCCAGGCTACCATAGGAGTAGGGTGGGTGATGGGCGGAACGTTGAACAGTACTGAGCTGGTGCCGGCCAGACACAGAGCCCAACCTCAGCTGGGGCTGAAGGGATGCCTTGACCAGTTCTAGGTCAGGCCCCGATGACCTGTCCCAAATCCTTGGTCTTCTGTCCTGCGGTGGAGTGAGTGGCCACCAGCAACTTTGCGCTACATGAGCATTTTCTCCATGCAAATTACACATGATTATTTTTCCTACTTATTTTTCCCTTTGCCATGATTTCTTCACTTATATCTTTTTAAAACTTTGTTGTTTATACATTTTTGTAAACCACTTTACATTCAGTTTGTCTTTAATAAGGCAAGGCATATATAAATTAAGCCTCTTGATGCATTTTTCCCTGAGCACAGCTGCTGAGGAATAGGTTGCGCAGCAGGACAGTCAGAGCCCTGCCTTCAAGGGACTGCAGTTGTGTGATCAAGCCTGTAAAAGCAAGATGAGACAATTCTTTGGGGATGGATCAGAGCTCTAAATGCAAAAGCCAGAGCCACAAAGCCACAAGAAGAAAACAAAGGGAAATACCTTTGTAATCTTGGGGTAGGCAAAAGATCTTAGGACACAAAACCCATTAGCCATTTTTTTTAAAAGCAAGATAAGACAACAGCCTAGCATAGTGCAAGAGCCCACACCTCAGCCTCAGAAAGAGCTGGGCTCAAATCCCAACTCTGACACCTGGAAGCTGTGTGACCTGGAACAAATTGCTTAACATCTCTGGGCCCCAGTTTCTTCCAGTTTAAAATAGAGTTGTAATAGCACCTCATTTGGTTGATGTGAGACTCAAATGTTACAGAGCAAGGGTCAGCAAACTACAGCTCATGGGTCAAATCCAACCCACCCCTTGTTTCTGTAAACAAAGTTTTATGGGAACACAGCCACTCCTGTTATTTTGTCTGTGGTTGCTTCATTCACACTACAATGGCAAGGTCACAATGAAGACCCTATGGCCTGTAAGACCTAAAATATTTACTATGTGCCCTTTTACAGAAAAGATTTGCAAGCTCCTGATAGAACATGTTTGGTACCAATAAATATTCAGTAAAGGGGTCCGCCTTTAATCACCAGTAACGGTGAAAACATATCTTAATAAAGCTGGGGAAAAAGCTGTAGAAACAAGTAGCCCACAGATCTAGGCAGATCTCAGCAAACACATCAGTAAGTCACCGTTTCCTCCCACAAGGGAGGAGGATACAAGGGCACGGGCCACTGGCCCCCTCCATCCCCTGACTGTCACATCCCTACTTTGGGTTCCTGGTAGGTACCCTATCCACACTCCAAGGGAAGCCTGCTATGGGGACAAGGATGAATTTCCCGGTGTAAGAACCTACGGCATCCGTGACACCAATGAAACCTATGACGTGTACTGCTTCGCAGAGGAGATGGAGGGTGAGGCCACCCCCCCCCCGACCTCCCAAGAGCCGACTCCCCAATCCCTTCATCCTGCTGACCCTCAGGATCACAGGGGCCTCCTCCTGGGCAGGGCATTGACCCAGGACATCACACCCTCAACACCCCGTTCCTCCCCGCCCCTGCCCCGCCCCCCTCCCTGGCCCCCAGCCTCATCATGCCCAGCATGGGTCGGGGAGGGAAGAGTTAAGGAAGGAAGGGTCTGGCCCCCTCACTCTCCACGTTGAGAGAGGGCCTCAATGGCCCGAGTTACCTGCAAACTGGGCCATCACTGGGCCCAAGAATATTTATAGCTGGTCTCTCACCTGTGACTGTTCCTCCCAGCCAGGACCCCTGCTGCTTGACCAGCCCATCGCTGTCCCAAGCTCCACTGCACAATTAAAGCCCAGCTCAGCCTTGTCACCCTCACAAAGGACCCCCTCCCACCCAGGCCACTCCAGGGAGAGCCTATCAGAAATGTCATTCCCAGGAGAGCTGGCCTCCCAGCCACCCTCTCTCAGCTTTTGTGCTGCCAGCCCCCAGCCCTATCCAGGCCACCCCAATGGGCTAATTCTGGAGAGCACCAGGGGCAGCGAGAAGGAACCTATAGTCTTCCTCTGGTTTGTAAGGGGAGTTAAGTTTTGTCACAGTCAGAGCTGAGCAAGTTACCCAGGCAAGTGGATGACACCCCTTCCCCCATCAGCACTCATTCACACATTTTGACATTGCAAACTCTGCACCTCCACCCCTACCCCGAGATCACGGCTGCACCCAAGCAGGAGAAGGGCTGACAACCTGGCCCACTGTGAGGCAGGGAACGTCCCCAGCTTCCTCACCACCGTGACCCCTTTCCTCATTCTCACCCCAGGGCCCAAGCTGGTAGATTAAGTAACGAATGTTTGTGTTCCCACTTTGGGCTAATTAAAGACACTGATTAGGGCCAACCAGAGCTGCCACTGAGCAGGGACAGACAGAACAACCCCCGGGAGCGATGCCCACCACCCTATCCCTCCCTGCAGCACAACCTTGTTAGGTTTTCAAAAACAGTAAAAAGAGCCCACAGGCCCCCACCATTGACCTTATGGACACTTCGGGGCCTAGAGACCCCAATTTGGGAAACACTGCTATTAGGGTCAAAGTCTGATGCCTGCTTTTCCCATCAGAATGTGGAATTGTAAAAAGGAGTGCTCCAGCAACTTCCCTGGTGGCCCAGTGGTTAAGACTCTGCACTCCAATGCAGGAGCTGTGGGTTCGATCCCCGGTCAGGGAACTAGATCCCACATGCCTCAACAAAGATCCCATGTGCCGCAACTAAGACCTGACGCAGCTGAATAAATAAATATTTTTTAAAAAATCAGTTTAAAAAAAGGATTGTTCCAGTGGGCAATGCTTGACTCATAGGAGAGATGCCCCGGTGGTAGGAAGTTCCATAGAAAAGTGTGGGCGAAGATGCTTTCCGGCAGGAGTTTCCTCCCGGGCCTCACATTTGCTCTGCCCTTTCCTCACTTCTTTGTCTTTCTGGCAGCTTCTTTATTGGTCCCTGTTTTAGGAAACTGACATCACCCCACCCAAAAGCCCATAGGAAGTGGAGGGCAGGATCTGAAATACAGACATGTGGGAGCAGGGCTTTGAGAAGTTAGAGGCCAAACCCAAGGAACCACATGGATCTCCCTGGGGACATGGGGCAGGCGTGGGAGGGAGCGCCTCACCCTGCCGGATGTGTCTTTCGCAGGCGAGGTCTTTTATGCAACATCCCCGGAGAAGTTCACCTTCCAGGAGGCAGCCAATGAGTGCCGGCGGCTGGGCGCCCGGCTGGCCACCACGGGCCAGCTCTACCTGGCCTGGCAGAGTGGCATGGACATGTGCAGCGCCGGCTGGCTGGCCGACCGCAGCGTGCGCTACCCCATCTCCAAGGCCCGGCCCAACTGCGGGGGCAACCTCTTGGGCGTGAGGACTGTCTACCTGCACGCCAACCAGACGGGATACCCCGACCCCTCATCCCGCTACGACGCCATCTGCTACACAGGTGGGCTTGGGCTGGAGGCTGGAAAGGGGATCGTGCCACCGAAATTCGGGCCCAGAGGATGAGATCTTAGAGTGGGGGGCTGGTTTCTACCCCCTCCAAAGGACCACTGGGTACCTGAACCCCTTGTCTTAGCACCCTCTATTTTCACGGGTTCCTAGGGGAGCTAAGGTAGAAGCACTGAAGGCTGCAGTGTACCCAGCCTTAAAACTAAAACTTTAAAAAATGTTTTTATCTTATATTTTACACAGTCTAGGTTATACTTACAATTAAGTGCTAATTATTGGAGGGGAAAAAAAACAATGAATAATTTGGAGTTGAGTAAATTTTATGACAAAACTGGTGCTAGCACAACAACATAGCTCATTTCATGTTTAACTTCCACAGCCTGATCTTACATGAAGAGGGTTACTTGTGCAAAAATAATTAGAATTTCCCCCAAAACTTCTCTTAACCTTTCAATATTCCTACCTCCCTGTTTGAAGTTCTAGCCTCCTCATGGTTGCTCTCTTTGTTAATTACTAAATGGCTTGTTTCTGCCAGACCCCCGTTTGTTCATGACTGAGGCAGGCAGTTCTCTCATGGCACCTTCATCAACTTCATGAGCCCCTGCATCCTTGGGAAGATTTTTCCATTTCTCTTTGTAGCGGATTTACATTGTCTGGTTGGCTAGGTATAACATCAGATGGTCAACAGATACTCACAAGATAGGTAAGGAGACAACTGGCTGGCATTAATCAGGAAGGGATGTTGGAACAAGATGGCTTTACAAGCAGTGAGCTGATTGGTCAGTCTTGTGCTCTGGTGACTGCATTCTCTTACAGTCTGGAAATCGTGGGCACCCCTATAATAAATACTCAAATCGTTGAGGACCACTGCAATGGGCCTAGCCAGGTACCAGGCACACAGTAGGTGCTTTCCTTCCTTAGCAGAGGAGGAGGCAATCCGTTGCTCACCTCTCCCAAGCTAGCCCCAGGCTGAGCACTAATGCCTGTCTTTAACCCCCGGCCCCAGGTGAAGACTTTGTGGACATCCCAGAAGATTTCTTCGGGGTGGGTGGTGAGGAGGACATCACCATCCAGACGGTGACCTGGCCTGATGTGGAGCTGCCTTTGCCACGAAACATCACCGAGGGTGAAGCCCGAGGCAGCGTGATCCTCACAGTGAAACCCGTCTTTGACATCACCCCTACCGCCCTGGAGCCGGAGGAGCCCTTCACTTTTGCCCCCGAAGTAGGGGCCACCGCCTTCTCCGAGGCCGAGAACAGGACTGGAGAGGCTACCCGGCCCTGGGCCTTTCCCGAGGAGTCCACACCTGGCCTGGGCGCTCCGACGGCCTTCACCAGCGAGGACCTCGTTGTGCAGGTGACCGCAGCCCCAGGTGCAACCGAGGTCCCTGGGCAGCCACGACTGCCAGGGGGTAAGTGCCCGCCCCTCAGGGGGGCTGCATCGAGGGTAGGTGGAAAGAGCTTGGCCTGGGGGTCTTCTATACCTTTAGCTTAACCTGGGACGTGGGACAAGCCTCCCTCCTCTCAGACTTGACTCTCCTCATTTGTGAAACAAGGGGGATGGGCCAGACCAGTGATACCCACGCTCTTTTGTGTGTCTATGGCTCTTTTGCCACAAAGCATTTCCTTCCAATGAAGTCATAGGTGGTATATATCAACAGGCAGAGGTGAAGTGTGATGGAGAATGGGGGCTCTTTTTCCCAGGGGCCCTCCTAGCCCCATCAGGCACTTCCATAGAATAGAACCGCTTGAGGTCGGCTGCACTGGGTGACCCCTGGGCCTCTCACAGCACTGACCCTCCAGGACAGGGGTCAGCAAACTGGCCCGTGGACCAAATCCAGCCCATCCTCTGTTTTTATATGGCCCATGAACTAAGAGTTAAGAAACTTTTTAAATACTTGAGGGGGAAAGTCAAAAGAAGAAGAATATTTTGTGACATATAATGAAAATTATATAAAATTCAAACTTTAATGTCTACAAATAAAGTTTGATTGGAAAAAAAACCACACCCATTTGGTAACATGTTGTCTGTGGCCATTTAGGGCTATCATGGTAGGATTAAATAGTTGTGCAGAAACCATTTAGCCCACGAAGCCTAAAATGTGTTCTGTCTGGCCCTTTCCAGAAAACGTTTGCCACCCCAGTTCTGGGATGATGGTGTTTCAGGTGCTTAATAAGTGTCTGGATTATTGGAATGTCACATCACATAAAGCCCAGCTGGTCCCCAGACTCAAGTCTGTGATCAGGAAGGACGTAGTGGGGTGGCCTCCTTAAGGACCTTGGTGGTGTCCCCTCCTGGAGGAGGGGCAAATGGACACTGCCGTCCACCATCACACCCACGATACCACCAAGTGAGATTTCAGCCTGAATTGCCCAGATTAATACAGTATGTTGAGAAGGAAGAATTGTTTAGAAGTTTTGGAGTAACACCAACCATAGCTGAGTCCCAGGGTTGGCCCAGGGCTGGAGAGACCCTCACTGTCTCCACGTGGCCACCACATGGGAAGGTGCCAATGGACACATGAACAGCTAACCCAGAACAGGACAAGAACAGGGGCAGACTCAGATTGGGGATCCACAGCTGTGACATAAACTGACCAGTCACCCAGGGGAGTATCAAAAGCAAATGTGTGTCCAGCTGAATGCAATGGGGGAGGCAGAGTAAGTAGGGGCTCCAGGATAAGCTGTGTGGAGCCCAGACCCTTTGGGAATCTGGCAAAAGCTATGAGCTCACTCACCAGAAATACACCCGGTGCACCCACACAAACTCTTGCGGCCACTTTCAGGAGGACCACCCATCCCCTGAACCCTGGACCCTGGGCCAAGTGGAAGAAATGCAGTGGTTGTTTGATTTCTTCCTTATCCTTCTCTATATTTTCCAAATGCTCTGTAATGATTGTTTATTCTTTCCACAATAAAAGAAAATGCATTTGTTTTCAAGAGTAATAGGAAAAATGAGCAGCCCAGGAGTAGGGAGTCCAGAAAGGAGGGCTGGGAAGACTTACGGCAGAAGAGTCCTAGAAGGCTCTCTCAAGGAGGTGGCTTTCAGGAGTGGTTTGAACAAGCAGAGAGGACTAGCTTGACTAGGAATCAGATCGGGAGTAGGAAAGGAAGGAGGGGGTGAAGGGAGGTCATTCCTCAAGGAGCCAGGGCTCCCTCCATACCTGCAGAGCCTTGAGAACAAGGCACCATGGTCACTGGCATTGTGGCACCTGGTCCATGCCTTGAGCCTGACCTGTTTCTCCTTCTCTCCCTCTCCTCCCCACCCAGGAGTTGTGTTCCACTACCGCCCGGGCTCCTCCCGCTACTCGCTGACCTTTGAGGAGGCCCAGCAGGCCTGCCTGCGCACCGGGGCCGTCATCGCCTCGCCCGAACAGCTCCAGGCCGCCTATGAAGCAGGCTACGAGCAGTGTGACGCTGGCTGGCTGCAGGACCAGACCGTCAGGTGACAGACTAGCTGGGTTCCCCTCTTAACCCAAACCCAACCATGAGAGGTCAGGCTTGGGGAGCCAGAGTGGGCACCCACCACACTGCATGCCCATTAATTAGTGGTTTCTGGCTAATCCCTTAATTTCTCCCTCAGAATCAAGGCATATTCTGAGACAGTGGGCATGGGCCTCAGGTGACATTAACTCCTTGGCCATTTCACCTCAAGAGACATACAGAGAGCTCCTTGTCAAGCCCCACAGTCTTCCCCAGCTTGGCCCTTCCATGCCGTGGGCTTTCTTCTGAAGCCAGGAATCTCCCAGCGGCCCCCAGACCCTTCCCCCAGCCACACAGGGAATGTGCTGACTGAGAAGTTCCTTCCTGGTTTGAATCCCACTGGACAGCAGAAGACACACCCTGCCCAAGTCCCCAAGTGACCTGCCATCCACACTCTGAGGCCCTGCATCCCCAGGCCCCGGAACAGGCCTTCATCCGCCCTTCCCATCCTCCTCTGCAGATACCCCATTGTGAGCCCACGGACCCCATGTGTGGGTGACAAGGACAGCAGCCCGGGGGTCCGGACCTATGGCGTGCGACCACCATCAGAAACCTACGATGTCTACTGCTACGTGGACAGACTCGATGGTACAGACCACGTTCTCACATTTTGGTCTCTAGACAGGCAGGGGGCTGATGGGGTGACACAGAGAAGAGGGAATTACCATCCACCTAATCCCATTTCCACCTGGGCGGGGAGCAGGGGAAGGATCCTGTTTAAGAAAGAAGGGCTTCCCAGCCGGTCTCTCAGGTCAGGCCCCTCCTCTCCCTCCCAGATGGTTCATGTGGATTCCCCAGCATTGCGGGGGAGCGTTGGTTTCTTGAAAAAGCAATAAGTTCTAAGGATAAATGAATTAATTTACTTATACCAAAAAGTATTACATACACCTTCTGCCTCATGGAGAATTCCAATGCCTATGAACAAATCAAAGGCTCTGACAAGTCTTGCAGTAAAAAATATCTCTTTAACTCTGCTTAACCAAGCATCGCCCAAGCTTAGTTAAACACAGACCCTTGGGGCTTCCCTGGTGGCACAGTGGTTGAGAGTCCACTTGCCGATGCAGGGGACACGGGTTCGTGCCCCGGTCCAGGAGGATCCCACATGCTGCGCAACGGCTGGGCCTGTGAGCCATGGCCGCTGAGCCTGCACGTCCGGAGCCTGTGCTCCACGACGGCAGGGGCCACAACAGTGAGAGGCCCGTGTACCACAAAAAAACAAAAAACACAGACCTTTTGTTTGGTCTTATTTCTTTTATTTTCATTTCAATTAAAATCACCAAATTACCATTCCAGTGAACCCAATTTTGGAAATGCTCGTATTCAGGAAAGATCTCAACATTGCCACTCACTTGTTTTGGGAACTGGACAAGTTACTTAACCTCCTAGGCCTCAGTTCCCTCATCTATAAAATGTGGTTGATTTATGCTTATGTCAGAGACTTTTTTGAGTATTAAATAAGACGTGTATGAAAAGTGCCTGGTATAAGCAGGTTTTCAGTAAATGTGAACTTCCTTCCCCCAAATCAGACAGAGACCCGGGTATTGTTCTGGGTATTGGGACCCCAAACCCCAACAGCGGCTACAGGCCCCACCTCCTGCCCTCGATGAGCTCACAGGGTGGGGATGACAGTGGGGCGGGTGGGTTGGCAGGTCCACAGCATTCAGTGCTCAGTGACTAAGTGCTGTGGTTAGGGGGAGCACGGGGTGCCCAAGGGAGTTCTTCTCTTAGCCAGAGGAGGGGGTGTCTAAGTGTGACTGGAGAATCCAGAAAGGCGGGAAGGTTCTTCCCATGGTGAGAAACCAACTCATCTTACTTCAGCTGCCCTGACCCTGGGTGAGCAGAGGCTGCTCTGGCCGTGAGGGTGGAGGGTCACACCTGCCATCTGCCTCTGCCCCCAGGGGAGGTGTTCTTCGCCACACGCCCGGAGCAGTTCACCTTCCAGGAAGCACAGGAGTTCTGTGAAACCCAAAACGCCACACTGGCCACCACGGGCCAGCTCTATGCTGCCTGGAGCCAGGGCCTGGACAAGTGCTACGCTGGCTGGCTATCTGACGGCAGCCTCCGCTACCCCATCGTCACCCCAAGGCCTGCCTGCGGTGGGGACAAGCCAGGTGTGAGAACCGTCTATCTCTACCCCAACCAGACAGGCCTCCTGGACCCGCTGTCCCGGCACCACGCCTTCTGCTTCCGAGGTATGTGCCTTCACCTCTCCTCCGGCACCCCTTCTGTCTGGGGTGGTGACTCCCCCGGCTCATCCCCCCCTGACCTCTGTCCATCCATCACAGCAAAGAGGAAAAAGGCAGTTTTTCTGGGCAGGGGCAGCTCTGGAGCTAGCATGACCCTAGACTTTGACCCCAAGGCAAGCACATCCTTCTAAAATGCTCCCAGAGACACACAGAGAGAAATGAGTAAGAACTTGGGCTCTTAGATCAGGCAGACCCGAATTTTAATCATGGCTCTGCTGCTTAGTAGCTATGTGACCTTGTGCAAGTCACTTAACCTCTCTGTTCCTCTGCTTCATCTATAAAATAGTGATACAATAGTTTCTACCTCAAAGGGTTGCTGGAAGGATTAACAAGGGTAGTGCACACAGTATGCTTGGCATAGTGCCTAGGACATAGTAAGTGCTCAATAAATGTTACCTTTATTATTATAAGTAAATAACACACACACATATATATTCATATACTGTTTTAATTTGTACACCTTTGTCAAATTTTCACCTTCTAAATATTTCTGTGATGAGTTTAGTCAAATTATTATTCTTCACCAAGCACCAAAAATTCACATTTTAAATTGACCCATGCTGGGTACTCGATGCCATGTTACCAGAGTTCTGAGAGTGATGTCATCAAACAACTCAGTGGGCATGGCCAGGGCATGGCCAAGGCCTTGCTGGGTTCTGATTGGATGAGTTCTCACAAGGTCCATGGGTCTAGATGCACTGCCTAGAATGTAGATTGTGGTAATGGCTTGTGCCATATTTAATATATTATACATCAAAACTCAGTATAGTTGTAACTGCCCATGAATCTGTAATTATTTCAAAATAAAGTTAATTTTAAAAAAACCCTGAGAACCCCAAAGTTTCCCAGACTTTCAGGTCCCCTATTAAAACCTAATTCAAAGAAAGTTCAGTCCCACTCTGCCAGCCTAAGAAAGCCAGTCCCCTCCCAGAGGATTTGATGAGGCTCTTGCCCCAGTACCCTTCTCCCTGCTCTGGGAATTAGAAGCCAAGCCAGTTAGCCTCCCAGTAAATTCCTCCCATGCATCTCCACCATCCATGCCCAGCCCTCTGTAAACTCAGCCTCTTATATAACTGCCAAGAAGTTTGGCTTCCTTCCCAATCGAGCCCACTAAACCAGAACAATTACCCCCAGTCAATGAATCCTGCCTTCAGCCATCAGTGCCAGGACGGCTTCATGCATTTTAAATAGCACTCTCCTGATTTTGATCCAGACACACTTGGAATATAATTTCTGTCCCCAAGAAAAGCAGCATCATTGCAGTACTTGAGAGCAGAGAGTCTGGCACCGGATACTTGGGTCCAAAGACTAGATCTATCACTTAGAAGCCACTGACACTGGACAAGTCACTTACCTCTGTGCCTTAGTTTCCCTATCTGTAAATGAGATAATAGTACCTGTTTCACATGGCCATTGTGGGATAAAATGATTTTATATGCATAACACCTTTAAACAACGCCTGGCAGGTATAATAGATTCTGTAGAAGAGGTGCCCCTGACCTCTCTGAAATAAAGTGCCGATGGTGTGTGCATATCGATATAGCTGATGCAAACGGCTCTTATTAATTGAGGACAAGAGCCATCCTACTGGACTGGGTGGGGTGGTGGGAGGCCAAGGACCAGTAAGGTTTGTGCACTGGCCTGGCCCACCTCAGGATCCCCTAGTTGCCCTCAAGAAGGGCCAGTCTGGATTGGGTCACTGGTAAGAAGGAACCCTCACCACCCACGTGCCCTTTAGGCATCCCAGCGGCGCCCTCTCCAGGAGAAGAGGAGGGTAGGACACCCACAGAGCGCCCTGAGGTGGAAGCCTGGATCACTACTGAAGTGGGGCCCAGCGTGGCTGCTGTCCCTGTTGGGGAGGAGACGACTGCAATCCCAGACTTCACCACTGAGCCAGAAAACCAGACGGAATGGGAGCCCGCCTACACGCCAGCGGGCACTTCCCCACTGCCAGGTCTGTGTGGCTGGGGCTCCGGGCCACGTCCCGATGCGTCACACGCCTGGCAGCCTAGGGTGTGCCCCGGTGGGGGGAGGGCAGGGTGGTCTCCCCCTGGGACTTGTGCTCTGTTTCCCCAGCCCTTACACTAGCTAAGTGTGCCTCTGTGGGCAACTTCGGCCACCTCAGAGGGCCTCTAGGACAAACCCCAAGGGAGAGAAAGGGCAGCTTTGTTCATAAAACACACCTGTTTCCCTCTCTCTCTGTCTCTCTCTTTCTCTCTCTCTGTCTCTCTCTCTCTCCGCACTGTCTTCCAGCTACACACCCCCAAATGCACTGTGTCAATCAGAGGGCTCTCACTCTGTGCTCCTGCATTTACACCCCTACTCTCTAACCTCTTAAAAACTCTCTTGCAGGGGGAGCTCCAGTAGAGGGGAAAGGGCCTGGGAGGGGGTGGCTGTGGGCAGTCTGACTGTGACCTGTCTCCTTGCCCCACTTCTCCTTCCATGTCCCTCTTCTGGGCCAGGCGTCTCCAGTCAGAACTTGCTGAGCAACATCTGTTATGATTAAATCAGATGGGATTTGATGGGATGAAATCGGAAGACCCCCAAACCCTATTGGAAAAAGTGTTTTCTAGCCATAAGGTTTGGGAAATCCTGGCTTACAGGAAGATACAGATTTTCCCCACTGCAGACCTTCTCAGAGCCTTGGATATGCTAATATGCACTGTAAGGCAGAGGGGGGCAATGTATTCAGTGTGTGCCAAATGAATCTGACCAGAGGGTCTTTTTTTATCATGGAGCGTTTTCATTTTTTTTAATTAATTAATTAATTTATTTATTTATTTATTTATTTAGGCTGCGTTGGGTCTTCGTTGCTGCACGTGGCCTTTCTCTAGTTGTGGCGAATGGGGGCTGCTCTTTGTTGTAGTGTGTGGTCTTCTCAGGGCTTCTCATTGCAGTGGCTTCTCTTGTTGCAGAGCACGGGCTCTAGGTGCACGGGCTTCAGTAGTTGTGGCTCGTGGGCTCTAGAGTGCAGGCTCAGTAGTTGTGGTGCATGGGCTTAGTTGCTATGCAGCGTGTGGGATCTGCCCGGACCAGGGCTCGAACCCGTGTCCCCTACATTGGCAGGTAGATTCTTAATCACTGTGCCACCAGGGAAGCCCCTTCACGGAGCATTTTTAACATGGCCCACTTTGGGTAAGGCTGAATTAGAGCAATGCACAGTAACCTGTGTGCACCTTTTAGAGTCAGCTCGCCCAGGGGTACATGCATTTGAAGAAAGGAATATATCAAAGCTTCCCACTAATTTATCCAGTCATTCAGTGCACAGTTCCCAAGCACCAAGTGCTCCTCTGGGTGCTGGAAATGCAAAACCAGAAGGTAAAGGTGCATCGGTGGAGCAGGTGGGATTCTAACCCCAAGACCTCACCCAGCAGCCATACCTGCTTGAGGCCCTTTCCTTGACCTTCACAAGGACAAGAATAACCAAGGCCTCTTTGGCATGAGTGTGCGGCTTGGCACAGGACTCGGGCAGCCACTAACGGGAGTTATCCATGGGAGGGGACTCCAGTGGCCCCATAGAAATGTTTTCCAATATTTCTTCAGTTCCCCACCACCTCGCTGATTTGAGCCTTACCGGGGAACCATCTCTACTGCTATTAACTCTGTATCTTTTTCTTTAAATTGACCTCCTTTTGAAAAGAAATGTAGATGTATTTCAAAGAGAAACGTTATATCATATCTGTAAGTGTCTATTTTCTGATATGTGGTATATATATATATATATATATATATATATATATATATATATATATATAGGATTGGCCAAAAAGTTCATTCAGGTTTTTCCATAGCCTCTTACTGAAAAACCCAAACAAACTTTTGGCCAACCCAATACATGTATGAGTGTGTGTGTGTGTATTTATCCATTTAAAATCGTCTTACATGTCACCACTGCTATATCGAACTCCCCACCCCCCCTCCAGGATTCTCCTTTAAGTGAGAGTAGGCTGTAAACCTGCCCACTGGGACCCAGTACCGTCTGTGCTCATGTTCTCTGCCTGGGAAATTAGCCCAAAAATACATGCAAGGTATAATCCCAGCTAGTTATTTTTAAATGCCAAAGGAAACAAGACAGAAAGAAAATAATGTAACCATGATTATTTAGGATGGTGGGGTTTTCTTTTCTGTTCTTTTCTTTTTTCTCTATATTTTCCAAGTCCTCTGTAATAGGGCTCTCAGAATTGAAAAAGTTCACGTATTTTTGCAAACATCACCTGGCCCTCTCAGCCTCAGAGGGATGGGTCCGGATGAGCAATTCCCACTTTCAAGGAGTATCAGCATGGTAGGGAGAGCTTATTAAAACACATAGTGTGGGCTTCCCTGGTGGTGCAGTGGTTGAGCGTCTGCCTGCCACTGCAGGGGACACGGGTTCGCGCCCCGGTCCTGGAAGATCCCACATGCCGCGGAGCGGCTGGGCCTGTGAGCCATGGCCGCTGAGCCCGCGCGTCTAGAGCCTGTGCTCCATAACGGGAGAGGCCACAGCAGTAAGAGGCCCGCGTACCGCAAAAAAAAAAAAAAAAAAAAAAAAACACATAGTGCCGTGTCCCGCCCCAGAATTCCTAAGTCAATGGGGCTGGGGTAGGATCTGAGAATTTGCTTTTCTGCCAAGTTCCCAGGTGAAGGTTGGTGCTGATGGTCTGGAGACCACACTTTAAAAATCATGGTTTTAGATAAATGAGGTAATAATGTGGAAGTACTTGAAAGGTGACCTTGACTGTCTTCAGTGGCAGCCAGTCCCCCACATTCTGTAACTAGTGTGAATGGCGCCCCCTAGGGTCTCACAAAGCGTAGCCTGAGGGTGGCGGGGAGTTTCTGGTCCCCATCCTTCCCAAGAGGCTGTGCGAGGTTCCATTAGAAAATGTCTGGACACATCTCTGAGCTCTTGAGAGAAAAGTTTTACTGTGGAAGGAATGGAGTTCAGCTTCTCTGCATGAGCTTAAAATGGGGCAGAGTTACTAAATCCACACCTCATCTTTCTTCTTCCTTTCCTCCAGGGGTCCCTCCTACATGGCTTCCCACTAGCACAGCAACAGAGGAGAGCACAGAAGGCCCTTCTGCAACGGAAGTGCCCTCAGCCTCGGAGGAGCCATTGCCCTCAGAAAAGCCATTGCCCTCAGAAGAACCATTCCCCTCCGAGGAGCCATTACCCTCAGAGAAACCGTTCCCCTCAGAGAAACCGTTCCCCTCAGAGGAGCTGTTCCCCTCAGAGGAGCCATCCACACTTTCAGCCCCAGTGCCCAGCAGGACTGAGCTGCCAGGCTCTGGGGAGGTATCTGGGGTGCCTGAAGTCAGTGGTGACTTCACAGGCAGTGGCGAAATTTCAGGACACCTAGACTCCAGTGGGCAGCCTTCAGGGGAAATTGCAAGTGGACTGCCCTCTGAAGACCTTGACTTCAGTGGGCTCACCTCTACAGTGGGCTCAGGCCTGCCTGTGGAAAGTGGACTGGCTTCAGGAGATGAAGATAGAATTACGTGGACCACCAGTCCTGAAGTTGACAGGTTGCCCTCTGGAGGTGAGGTCCCAGAGGGCTCTGTCTCTGGAGTAGGGGACCTCAGTGGACTTCCTTCTGTAGGTGAGGATCATCTAGAGACCTCTGCTTCTGGAGTAGGGGACCTTAGTGGACTTCCTTCTGGAAGAGAGGACCTAGAGACCTCTGTCTCTGGAGTAGAGGACCTCAGTGGACTTCCTTCTGGAGAAGGTCCAGAAACCTCTGCCTCTGGAATAGAGGATCTCAGCAGACTTCCTTCTGGAGAAGGTCCAGAAGCCTCTGCCTCTGGAGTAGAGGACCTTAGTGGACTTCCTTCTGGAGGAGAGGGTCTAGAGACCTCTGTCTCTGGAGTAGAGGACCTCAGTGGACTTCCTTCTGTAGGTGAGGATCATCTAGAGACCTCTGCTTCTGGAGTAGGGGACCTTAGTGGACTTCCTTCTGGAAGGGAAAGTCTGGAGATCTCTGCTTCTGGAGCTGAGGATCTTAGTGGGTTGACTTCTGGAAAAGAAGACTTGATTGGGTCAGCTTCTGGAGTCTTGGACCTTGGCAGAATACCTGCTGGAACTCTAGGAAGTGGGCAAGCTCCAGAAGCAGGTGGCCTTCCCTCTGGATTTAGTGGTGAGTATTCTGGGGTGGACCTTGGAAGTGGCCCATCTTCTGGCCTTCCTGACTTCAGTGGACTTCCATCTGGGTTCCCAACTGTCTCCCTAGTGGATACTACATTGGTGGAAGTGGTCACAGCCACCACTGCAGGTGAACTAGAAGGAAGGGGAACCATTGGCATCAGTGGTGCTGGAGAAACATCTGGGCTGCCCTTCAGTGAGTTGGACATTAGTGGAGGAGCAAGCAGACTCTCTTCAGGAGCTGAACTCAGTGGCCAGGCATCTGGGACTCCTGACATCAGTGGGGAAACATCTGGACTCTTTGGTGTCAGTGGACAGCCATCAGGGTTTCCTGACATTAGTGGGAGAACATCTGGACTTTTTGAGGTCAGTGGGCAGCCATCAGGGTTTTCTGGGGAAACATCTGGTGTGACTGAGCTTAGTGGACTGTCCTCCGGACAACCAGAAATCAGTGGAGAAGCTTCTGGAGTTCTTTCTGGCATTGGTCCACCATTTGGCATAACCGACATGAGTGGAGAAACGTCCGGGATCCCTGATCTCAGTGGGCAGCCATCAGGGTTACCAGGGTTCAGTGGGACAACATCCGGAATCCCTGACCTGGTTTCCAGTGCCGTGAGTGGCAGTGGTGAATCTTCTGGCATTACATTCGTGGACACCAGTTTGGTTGAAGTGACCCCAACTACATTTAAAGAAGAAGAAGGTTTAGGGTCCGTGGAACTCAGTGGCCTCCCTTCAGGAGAGGCAGATCTCTCAGGCACATCTGGGATAGTGGATGTCAGTGGACGCTCTTCTGGAGTAATTGACTCCAGTGGGTTTACACCCCAGCCTCCAGAATTCAGTGGCCTGCCAAGCAGAGTAGCTGAGGTCAGTGGAGAGTCCTCTGGAGCTGAGAGTGGGAGCAGCCAGCCCTCTGGAGCATATGACGGCCGTGGACTTCCATCTGGTTTCTCCACTGTCTCTCCTGTAGACAGAACTTTGGTGGAATCTGTAACCCAGGTTCCCACAGCCCAAGAAGCAGGAGAAGGGCCTTCGGGCATTTTGGAACTTAGTGGTGCCCCGTCTGGAGCACCAGACATGTCTGGAGACCATTCAGGACTTTTGGACCTAAGTGGACTTCAGTCTGGACTGGTAGAGCCCAGTGGAGAGCCATCAAGTACTCCATATTTTAGTGGGGACTTTTCTGGCACCACTGATGTAAGCGGAGAATCCTCTGCACCCACGAGCACCAGTGGGGAGGCCTCAGGACTTCCAGAAGTTACTTTAATCATTTCTGAGTTCATGGAGGGTGTTACTGAGCCTACTGTTTCCCAGGAACTGGGCCAAAGACCCCCTGTAACATACACCCCCCAGCGTTTTGAGTCCAGTGGAGAAACCTCTGCATCTGGGGATGCACCAAGGTTCCCTGGGTCTGGGGTAGAAGCATCATCAGTCCCAGAATCTAGCAGCGAGACGTCTGCCTATCCTGAGGCTGAGGTGGGAGCATCTGCTGTCCCCGAGGCCAGCGGAGGCACTTCCAGGTCCCCTGATCTGAGTGGAACCACCTCCACCTTCCATGAAGCTGATCTGGAGGGAGCCTCAGACCTGGGAGTGACAGGTAGCACCTCAGCCTTTCAGGAAGGCCCCAGGGAGGGCTCGGCTGCCCCGGAAGTGAGCGGAGAGTCAACCACCACCTATGATGTGGGCACAGAGGCATCAGGCTCGCCTTCGGCCACTCCCATGGCTTCTGGAGACAGGACTGAAATCAGCAGAGACCTGTCTGGTCACACCTCGGGGTTGGATGTTGTCATCAGCACCACCATCCTGGAATCCAAGTGGACTCAGCAGACCCAGAGCCCTGCAGAGGCACATCTAGAAATGGAGTCCTCAAGCCCCGAGCACTCAGGAGAAGAGACCCAAACAGCCGAAACACCCACCTCCCCAACTGATGCTTCCATCCCAAACTCTCCAGGAGGGACAGATGAATCAGAGGCAACCATGGCAGGTATTGTTGGGATTATTTTTCTTTAAATGGGTTTCGGTAGTTCAGACTGTAGCCGTGTAGATTCAAGTTCTGAGCACAGATGAGCTGTGCAGCCTCAAGCAAGTTTCTTAACCTCTCTGAGCGTCATCTGTAGAACAGGAATAGTACCAAGAAAGATTAAGCAAGATATAAATATGTAGAGAACAAGCGTCATACTTTGCACACAGTGCACACTTGTAGATTCGTGATTATTATTGTTACAGTGGAGTTACATGACACAAACATTTATATGTGAATTCAACTGTCTGTACTTGGCACGGGAAGCACTATTTAGATAGTGCTGGAAATTCTGCTTATGCCCGTTTCCCATGGAGTGAGTGTGAGATGAGAGAATGAATCTGCTGATGATATTTATGCCCCAGTATTTGCTTTGTGCAGGGTGAAAACCTGCACAGTTCAAGGAACTATGAAGTGTCATTTTGGCTGTGTCCTGCCTTTAGACGCTGACTCCCCACCCTCACCCTGTGCAGGTGAATCCTCTGCACTATAGTGATGGCCTCACCTTGACACAAACCTGGCACTGGGCACCAGAGGCTGATGATTTTCCTTTGCTTTTTGCGTTGGGATCCCTTGCCTCCGCCTGTGTACTGAGAGACCTTCCCCAGTCAGAGAGCCCCCAACCACTCCCAGATGCTGGGACTCAGGAGGGACAGGGTCCTCAGAAGCGTGTTGACCCAGAACCAGCCTTGTGGGCTTCTGGGGCCTCAGGCCCCACCCTCGAGGTCGTAGAGGCTGCGCTGTACCCCAGGCATCTACATTCTTGATGCTTAGCCTCTCCCCGGGGGTTGCAGACCCCACCACCTGTGCCAAGGAGCCCTGCGGTGCAGGGACCTGCCAGGAGACAGAGGGACACATCATATGCCTGTGACCCCCTGGCCACACTGGCAAGCACTGAGACATAGGTAAGAGCCTCATCGGCCATGGGGGTGCAGGCAGAGGGGTTGGGAGGAGGCAGCCAAGGTCAGTTGGGGCTCAGGCTTCTCACACCGGGAAGGAGAGTACACAGTGACGTGCTGGGTAGCAGGCACAGGGTAAACACGGCACGTCTTTCTAGAGTGTCCGGTCTACATGGCGGTTTAGGAGAAAAAAGTCAAGTAATTAAACTGAGAAATAGTTCGTTTTTTTTTGTCAAGCCAATGATTGTTTTATGAGTAGAATGCAAAACGTGCTGGAATTTTGAAGGTAAAACTTGAGACTTCAAAGAAATGTTGAGCTAGGGTGTGTGTTGAGGAGACCCCGTCATGCCCCACAGCTCCTGGGAGGGAATCTCCATGGAGGCTGTCTTGCATCATGCAGAGTGGAGCCCTCCAGGAAAGACCCTATGGTCCCCTCCATGCTTGCGTCTGGGCGGGGTTTGGGTCCCCTTCTGGCCCTGAAGGAGATGACACAGACAGAGCTTGTCACTCCCAGCTCCAGGGTTCATGGCTGCAGGTCAGCTGTGACCCAGCAGTGCCCCACCCCTGGGCACCCACCACCCTGGGACCCCTGTTTGCCCAAGCAGCTTGTGGGATGAGTGAGGAGTCTGGGGGATCCTCTGATTGAAGGTGGCCCTGAAAACAAGATGATTAGAATCTACCTGTCACTCCCGGAGCACCCTGAGGCCTGTGGCCATGAGGACATCTCAGCTCATAACATCACCACCCTTGAGAAAAGAAACTGCCGGTCCCCTCCAAGCTCAGATTCTTGGGTTAGCTCTCTGCGCTGCTCCCAGGCCCTTAGCCCCGCCCTGTCTGAAGTCAGGCATCAGAGACCCAAGGCCTTCCCTAAAAGGGCTTCATACCTAGGACACATGTAAAATACCTTTACATCATACACAAAGAAGCATTCTGTGTTTATAGACATTAATATATATGCAAAATAACACCTCATAATACATTATATACTCATAAAGATGCTGTATCCTTGGCACTTAGACAGGAAATATATATGTTTATATAAACAGGCACTAAGGTGAATACCTATTCACTCTCTCCTGATTTGGAGTCAGCCTGTGCCCACGTGTGGGGGGCCGTGACTGAGAACACTATGGGCCTCCATGGCCAGAGAAGGTAGGCTCTCCTAGGAAGGTCCTGGCCTTTCTACCGAGGGGACAGTGTTTCCACTGAGCCATAGTGACCCCAGGGGCTATAGACATACCCCTCTGTCATCCACCCCCAAGGGGAAGGCAGAGCACTGCCTCTGTCCTGGGAGAGCCCGCCCCTGATGAAAACTTGGGGAGACCTTGTGCGCTTTCCAGCACACAAAGTCTTCAGTCGGCAGTGGGAGTGGCTCTGTCTGTCCCGTGAGCAGTGCCCCTGGAGGGCATCGTGCCAGGTGTGCAGACACGTCCCCCCCTGGGTCTGGGTGTGCAGATGGAGAGCAGCAGGGGGCCCATCTTGGGTGAAGTGCTGTGGAGCTCAGCTCTGTCAGCCAGCTCATCCTGGGTCAGGGAGGAACAGACTCAGAGCCCAACAGGACTTCCGGGGTGGGGACAGCCGCCAGGACCAGAACCCCTTTGCCCTCTTTTGGTATCTTTTGACACCTCTCTCCATTCTTAACAACTGCTTCCCCAATTTGATGCTTGAAGCAAAAATGTGACGCTGGTATCAGAAGTCACACAGCAAGACTCATGTCCTGACACCTCTGAAATTAGAAGTAGGTGACAATGGCCCTTAACTAATCTGCTATAAGGACAGCTTTTCTCTAATGGTGTATATTTCCAAAGGGCTTTCTTTCCCACAATTTCTTCCTAGGCAGCTCTGAGAGCTTGGTAATCATCCCCATTTGAAACTGCAGCACAGAGAGGTTAAGTGATTTGCTTAACTTCACTGAGCAAGTCCAATCAAGAATTGAGGTGTTCGCTGTTTAACACACTCGGTTAAATAAGAAGCCTTCTCTTGAACATAACAACCGGTTGTCGGTCTTAAAGAGCTAGAAGCCAGATTTCAGGGGAACCAGAATGAAGAATAGCTGTAGAATTGGAGTTGGTCCAACTAGACACTCACAGACTAGCCCTCACTACCTCATTTGTAAATAGGGTCAAAGGCAGCGGTTCTCAGCTTCAAAAAAATTCTGATGCCTGGGTCCCACCCCTGCAGATTCTGATTGGAGTGTTTCTGTGGCCTTGGCACTGGGTCTCATCCCCGCAGATTCTGATTGGAATGGTCCTGTGGCCTTGGCACTGGGGGTTTTTTTTGTTTTTTGTTTTTGGGTTTTTATTTGCGGTATGCGGGCCTCTCACTGTTATTGCCTCTCCCGTTGCGGAGCACAGGCTCCGGACGCGCAGGCTCAGCAGCCATGGCTCACAGGCCCAGCCGCTCCGCGGCATGTGGGATCTTCCCAGACTGGGGCACGAACCCGCGTCCCCTACATCGGCAGGCGGACTCTCAACCGCTGCACCACCAGGGAAGCCCAGCACTGGGGTTTTTTAAACTCCCAAGTGACTCCAGTGTGCAGTCAGAGCTGAGAAACACTGCTATGAGGATTAAGACCATCTGTGTACATCTGACCAGTTCCCCTTCCCCATCTCTCAAGCCACTGATTACAAAAAGCTTTGTCATCTCTAAAGGGCAAGTGGTAAGAGTCATCCACATGCAAAATCTGGGGTCTCATTGTCCATGACTCTACCCGTGGGGTCCCAAGTCGCTCCTGTTCAATTCAGGCTCAAGATCTGGTGCTTCCAAAAGGACTGCAGAAAGTGTCCAGTATCCACAGATCACCCACCTGTCATCTGGCTCTAGAACTGAGAACCACAGGTTGTTAAAAGACCGTATAGATCAGTGTCATCTTGTTTAGTCAGTGTTCCACAAATAAGTTCTTGATAAATTATTAATCTCTACTCTTTACATCAAAATAAATATGTTTAATGAATACTTAGATTCTTTAGCAATTAAAAGCAGGACTGGGGGCTTCCCTGGCGGTCCAGTGGTTAAGACTCTGCGCTTCCCACTGCAGGGGGTGCGGGTTTGGTCCCTGGTCAGGGAACTAAGATTCCGCATGCCTAGCAACGTGGCCAAAAAAGAAAAGCAGGACTATCCTATTCGGATCCACTTAAAAAGCAGAAGCATCCTCCCCACCTCCATTGCTAATACAGTATTTCCTGTGGGGATTAGATTTCTGATTCTGAGGCTTCAATCCTGGCTACTCCTTAGAATCAGAATAGCTGGGCCCCGCCCTGAGCTATTCTGATTCACTTGGTTGGGGGCGGGGGGCGGGGCGGGGACGGGGACTCTGGTGCTGGTGGTAATTCTTTTTAATCTAAAGATTAACTACCACAGTGATTCTAATGGGCAGCTAAATTTGAGAAATCAGATCTCACATCCAATTTCCCAGGAATCACTGGCATTGCCTGGATTTCTCTAAACTCCTTGGTTAGAAGGGCGTGAAATTAAAATTTAATCAGCCTCTTTTCTGTTTAACTGACATCTTTTACTTTGTGGACTTGGGGTTCTGACCTATGACCTGACCCTGTCTCTCCCCCTAGTGGGGTGATGTTTGAATTCCAGTGACACCTTATCCCTGGGAGGTGGGAGGAAGTGCTTTCCAAGCAAGTGAAAATACAGGGTTACAAGTGAAAATACAAATTACACCTTCTTGACTTAACCAAGAAGTCCATGGGCAGATTTTAGCAGGCAACTAATTGAATTTAGCAGGATATTAAAGTTACATTCAAGATCAAACTTTAAAAATATAAACAACTTGATAGTATAAATAACTATAACATACTTTTAATCTAATCATGTTTGTTTTTAAAGCAAATTGGAACTGATAAATATGCTCTTGTAATCCTTCTGTCGATTGTGATACACCAGAAAGTGAGTGTATGTATTCAATTCTGTTCATCCTGATTAATCCTAGGTCTTTGCAGGGTGCAGAGCATCTGTTGAGCTAAGAAATTGTCTCTGTGCTTTTTGAGGAGATTTTCCCCCTATCCTTGTCCAGGAAAGTCATGTCCAGGGTCAGTACATACAGCTGCACAGGTTGTACACAGAACAACTTGAGGGCTACCATTCATACCATGCTATTTACGAGTGGCAACCCCTTTGGTTGGGTATCACTTGAGTAAAAGCGCCTGCTGTCACTTCATTCAACCTTTTCTATGAACAAAATAAGCTCTAACTTGGAAATCCTGGGCTCTGACCCAGGCAACAGCTGGACAAGACCCCTTCAGGGTGGAGACCTGTGGTCTCCAACTCAGAACCCTCACCTTTACCAGGGTTCTCAGTTATTTTCTCCCTTAAGTTAGAGATATCACTAGAGGGCCTTGTTCAGGAACAAACCATCCCGTTCGGTTAGAGTAGAGAGAAGAGGACTCAAAGTCCCTGCTTAGTGATGACCGGTGAGCCCTTGGCTGGGGCAGCAGAAATGGTAATGAGATGCTGAGATCCAGGAGTCCAGTGTCTCTCTCTCTCTCTCTCCATGTGGAACAGAGGCCCAGCTTTCATCCTCATGGTCTAATTCTCTCCTCCATCTTCTCCAGTCTGTCTCCCTCACTTACCAGCATGGGCAGGTCACTTCATTTGTCTTCTTATCTGTAAAATGGCCCAGCGACGTCCATGCCATAGGGCCGCTGGGAGGATAAGTGTGTGTGAGACATAGTGTCTGGCTCAGAGAAGATTTTGGGGAGATATTGGCTCCTTCTCTTTCCTCTCTTCTTTCATACAGTCTGCCCATTGCCCAAAGCCCTTCCTGTCCTCCATCTGCTGTCACCTTGTCTGGGGTACCCAAAGTACAGCAGGGCCCAGCCCAACTCTTCTCATGGTTCCAAAAGACAAGCAATGTTCCAATTGCCTTCACAGAAAGAGGTGGGCAAATCAGGGCCAGAGTGGCCCTTCCAGCCAGTGGAAGGGGAGAGGATGCACCACAAGCCTGAGAAGGCCCCACGCAGGATGCTCAGCCCCCTCCCTACTGTTGAAGGCCTCTCTAAGCTGCTCCAGAGCTACTCACAGGCTCTCTGGTCTTCAGGATTATGGCCCTTCCTTTCCTCCTCATCTGTGAATCCAGGGCCCTGCATAAAACAGCTTCTGAGCCCAGGAACCTGGTTCCTTGAGTTTCAGTCCCTGCAGCCTTCTCAGATCCTGTGCCCTGGCCAAACACCAAAGGAAAACTCTCCTAGTCCTCAGGCCGCCTTGTGGGGGCGAGTGATGTGAAATAAGCTTCTGGGACCACTGGAAGCTACCTGGCCTGACCTCCCTTGGGGCCTCTGCCCTCCCGCCCTCTCCCGCATGGGTTGGCCAGAGGCCCCAGGGTTGATGTCTGGCTCTTCTCCCCACGGGCCACTCCTGTCCCCTGCTCTGTACAACTGCTTTAGCACCTACATTTGCTTAATACCCCCTTGCCCAGTGCTTCCCATCTTCCATAATGACGCTAATGGATGAAAGACAACAGTAGCTTTTCTGAAGCAGGAGAACCTCCCCCAGCTTCCGCCCACCAGCCTGACCTATTGCTGCTACTGCTGCTGCTGGGAATCCTGGTGCATGCTGGGAATCCAAGTGCATGCTGGGATTTCAGTCCATTCCTCCATGCATTTTGGTTTTGCTTGGAACAGTTTCAAACTTGGAACTGTTGGTTTCTAGCCCATGGTGTACACTCCGTGAAATAAAGTCAAGAACTTCGTGGGAAGAGAGACATACCTGAGGACTTGAGATTTTCAGGCCTCCCATTGCACAAACCCAGCTCTGGTCTAGATAACATCGGCTATGCACTAGTGAAAAGGATCCAGAAGAAAGTGCTTTTATCTTCTTATCAGAGGATTGACGTTAAGATCTAGTCAGTTCTTATGAGAGGTAAGAACTAAGTCCTGGAACGTATTTAGGGAGCTGCCTACATGGAGACCACCCACAGACACGCCAGGTCCTGAAGGTTGTATGAACATAGCTGTACATATCATGCTGCCCCCATAAGCCAGTGGAACCCTTTCATTCCAGAATTTTATTAATCCCCTGGGAAGAGGAGCTTCACAATACCTTTTATAATGTTCCCAGAGGAAGTAACCCAGCTGGTGTTTTTGGAGAACGAATACAAAGAGAGTAGAAGGATCCTCTAGGTCTCTGGCTTCTCTGAAAGTGCAGAAAGACCAGATTAGGAGTTTCAGTTCTCACCTTGGCTAATGGATGAAAATTTGAGGCAAAGGCCAATGACTTACCAATGTAAGTCCCACAAAGAAGTTGGATCACAAAGAACATCCTGGACCAGAAGAACAGACGGAAAGAAGAGTCTTCTGGGGAACAGAGGCTGATGGGGACCTGACAGTATCCCAGGCTGGTGATGGTGGGTGGCCACTTACTAAGTGCCTCACTGGCTTCAAACACTGGTCTCCCACTGGCCAGGATGCAGCCCTTCTAGAAATCATGACTCATTGGAGATGTCCATGTTCTGAGGCCTTAAACTGGAAAGAGATTACATGGGGAAATATTAGGCTGGGTCTCTGTCCCTCCCCCCAAGATAACAATGTTGGCTTCATCTTTATAAGATACTCTAGAATCTAATTTACTGAAGACAAAGAAGGTGTCTGCAACCAAAAAAAAAAAAAATCTAACAATCTCATGCGGATATCCCACACTGCCATTTTCTCACGATCCTATACTCCGTGAACCACTTCTAGCTTGTTTGTTCTAGTACTGCACGGCCTTGTCCTCTTTCCTTGGTTCATAACTACAGAAGAAGCTAGGAAAAGAAAGAGCTCTAACCAAGCTTCAAGAACTGGAATTCCAGTGTCCTTGCGCAGCGCCACGTTTGAGAGCCAATTCAGACCTCAAGGCCTCTTGAAATATTCACAAGAGAAGCCGTCCTGGAGGAACTCCAAGCTCACTCTCACAGTAGGCATTTGCCCTCAGAAGCAGCAGATCCCTTCACCCACTGGGAAACCTGGCTCCAATGCTCCAAGCTTGCCCATCCAGAGCCACACACATCCAAGAAAACCCTTGTTGGATCTTTGGCTCAGCACTCCAAGATGGCGGCAGCAGCAGCAGCAGCAACAGTTCTTAGAAAATCCAGGGCTCTGGAGAGCAGCAGGGCTGGCCACCCATAAAGAAGCTGCAATGCAATTGTGAAGCTGGAGTTGCCGGCAGGAGTCCTAATGGTGGCCCTTGGTTTCTTGCAGACATTGACGAGTGCCTCTCAAGCCCTTGTCTGAATGGAGCCACCTGCGTGGACGCCATCGACTCTTTCACATGCTTATGCCTTCCCAGCTACCAAGGGGACCTGTGTGAGATCGGTACGACCGTCTCGGCTTCAGCTAATGTTACTAACTGCTGCACCCCCTCTTCCTCCCTCATCCTTCCCTGCTAACCACAGGTTCTAGGCCCTGTGGGGCCCCCAAGATCCATCCAGACAGCCACTTCAGGGGCCACAAGTGAGAAGTCGGCCCCACTCACTCTCACTCCTTCTCTTGCTGTTCCCTGCGGAAACCCTCCTCTGGGGCACTGGCTGATCTGACTGCAGAAGAGACGTGCAGGCCGGGCCAGCCTGCACTTTGGAAGGTGGGGCTCTGGGGGACCTTTCAAACACTAACCTGCTCCAGGGCTTCCAGATGCCACCAGCAAAGTTGGTGCATGCATCAGACTAAGAAGACAGGGCCAATTCCATGCATTTGTCTTGAAGGACACTATGGGTGGGAGTCATTGGTTCTTGCTCCGGATGAGAGCCCCGGATCTTCCCAGCATGGCCATGGGCATGTGTCTGCCTGCCGTATTGCCCACAGGACCTCTGTGGCCCCTCCATGGCCTTGGGAGCCGCCGTGCCACACTGGTCAAGCTGCCTTCCTCTTCTTCTCTGGCAAGAGCTATGGTCTGTCTGAGAGCTCCCGTGTCACCAGCATGCTCAAGTCATGCATGCACAAGGACAGCTGCATGTCACCTTGTCCTCATTGCCACCGTGACAGCTGCCACGTCAGTGCCACTCCGGTCCACGCTTCCTTGCTCCCTCCCTTGTGCAAGGCAAAAGGCTGGCCAGAGAGAACAGAGCCTCGCTGCAAGGGCTCTGAGCTTCCTCTCTTGGGCCTTGCCAACCCCTCAGTTTCTGCACCTGGGCCAGGCCCTGCCAAGGGGAGCTGTGGGCCAGGAACTTCCTGAGGCCAGACTGAGCCCACAGCCCTCTCACCTTCAGTGTTTCCTAGTCTCCCCATCTCAGGGCCACCCCGTCTCAGAAATGGGGAGGTGGAGCTTGCAGTTGCTAGTAGCAATGGTCCATGCAGAACTGGAAGTGTTTAGGGGCTCAAAACCATTTTCAATGAACTCTCAATTTAGACATCCCAGAAACTTCCAGACAGCAACTGAAACTCCTAATCAGAGTGGGAAGGTAGTTTTGGATTGCATGTTCCTTGGAGGCACTGCCAAGGTTACAGACTGGTGGAGGAACTTCTGGAAGAAAAGACTTGGCCTGGACCCTCCTTCCCTGCAGCCTCCCATTCTCCACCTTCACCCCAAGACTCCAAGAAACTGGTGCATGGGGTCTTGTCTGGGGTGGGAGTGGAGAGTTACAAGGATTTCCTCCCCAGGGTGCCAGAATATTTGCCACAGGGAGAAGGGCATGGAATGTCCACGCAGACAACAGCTCTTGGGTGTCAGACTGGGAGAGGAAGTGCCCTGCTGGAGTGGAGGCCAGGCCCGCAGAGGGCTCTGCACTCTGATGGAGCAGAGAGAGGGTGCCAGAGCCCCCGAACCGGTCCCTGGGCCTGGGCGCCCAACCGAGCAGGGCTGCATCTCTTCTCCTACTCCAATCCTGAGCGCTCACCACCCCAAGGGTGCTTCAAGCCTCGGTTCTGGCCCTGCTCCTTCTTGCAGCCTTCCTGGAATTGTGTTGCTGTTTCCCCAGAGCCTCCATCCTGCATGGCCCTGGCCCCTCCCAGCACAGCTGCTGCCTCCAGCTTTGCCCACCCAACTCAGCCCTTGGGCACTCAGGTGGCCCCAAAATGGACCCCACAGTCAGCCCTGGGATGACATGTCTCTGGCCTCCTCAGGTGCTCAGCTACCTCTGAAGTCTCTCTGCCTTTCTTTCCAAACCCTTGGGGAAGGCATTGGCAGCATCCTCCTAAGCCTTCCTGCTGCTCTGCCTCTTTCTTCAAAGGCTGCTGGCCTCAAACTCTTCTCTCTCTCTGCTCTTCCCAAGCGTCCGTCTTCCAACCCTGCCAAGCATCCACCCCTTCAGCTTAAGCATCCTTCCCTTCAGGTACTGGTCCTTTCTTCCCGGAACAGCCAGACCAGGGAGGCTGCCATACAGCCTGGGGGGTTCATGGCCCTACACTCAGCCCCAGGGCCCTAGGGACAGCCCTTCACCTGTGAGGCACCAGGGGAAGAAAGAAAAGAGGGTCTTGGAATTCCCTCTGTCCCGTACTGTGCTGGCAGGTGTTTAACAACTGACTCTCAGAGAGGAAGGAGGATCCCTGATTTGTAGCATCTGCCAATTTCTGGGGTATAACACTCTCACGAGGGCCAGTTAAAGCTACCAATGTAATGTCACTAGAGGCCGAGTTGGGGACTTCCCTGACGGTCCAGTGGTTAAGACTCCATGCTTCCACTGCAGGGGTCGCGAGTTCTGTCCCTGGTCAGGGAACTAAGATCCCGCATGCTGCACAGAGCGGCCAAAAATAGTTAAATAAATAAATTAATAAAATTAAATTAAAAAATAAAGGCCGAGTTGGGAAGACACACTCCTAATGGCTTTCCCAAGCCTGAAGGGGCCAGTTCCAGCACCACCTGCCTCTGTCTGTCCCTCTAGGCTCTGCTCCAAGAGCTCCACATCAGTGCCTTCTGCTGGACTCAGAATCCATTACCAATGTAGGCTTGGGAGGAGAGAAGCCCTTCCCCTCTTCCCATCTGCCACCAAGAAATAGAATGAAAAGCCAGGGTCCCTGGGTCGTGGACCCTGAGGCAGTATCCTGTGCTCTGATAGGATAGACTTAGAGCTCTGTGTCTTCTTTGGACCCAAAGCAGACATTTCTGCTCCTCTGTCCCCACCCAAGTTTCCATTTCATGCCCCCAGCACTGCCTGCTGCTGCCCCCTTCACACACTTCCCCACAGCTCCCTCTCTCCCTGGAGCCCCTCACAGCCTCTGAGCCATGTTTCTCCCTAAGCCTCAACACCTCCTACCTTCCCATCTCTTTTTACCTGGCTGCTGAGCTCTGCCAGCCCTGCAGAGCAGACTTCAACAGGAGAAAAGCTTTGGGGGTGGGAGGCAATATCAGGAAAAGAAAGGGTCCCTGGCATTTCCCAGAGGCTCCTGGGGGAGGAGGGGGCAGGGCCAGGCCTCTTGGCTTCCAACTTGAGCCCCGATCCAGTCGGGCCTCTCCCTTCCTTTGGGGAGCGACACGGAAGGCAGGGTGAACGCAGGAATCCCTGCCCTGAGACTGGCAGCAGACGCCATCCCCAGTCGGCCTCCAGGCCCTCTCCTCAAGCCCCTGACCTGTGTTGCAGACCAGAAGCTGTGTGAGAAGGGCTGGACCAAGTTCCAGGGCCACTGTTACCGCCACTTCCCCGACCGGGCGACCTGGGTGGACGCCGAGGGCCAGTGCCGGAAGCAGCAGTCACACCTGAGCAGCATCGTCACCCCTGAGGAGCAGGAATTTGTCAACAGTGAGTGCGCCGGGCCTCAGGGGCCCAAACGGAGAACGGTCACGTGGGCGAAGGATCTCGCTTGACAGCAGTCAGCGGACTTGGGCCCAGTGAGGCAGCAGGGGTCGGGGGCAGGGAGGGAGGGAAGGGCATTTCCGCCGCCTGAGGGGCCAACGGCTCTAGCTGCAGCCAGGACAGCCCACTGTCTGTCAGAGTCAGCCCTGGATTAACCCCGAGTCTGTCACCAGTCCATGTCAGCTCAGGGAGATGGTCCAAATACACTCCAAACATGCAGGTGCTAAGACCCTTGTCAGGACCCTGGAGGCAGGTGTCACGCTCCTAGGAGCCCACCCAGCTCCTGCCACCCCTCCATCCCCTCTGTCTCTACGAGCTCAAGTTTCTCAGACACCTTCAGGGCGCCCCATACCCATGTCCTCTCTCCAGACAATGCTCAGGACTATCAGTGGATCGGCCTGAATGACAAGACCATCGAAGGAGACTTCCGCTGGTCAGATGGACACTCCTTGGTGAGTTCTGCTGGGGGCACCCGGGATAGTTGGCGGCCCAGAGGAGATGAATAAAGACCCCCAGAGAGAGACACATTCAAATCACATGCAGACATTCACTGAGCAGCTGCTGGACTGGGAGTCCTGAGATCAGAGATTGTGTCTCGTTCTTGTCCCTTTAGAGACCAGGCCAGGGCTGCACAACTGAATAATGGCATGAAAGGAAGGGTGAGGGATGAGGAAGGCAATGAATGAATGAAGGCAAACCACCGAGAGGGAACGTGGAAGCTTTAGAGTGGTTCCTTGCCCACAGAGGACTCGAGTCCACTCAAGGAGACAGACAGACAGATAGAAAGCAACATAGTTGCCAGCTGAACAGTACACATAGTAAATGATGGAGGTCAGCAAAGGACCTCAGGGAAGGCTCCCTGGAAGAGGCAAATATGAACAGGGTCATGGGGGAGGGGAGCAGTTACATTAGAGGAAAGGGGACTTGTTTGTCCCTGAGTCAGGCTAGAGGGAGAAGCCTGGGATGGCAGAGTCTGGACTTGCGAGCCATATCTCTACCTCCCAGTCCTGCCCAAGCAGGCAGCCTGGGTGACCAGCCCCGTTGGCCCATATGGAAGAGGAGAGTGTTGTCAGCTCATTAACAGGGACTGTGAGTCCTGGGGGCTCTGAGTTCCTGGCAAGGACCACAGCCAGGTGGTGTGAGCAGTTCTTTGGAGGGCCCGTGGGTTCCGTGGCACCTGGGACAGCCCTGACCAGACTCCCAGCAGTCTTTGCGCCCCCGCCAGGAAGGGGCTTGATGCAGAGGGAGAGCAGGGGTCCGGCCAAGCTGTACTGCGGCTGCCCCCTCCTCATCCCTTCCCCACTCCCACCCACAGCAATTTGAGAACTGGCGCCCCAACCAGCCAGACAACTTCTTTGCCACTGGGGAGGACTGCGTGGTGATGATCTGGCATGAGAAGGGCGAGTGGAATGACGTTCCCTGCAATTACCAGCTGCCCTTCACGTGTAAAAAGGGCACAGGTAAGCAGCAGCCTGGGAGGGATAAGCAGCGTGGAGAGAATCAAGACTCCAGGCTCCTGCTGTGTGACCTGGGGCGAGTCACCCGGACTCCTGGCTGTTGAGGTCACCTCGCCCGCCCAACTAGCAGATTGGAGCTGACCTGGGGGGCCACTCCCAATGCCAGCATCCCAGAGCTGATGGAAAGGGCCAGCCCACTAGGGACAGGAAGAGGGTGAAGGTCACAGGAGGACAGACCCCCTCCACACATATGGTGCCTTGGATATCAGCACAGAAAGTCACCCACAATCACACATAGGTTGGGAGCCTCCCTCTCTGGGGTTCCCAAGCCCGTCAGTCGCAGAGTCTGAGTTGTCAGCCTTGATCATCAGCTTTAAGTCTGTGGACACCTAGGTGCGGGTAGGACACTCCCCACCTGTTCCCGCTCCTGGCCGCGTTCCCCTCCCTTGCCCCTGAGGCCTCCTTTAGTTCCCACTTTCCCCTGCATCACTGTTTTCATAGAGAAGTCACAGACAGTCTGCCCGGCTCTCACCCTCTTTCCCCACCTTTCTCCCTTTTATTCCCTTACTGCTGCTCTAAATCATCAAGGAACCCAAATGTTAGAACCAGTGTTTTCCAGATTCTTGGTGCGGCATGAAAGCACCCCTTCCCCAGCAGTCAGGGCTCACTGCTGGGTGTTCAGGCTCCGTGCCCCTTCCTTGGGCTCTGAGCCCATCTCCTCACAGCCAGAGGGGGCCATACTGGCTCATGACCAGCATGGGGCATCACGGGAGACCCTCTCAGAGCCCTTTCTGAAGGGTGTTTGCCCTTCAGTGGCCTGCGGAGAGCCCCCCGTGGTGGAGCACGCCAGGATCTTCGGGCAGAAGAAGGACCGGTACGAGATCAATTCCCTGGTGCGGTACCAGTGCACCGAGGGCTTTGTGCAGCGCCATGTGCCCACCATCCGGTGCCAGCCCAGCGGGCACTGGGAGGACCCTCGGATCACCTGCACAGACCGTGAGCATCGCCCCACACAGCATTAGATACCGTCAACACGTCCTCCTCCCTGCTCCCCGCTGTCTGCACTGTCTGTGGGCTCAATCACAGATGTCCGCTGCCCCCAGGGAGGGCTCACTTGCACTGAGAAGGTGAAGATGAAAGCAGGTGGCCCACTTTCCTTTTCAACACCAGCCCCGAAGCCCCGAAGCCCAAGGTGGTTCCAAGAAAAGTCAAAAACAGGAAGTGGGTAAAGCCTCAGGCTGCCTTCCAGAGCCCATGGTTTCTGCAGGGAGGGGAGCCAGCGGAGAAGGGTCAGGACGGGGAGAGGCTGGGCTGGCCCACTTTCTTCCCAGGGTTCACCCAGATGTTTCCATCTCCCTTTCACCCCAGCCTCTACCTACAAGCGCAGACTACAGAAGCGGAGCTCACGGCCCCTGCGGAGGAGCCGCCCCAGCACGGCCCACTGAGAGGAGCTTCCAGGATGTGCCCAGGATGCTGAGCCCAGGAGCCTTGCCAGGCTGACATCCCACAGGGATGGTGTCCTCTCCTTGTCGCTTTCTGTCATATAAGGAATTCCATTAAAGAAGGAAAAAAAATAAATCCCACATTGTGTATGCACCCCCCCACCCCACCCCAAATCGCCAAAACTGCATCTAATTTTCCTCCCAAATGCCAAAGCAAAGCAAACGTATTGTAACCCGTGGACTGAGTTTAGAGACGTTTCTTCAATCTCCCGTTGTGCCTTTCCAGGGACCAGCGCAGGGACAGGGGGAGAAGGGGAGGAGTTAAGTTAAATAAAGAAGGTAATTTTTTGTTTCCTGACTTTATCCAAGAGCAGTGCAATCGTTGGTTCTTTCACCTCCAGGGAGAGCTAGGGAGGAGGGAGGAAGGGGCAGAGGCCTGAGGGCATGAAGAGTGCGGAACCGCAGCTGAATGTATGGGATGAGACGGAGTCGGAGGGCTGCACCATCTGTGCGGGGGAGAAGCCTGGGGGAGAGGGGGTGGCTTCCGGCCGCAGGTGAGCGGGCAGGAGAGAGCCATCGAGGGCTCTTCCGAGGCGTGGGGGTCGGGTTCCTTCCGAGGGACCCTTTTCCAGAGTCATCTCACCCAGGTCTGCCACCCCAGCCGGTGTCGATCTCGATCTCTGGCAGGGCTGGGCGGGGGGCATTGCCTTCCCAGTGGGAGTGCCGCCCAACCCTCCCCCCTCCCTCCCCACCCCCCGGGACCGTGCAGGCACCAGGGTTCCGTGCACCTATTTATATTTTTGAAAACTAAAGATTATGATAATTATAATGATAATAAAGACATTGGAAGAGATCTGTTTCTTTCCTTTTCCCTTCTTTTCTTAATTTAAAGAGAAGGTGACCATGGTCCAGGGTCAACTGAAGGGGCTCTTAGGTATGGGGGCAGTGGGGACACATTGATCAAATGACCCCGAATTCTTGCAAATCCTGCCTGATCAGAAAGCCTGGGACAGTCACACTTGTGGTGCTTTATTTTCGCAAGTGTACCTGTGCGGATGATGGATTGTGTGTGTGTGTGTGTGTGTGTGTGTGTGTGTGTGTGTGTGTGTGAGAGAGACAGCCAACGGGTGCTGTGTATGGATTTGCCAGTTGGCATGCTGTCAAAGAACAACTCAAGTGAGACATCTGGCCACTATCTGGAGTTTGGTCCTTTGATTTACACTGTTTGCTCACATAGGAAGAGTCGATTGGTAGAGAGAGTCCAAGAACAGAAGCAAAATCAGGATTTATAAGAGGGAAGAAAAAAATTGCAGACAGCCTAGGAACAGTGAATCTTGCTTATACATTTTTGAGGTCAAATGGTTAGCTAGCCGCTAGCACAAAGGTCTGGGCATCCTGCCCTTAAGTAGGCTGTAGGATACCAACGAAAACGATTTCGACTGTTTATGGATTTCCCTCAACAGACCTTGAGTCGAGCTGGAGTGTGCACTCCAGGCAGTGACCCTCCGCCAGCCTCCTCCTTAGAAGGCCAGGTCGGCGCCACCCTCTCATCACACTTGCTCAGCGGGCACTGATTCTGTGTTTATGAAGGTGTCTGGGCGTTGGTTAGTGTGTGCCAGTGTGAGTCTGCTAGTGTCTCTTTGGGTGTGTATGTGTGTGGTTATTTGTTGGTGAATATTTTTGTGTACCCAGGTTACCTACAGATCTGGAAGGGATCAGTGGACAAAAGCAGAGGATGCAGCAATGGTCACATAGGAGGAACGCAATAATCATGCAATTTATTGATTAATTAACTGATTCATTGGGAACACGACTGTGTCAGTAGTTTTCAACCTTGAGCCTGCATCAGCAACGAGAGGGCTTGTGCTGGGTCCCACTCCAGAGTTTCTGACTCAGCAGGTCAGGGGTGGGGTCCAGAAATTTGCATTTCGAACACGTTCCCAGGTGAAGCTGGTGGTGCTGGCCACACTTTGAGAAGCACTGGGCTACGTGAAGGATAGAGTGAGTTACTGATTGTGGGTGACAGAGGTGTGCCTGTGCAGAGGCAAATGGTCTGGTTTCCTGAGGCTGACATGGGGGGCGGTGGGGACAGAAGGTGAGGCACAGAGAGGGCTGGTCTCCAAGATCCTCTGCAGGGCACAGCTTCCTCTGGTCTCCCGAGAGTTACCTCCCACTCTTGTGCTGTGTCCGCACAGACTCACAGCCGGGAGTGGGATGGTGGGAGAGCGAGCCAGCACCTCCAGCTGCTAGGCCAGCCCCCGAGGCAGGGTGTCCCCAGGGCAGGCAAGGCCAGACCATGGCAGCCCAAAGGTGCAGCCCATGGTGTTTCCCACCCACTCCAGTGGACAGACCCAGTCGACCTTTGAAGTCTGGGACAGAATGGTCCCCCATTCCCACCGGGCAGGGAGCTGGGCCCTAAGACTGAATGAGATAAAGAGTGAGACCCAGAGCAGGGACTCCGGGTGGAGGAAGAGGTCACAGCACCATTTATTGTCCAAAAAAAGTACACACACCTGAGGGCTGCTCCCCAAATAGGGAAAAATGAGAACAAAATATGGACTATTTGGAACTAAGAAAAGGAAAAAATGGGGAGGAAAGTCTCTCTCTTCCCTGGGATGTCACACAGAAGCCCAGGGACCCACTTCCAGCCCTAGCTCCTCCGCCATGCTGATGTGGGCCAGCTGCTTGCCAAAGAAGTACGAGGGGGCAGGAGGTTGCAAGGCCCAAAGCCCAGCTCCACAGCCGCCCTGGATGCCCTCTCCTCCCTCAGGCTGAGGCGGAGGGAGGATTGCAGCCACCACGCCCTGGCATCTCATGCCACTGCCAGCTCTGGGCACCAGCCTCCCAGGGGCAGGGAAAAGGGGCTGGACTCAGCAATGGCAGAGAGCACCCTCATGAGCCCATGAACCTCAAGTGTCCTGGGGGAGAGGGGCAGGAGGATTCGTGGAGGGGGAGAGCCTTGGAGTGTCTACCTGAGTAAAGGGAAGATCTAGGATCTGTGGGATTTACAAAAAACAATAGTATTAAAAAAAATTTTAAGTTGAAAAGTATAAAAACAAAATGAAAATTGCCCCAACCTGCAAGGGAAAATGAACTACTCAATAAATACAGCCCATGAGGGGATGGGGTAGGCGTGAGTACAGAGCTGGAGCCCGGCGCTAGCGTGGCCGGTAGCAATAGACGCCATACTTGCGGCTGTGTGGGTCTGGGAAACCGAAGCTTCGGACCCCAGGCTCCAGGGACCCACAGTTGCGACGTGGGTGAGCCACAGGGTAGCGGGCACTGCCATCTGCCAGCCAACCAGCGTCGCAACGGTCCAGACCGTGGAACTTCCAGGCGGCAAAGAGCTGGCCCACCTTGGCGATCTGGGCACCGTCTTCCTGGCAGGCCTCCTTTGCCTCTGCCAGTGTCAGCTTCTCAGGGTGCTCCAGGTAGTACACCTGCCCTGTGGGATGTGGGGCGTGAGAGCTGCGCAGTGGAGTGGGCAGCCAGAGAAGACAACAGGGCCTGGAGCAATGCCAGCCCATCCAGACCCCACCAACCAGCCCTCAAAGACCTGACAGCTCTCTGAGCCTAGGGAGATGCCAGGCTATGGGCATCAGCAGTGGATACTGTTGGGGGATAACTTCCCTCTCTGAGAGTGCCATCCTACCTGCCATGGGGCTGGGGTTCCTCCAGTCATATCGGTACACCACCCCAGCCTTCCCTAATTGCACCCTGGGTTGGTGCCCCACCTCTGCTGGACCAATCAGAGTCTCTCATTCACTCAGACATTTACTGAGCACCTACTATGTGCCAGGCAATTTTCTAAGTGCTTGGGATATGGCACGGAACCAATTTGTTTTTATTCATTTCTCTTCCCATGAAAGGAACTCCTTTGTGAGGACGGGCTGTGTTTTATTTGTCTATGATGACCAGTGCCTAGCCTTGGCCCCAGCACACAGTGGGCACTCAGGAAATGTTTGATGAATGACTAAACCAATGATTGGTGTGAAGCAACAGCAGCAAAGCACTCAAAACTCAGCTGGGGGACTTCCCTGGTGGTCCAGTGGTTAAGACTCCACACTCCCAATGCAGGGGGCATGGGTTCAATCCCTGGTTGGGGAGCTAAGATCCTGCATGCTGCAAGGCACGGCCAAAATAAATAAATAAAATAAAGAGCATCCCTAATGAACACCAGGAAACTTAAAAAAAAAAAAAAAAAAAAACAGCTGGACATGGCTTCAACATGTGCGGGTGCTCCAGACCTCCAGGTGAAGGTGCCAGCAGAGTGGGCAGAGAGGTCTGAAAGCTCCCCAGACACTGCCCTTCCACCCGCAGGCCTGTGCTCAGCCATTCCACTCACCCCTGAGGGCAGCAGCAAAGCAGAACACATCATAGCGGTGCAGGCGGCGGTGGCGTGGGCCGTAGCTGCGCACACCAGGTGCCAGGCCCACGCCGCCGCAGGGGTGTCGGGCCTGTGTGATGGGGTACTGCACAGAGGCGTCCTGCAGCCAGCCTGCGTTGCACCAGTCCAGGCCTTCCTCCCAGGCCCGGAACAGCTGCTCAAAGGAGGCCACCACCGCGTCCTGTTCCTCGCAGGCCCACTGGGCCTCGTGGAAGTTGAACTGGTAGCGCCCTTGGGGGTGCTGGTAAGGGAAGACCACACCTGGGGAGGGAGGAAAAAGCAGCTTGAATGGGTGGGCCGGGCCCAGCTGATTGGAGACCCAAATCTACTGGGACAGATGCTCCCCTCAACACACACACACACACACACACACACACACACACACACACACACACACACACACAAAATCCCTCAGAAAAACTCTGTAAACCTGTCATCTCTTGTCCAATATCCAAATCTGAGGCAGAGCCTATATCTGCTTTACACCTCCCTCCCAGAGCTAGACTGGCACACAGCAGTACTCAGAAAACTATCAGCTTGTTAAGGTAATGAATTAATCAGCTAACTAATATCCCCAACTACAGAATAAGACTAAGGCCTAATTCACAGGGCTGTTGCAAGAACCCCAGTGCTATGGTCTCAATGTGTTCCCCCAAAGTCAGATGTTTAAATCCTAACGCCCAATGTGATGGTATTAGGAGGTGGGGTCTTTGGGAGGTGATTAGGTCAGGAGGGTGGAGTCCTCATGAATGGGGTTAGTGCCCTTTTAAAAGAGACTCCAGAGACCACCCCCCACCCCCAGTCCCTTCCACCGTGTGAGGACACAGCGAGAAGTCTGCAATCTAGCAGAGGGCCCTCACTTGACCATGCAGGCACTCTGATCTGGGACTTCCAGCCTCCAGAACTGCGAGAAATGAATTGCTGTTGTTGTTTATGTTGCCCACACTGCGGTATTTTATTACAGCAGCCTGAGCCAAGACACCAGTGAGGAGGTACTGCCATCTACAGGAGAGGGTGCACTGTTGGGCTCTGGCTCTCCCTGTCGGTAGCTGAGACCTCATCATCTACATTAACACTAACATTAATGTGGAAGCTTCTTAGGAGAATACAAGTTTCCATGTGGGACAGACGGAATTCAGGGGAAGAGGAGGGATGGTAAAGGTCTTAATAAAGGGGAGGCTCAAGGTCAGGGAGGTCCTGGGCAGGCGGCTTCCCTTTCTGGTGCCAGAGGCTTATAGGTACCATAGGCTCCCTCAAAAGTCACCATTCATGTTTGAAACTTTACCATAATAAAAAAAAATTTAAACACCCTAGATCCAGTCTCTACCAAGTCAGATGAAACCTTAAGGAGAGGCGGTGTCCCTAGTGCCTCGAACTGACGTTGTTTAGAAGCAGGGCCTGGAGTCCTTAGAATCTCCTTCCTGTGGCCAGGGGCCTGGGAACATCTGGGCCCCACACCCTCAATATCACCTGGGACAGGAAGCCAGGCCCCTGGGCAGAGCCAGGTTGAGGAGGCAGAGAGGCCCCAGGGCCTTGACAATCAGCGCACAACCTCCATGTGTGTTTGCAGGGGGCTTATTTCATGCCTGGTTCCGTCCCAAATTCCCAGCCTTTCCAGCAGCAGGAACACGGTGAGGGCTCCCTGTTTCTCTAGGCTGCTTCTGTGGTCCCCAGACAAATGGCTCTCACAGGCTCCCTCCCATCCCCAACGTCATAGGCCACCTCTGGGCCACCATCTAAGCCATGTGGACTGGGGATGCGGCTGCTGATTGATAGGCCCTTGACTCACATTTATCCTCATCTCCTCGAAGGAGGTAAAGGAGGAACTGCCCTTGTTCTTCATTTTGCATGTGAGGGGCCTGCAGCTCTGGGAGTGAAGCACTGACCCAGGGTACCACAGCTGGGATGGGATGGACATGGAGTCAGGTCACCCTTCTCTACATACCCCCCAGCTGCCTCCCTAACAGGTAGGAGATATATGAGGACACAGAGCCCCATCCTAGGGACAGAGAAGGTAGGAGTCATGTAGAGATCACAACAGGGACCCATACATAAGATCTAGTGTGTAGAGTTTGGCTGGCTTGCACAGCACTGGTTTGATTTTTTTTTAGTTAGATTTCACATAAAAATATAAGCTTCTCTTTTCAAATCAGAAAATCTGGCTGCACTAGGCCTGCTTCTGATGTAGCATCATCGGCTGGGCTTGAATAGAGCAGCTCCTTTTGATGGATGAGGGCTCAGGAGTGTGCCCCAGTCCCCACCACTCCCTATCACTCACCCTGGGCTGCCTCATTTGCTTGTGTTGCCTGCCAACCCTGCTTGAATCTCAGCTCTGTCTCCATCAGCTGGGTGCCCCGCTCTTGTCCCCCTCTCTCTGAACAGGATGTGAGCAAGACGGAGTAGAGAGTAGTGGATTCTGGAGCCTGACTGCCTGAGGTCAAACCCCTACTCGGCCATTTATGAGCTGTGTGACCTTAGGTAAGTGACTTGACCTCTCTGTGCCTCAGTTTTTTCAGCTGTACAATGGGGGTGAGAATAAGAGCAGCTTCCTCCTGAGGTTGTTCTGAGGATTAAATGTTTATCTGCCGAAAGCACAGAGGTTTGGATGCTTTCTCAGAGCCCTCTCCCTGTAGTTCCCAGGACCCAGCCCCCATTGGAGTCTCACCCCGCAGCTCCAGCTCCACCAGGCCACTTTCATCCTCCAGTCCATCAATGACCTCGCAGCGGTAGCGCCCATAGTCCTCCAGCCTCAGGTCCCTGATCTCCAGTGACACTTCACGCTCCCTCTCCTGCCACAGATGTACCCGGCCTCGGTAGTCTCCAAAGGCGCGGTGCCTCAGCCCAATAGCCACCAGCACGTCCTGCTCCGGGGCCCCATTCTCCGACAGTTTCCACCATTTGATGCGTACGGGCCGAGGAGAGACCACGGCCGGCTCGTAGTGGTAGCGGCAGGGCAGGGTCACGTTGGCCCCACGGTAGGAGAACAGGATCTCCTCAGGTGTCTCTACCACCAGCTTCACTCCATTGAAGATGCCTGGAGGGAAAGGCGGGTGCAGATGGGGATCCGCTGCAGCACATCTGTACCCCTGCAAAAGCCAACCCACCCTCACTCTCAGCTCCCGCTAGGCCCAGGAGTTCTAGATTGCAAGAATGGCTGCAGTGCTGCACCCCTCCCTGCATCCACACGCTCTGCAACGCAACTTTACATCTCCTTCCATCAGGAGGTGACTCTATGCCCCGCCCCCCTGCGACCTTGAATCCTTGCTGGCCCTGCCACTTGCTTTGACCAAATGAATATGGTGGAAGTGACTGTTCTGTGGTGCTTGCTCTGAGCCGAGGCTCCAGGAGGCCCTGCTGAGGCTACTCTTTCTCCCGGAACCTTGCCAACCACCATCAGAACAAGACTGGGCTCATCTGCTGGGTGAGAACACGCAGAGAGCAGAGACAAGCCATCCCAGCCGAGGCCATCCTAGACCAACCAGCCCCCGGCTGATCTGCCTGCCAACCGCAGGCACGATCAATTAAGTGAGCACAGCCAAGACTGAAGAGATGGAGCCCAGCCCAAAATGCTGACCAAAATGGAATCATGAGCAAAATACATGGCTGTTGTCTTAAGCCACTAGGTTTGTTAGGTATAAGAAGCAAACTGGTTATAAAGCAGAAACTAACACACCATTGTAAAGCAATTATACTCCAATAAAGATGTAAAAAAAAAAAAAAGAAGCAAACTGGGGACTTCCCTGGTGGTCCAGTGGTAAAGAATCCTCCTTCCAATGCCGGGGACACCGGTTCGATCCCTGGTCGGGCAACTAAGATCCCACATGCCGCGGGGCAACTAAGCCCGCACACCACAGCTACAGAGCCCACGTGCTCTGGAGCCCGCGCGCCACAACTAGAGAGAAAAAACCTGTACACCACAACTAGAGAGAAGCCCGTGCACTGCAAGGAAGATCTCACGTGCCACAACTAAGACCTGACGCAACCAAAACTAAAAAAAGATAAAATAGAAAATATTTCTTTTTAAAAAAAGAAGCAAACTGGTGTAGCAGGCAGCAAGAGCACCCCCAGATGGGTGGATGGCTGGGACTCTAATCCCCCTGAGTCTCCTTCCCGAACACACTGGCCACAGGAGACCACAGCCTGCCCTTCACTCTCTGTCCACTGTCCACCACGACTCTTCCCAAACACCCGGAAACACAAGTGAGATGAGGCCAGGACTTCTAGAGATTATAGTCAGGACTCAGGGGGACAAACAAACACAGAGCCTCCCATGCACCACAAGAACCAGGTTTATGGGCTAAGGCTGGCCCATCTCTAACTTGAGCCCCTCTATAGGGGCCTCATGGTCTCAGGACCTTGGGTCTGGACTTGAGACCTTGGAGGTACACAGGGTGGGGGCAGGGGGTAGCCTCGGGGGTAATCAGGAGACAGACAGGGAGGCTCCCTGCAAAGGAGCTCAGGCTGAAAAACAGCTACACCTAACAAGGCCTCGCCTATGTCAGGGTTTCTGTGAGGATCATACCAGGTAACATATGTAAGGCACCTAGAAGCATGCCTGACACATAGTAGGTGTGTAAAACCACTGATAAAGAGTCACCTGCCCAAAGCCACGTAGCCAGGAAGTGGCAAAATTGAGATTCAGACTCACATCTCCCTAACCCCAAACCCCCTTTCCAATGGGGAGACCTGGGGAGGTCATGTTTAAGCAGAATCTTGGAAAATTCGGCAGGATTTTGGGGAAAGTATAAAAAGCAAAAATGACTGTCCTACAGTGCACTTGGCTCCACATCTGAGGGGCCAGCAAACACGGAGTAACAGAACCACACCTCTTCTGCTCATCTTAGAAACGAGGCTGGACCACTGCACAGCTGGGAGAGGGGCTGCTGGCTTCATACCCTCGCCCCTGTCCCAGCCTGGAACCTGCACAACACAGCAGAGGCCAGGACAGGTCTTCGTCACCTGGCCAAGCCAGAAGTCGACCCAGGAGGCCACCCACCTTCGCCGTGGCCCTTGCCCGGGTTCCAGCCGTGGGGACTATTGGAGTAGTAGAAGCCGTTGTAGAAGGGCAGGCCCGAGACGCAGCACAGCGAGAGCAGCAGGCCCAGCGGCAGCAGGCCCATGGCGTCCCGCACGTGGCAGCGCCCAGGCGTCGGGGAAGGCTGGGGGCTGGGGCAAACTGGGAAGAGGAGAAAAACAAGCCAGTGAGAGAAGCCCTGAGGCAGGAGGCCGGGGACCCCTGGGTTCCAGCACCCACTCATTCACTCGATCGACAGGAAATTGTAGAGCATCTTCTGTGTGCCAGGCACCCTTCTCGAGGCCAAGGAGACAGTGGTGATGAGCTAGACAAGGTCCCTGCTCTCAGGGGACTGCACCCTGCAGGCAAGATGGGCAACAAGCAAGCCAACAAGTCCTAAACAGGAGTTAGGAGGCAGCAAAAAGACCATGGAGAAAATTAAGCAGGATGATATGACAGTATCATCATTTTTCAAACACCGGGATTGAATTGGAAAAGTTGTGAGCAGCATTTTTTAATGACAACCAAGAGACTAGATTAGACTAGAAAACATCAGGTTGCATTCATGGTTAGTGAAGATGAGTCCTGCACTGCAGAGCTTTTGTTTCAGTCCAGAAATATCTGTGGGGATGAGGTTGTGGTGGGGGGGGGGGGTCACAGTGTGAAATTATTTCTTATCCTGGGTCAAGGTAAAAAAAAAAACAATTTAATACCATGCTAGAGTACTTCTGGGGGGCTATTCCAGGTTCAGTGGACATGCAAATGAAATAGGCAGCTGGCCCATGGGCTGTAGTTTGTTGATTCTATTTTTTTGTATTGCATCAAAATATTATATCTTTTTAAATTTTACTTTTGGCTGCGTTGGGCCTTTGTTGCTGCGCACAGGTTTTCTCTAGTTGTGGCGAGTGGGGGCTACTCTTCGTTGCGATGTGCAGGTTTCTCATTGCAGTGGCTTCTCTTGTTGCGGAGCACAGGCTCTAGGCGGGTGGACTTCAGTAGTTGTGACTCGTGGGCTCTAGAGCTCAGGCTCAGTAGTTGTGGTGCACAGACTGAGTTGCTCCGCAGCACGTGGGATCTTCCCGGACCAGGGCTCGAACTCGTGTCCCCTGCATTGGCAGGCGGATTCTTAACCACTGCACCACCAGGGAAGTCCCAAAATATTATTTCTTGATTATTGAGTTTTTTTGCACACACACTCCCCTCCCTTAAATTTGCACATGAAGCTAGTGACTCACTCACCTCCCCCCATCCCTGCCCTGCTCATTGCCATTTACTGAGTACTCTCAACAATTAAAAGGCTGGGTCACACCTTGCAGGAGCCCCGTCCAGGGAAGGGGCAGAGCCATAGGCAGGAGATATCGTGTGGTGAGTACAAAGACAAGGTACAGAAAACTAGACTTGAAGACACAGGAGGTAGCCAGGTGGAAAAGGACAGCAGGGTTTGCCCAGGAGGGGGTGCAGCAAGTGCAAAGGTTCAGAGGCCAGAGAGCACGTGGAGGGCTGGGGTGTGCTGCCAGGTGTCCATTTGTGCCCCCCCCCAACACCCTGGTCCATCTCTGCTCTTTTCTGCCCTGCACTGATCACTCCTCCCAGGCCCCCAGGCCCTCTGGCTTCCAGCTGGATTCAGCCAACAGGAGGCACACACAGGAGATGGGCAGGAGGGGAGAGAGGTTGTGTCTCTGCAGTACCCGTGTCCCGTCAGGATCACAACTCCGCCGGGCGGCTCCTCTCCCCAATACCACTCTCATGGCTTTGTAACACTCTTTCCTCCCCTTTCTCCTCGAGGCCAGGGGGGCACCGACTGCCATTGCTTGTCTCTGCGCCCCAACTCCCTAGCTTGTTGCCTTTACTCTCCTCTCTAAATGTCATCGCATCATTAGAATCTCTTATTGGAAACATCTAGGGTGAATTCTGCTTCCTGCCAAGGCCCTGGCTGATATAGGGGAAAGGAGGGGAGAGGGCACGGCAGGACCAGAGTCTAGATGCCCTTGTGTGTCAGACCCAGCAGCCTGTCCTTTGTCCCCAAAGCCCTAGGGTGCCAGTAATGGCTTTAAGCAGGGGAGCCACAGGATCAGACCTACATCTTAGAAACATCCCTCTGGGGGCTGAGTGGAAAGTAGGGCAGCAAGACCAGAGTTGACAGCAGGCATTTGGAAGCATGACTGTGATTATCATGCAGCAACGTGGAAAGTGCTTAGGGTATCATTTAGAATAGACAAGGCAGAACATAGACTTGCCACTCTGCTCTGATTGTAAGTGTGTGGCCCTAAGAATGCCTGTGAACAGGAACCAGAAGGGGAGGAAGCAGCAAAAGGAGAGAAAGGGAGAGGAAGGGAGGGAGGAAAAAGAAAAGAAATGCATTGGCCTGTAAGGGTGGTGGGATTGTGGGGGAAACATTCTTGTTTCCAGAACAGTTAGGAGCTCTTGCTGGAGAGGAAGGAATGGATGTGAAGGAAGTTGAGGGGTAGAATCCACTGTTCCCTTAGGCCTCTTTGCAGAGAGCCCAAGGCCCAGACTTGCCCTCTGTGCCTTGCACAACAGGAGGACACCGTGAGCCTTGCTTCTTGTCCAAGAGGAATCCCCAGGTGACACCCACAAAGCCTCTTGGTGACTTGGATCTGGGCAGCCTAAGCACAAACAACCCAATACAGAAGTTTGGACCCCTGATAATGCACTTTTCTGTTAGATGTATGCTGTGCAGTTAATATGCTCACAGTTAATATGCTTGTGAGCAAAAATAATACATGCCACATGCAGGTCTTACACTGAAAACGATCTGGGATGCCTTTCCTTGGTATTCTTTCCCCCAACCTGTTGGCAGCCAGAGTAGCTACCTTAGATTCAGAGATGGAAACCACAGGCTTAATGACAAAGCCACCCCACCAGCCCTGGATCTCCCCCACCTACACTGTGTCATGAGAGAAAAAGAAAGTCCTATTGTATCTAAGCCACCACATTTGAGTCTCTTCATGAACGTAGCTTAGCCACACTTGGCCTAAAAAATAACTCCACAGGGTTGCTACGATCAGCATAAAAATATTAACAGCTGACTTTAATGAGCACTTACTATCTCACTTAATTCTCACCACAACCTCTAGAGAGGGACCTATTGGTATCCCCATTTTACAGATGGGAAAATCAAGGCACAGAAAGATTAAATAATCTGCCCAAGGTCATCCAGCTAGGAAGCAGGAAAGCCAGGATTTGAACGCACTCCGGCTCCAAAGCCTGGAACCACAATATCAAACTAGGGAAAGTGACATGTATAAAGCACATAGTCCACTGCCTGGCACACAGCAGGTCCTCGTAGGAGTTAGTTTCCTTTCCCTTCCTTGGGTTTCCATGTTTAGAATGCAAAGAAAAGTGGAATGAGGTTGAAGAGGCTGGATGTCCCAGGGTCCGCCCTGTCCCTGGGCACCCAGAGCCTCCTGGAGCAGAGGGGCTCCCCAGCCTCCGCCTGCAACGTTTCCAGCCTCTTTCCAGCACCTCATCTAGTACAGATGCTCCCCAGTGAGAAACGGCTTCCCCAGGATGAGCAAATGCAGGCATTTCTGCCACAAAGTGATCTTTGTCTGCCTGGAAAAAAAATGTGTATTTTTGTAAAATCACGTATTAAAAAGTAACAAGGTTAGGGGAAAAATAAGTTTGGGGCAAACTACTCGAAACATATGCAACTTTATAACCAGAGCACTAACAAAAACAAGAGCAATTCTAAAAAAAAACCAAAAAAACACCAGCATCGTTAACACTCCACTGACACTGGCACCCACGTCCCATCAATCAGTCCTTTGCAGACTTCACCCACCACTGGGGCAAGTGCTTCTTTCTTCAACATGTAGGTCCTTGGGGACATTGGATTCCAATTTTGGTAAATTCCAATGGATTTACCAAAATTAAAAATCTGCCACAGGGTGAAGTCACCTTCTTCAATGTTCTGTTTTGTTTTGTTTTAACACAGAGGAAATGGCTTTGCAACTTCTTCAGCTGGTTCCAACTTTTATCAGAAAACTTTACGCTAAGTTCTGTTAAGCAGCTAAACCAGCTGTACAGGCATTCCTCCCTCACCAAATCTATTGCATCCTTGAGTTGGGATGGCCAGAGTTTGGATATTGAGAATTCGGGGGATCCAGATAGGGAGGGATGCTGTGTTATTCAAATCTATTTGGTTTCTGTGTTGGACAGTGAATAGCAAGCATTTGGATAGCGAGGGACATCTGTATTAAAGAAAAGCACTTTCTGCAGGACTGGCAGCATTTATCTTAAGGAATTCATACATTGCTAAGGTTTTCTCTTTAATTGTGAGAACTCTTGTTTCAGTCACTCCAATACATTAGTGAGCTGGAAAAAAAATCACCACCAGACCAATGCGATTCCATGTTTTACCTACATTGTTCCCCCAGGGTTCTTACCAACCATGGATGAGGTAATTCACAGTTCAGAAATATGAGCTGAGGCAGAACAGACCGTTGCACCTTCTGGTGTCTCCAGAACCAGAGTTCTGCCCTCCAGAACTGCAGAGTGTAAGTCTCCGAGGCACCCTTTCCCAGCCTCAGAGACCCCGGCACACACTCACAACCTTGAGCCTGGGCACCACACTTTCTCCCTGGCTTTTAAAGGGCTTCCACATCCAACAGCTCCCTTGATCCTCCCAAGAGCTCCCCACCGCCACCCTGATCAGCAAGGAGAATTTCATTCTCCCCAATTAATCCACAAGTGAATTAAGTGAACAGAGACACCGAGGCATGAAGCAACTGTCTAAAGGTGACACAGCCTGGAGGTGGTAGAGGCAGGACTCTGTTGAACTCTTTTTAGCCAATCTCCATAACAATCTGTCATACTGAAGGGCTGCCTTCTACTCGTCAACACACTTTCATGAACACCATTGCTTATAGGCCTCACAATGTCAGAATTATCCCCATTGTACAGACCAGGAAACTGAGGTTCAGAAATGCTAGGTTGCTTGGCTAAGGTTACTCAGGTAATAGATGAAGGAGCTGGGACTTGACTGCATTCACTCAACAGATATTTATCATGCATTTACCATGTGCCAGGCATGGTTCTAGGCACTGGGATTACACACCAGGGGTCCTTGTGGGGTTTACACTCTAGTCAGGGAGACGGACAATAAACACCATGTGGGATAATGTGATGTGAATGAACATGTGGCTCGTGACAGAAGAGGATGAAGCAGGGGGTGGGGGGGTCCTATCAACAGGATGGGTCAGGAAGGCCTCCCTGGCGGATGGGCAGTGAAGGCATGAGCTTTGAAAATCCCAGGGAAAAGTTTTGCAGGAAGAGGGAACAGCAAGGGCAAAAGCCTATGGCAGGAGCAGCTTGAAGGCCAGTAAGGTTGGAGCCCAGAGATAGAGAAAGGGAGGGTGGCAGGAAATGAGGTCCAAGTAGCAGTCACAGGCCCCGGGCTGTAGCCCTGAAGGGAAGTTACGGAAGAGTTTTCCACAGAGGAGTGTCATGAATCTGATTTACATTCTAAAAGGATCATTCTGGCTATCTTCCTACCTCAGTCAAGTGCATGTCCTCATCCTGGCTCGCTCTTTCCAGCTACAAACAGCCCTAGTCCTCTCCATTACTCCTCCGGTCTGAGCACCCACCTTGGTTCACTCCCTGGCCTATTAACACAGCTGCAAATGGAGAGGTGTGATCTGGTTAACATTCCTCTGGGATGTCAACCCAGCAGTCAAGCAAACTTAGAATAGGTGTGGGGATGCCAGGAAAAACAAAATGAGTCTGAAGAAAAGATCAGCCTGTGTCCAGGAGCTACGACCCTCCTTAGGAGTACTGACCCTGGGCAAGTCATTTGACTCATCTGACTTGTCTCCAGAGAATACTAACAGAATACTAACAGAATACTAACAGGCTCAGGGCCTGAGGACAAGGACCACCCTGAATGTCAAGGCTAAAACACAGAACAGAGTCCTGGGTGTGAATCCCGGGTGGCAACTGCTGCCTAGTTGCTGCCCTGCCCTGGGCCAATCCCCAACCACAACCACCAAGGGGAGCGATGGACGGCCTCTGCTCCCTGAGGCTGGCTACCCCGCCATCAGCCCTGCAGGACCACCACAGAGATGTCACCAGCTGGAAGGCCCATGTTCAAGTCCAGCCCAGTCACCTTGGCAGTGAGTGGCTCCAGCTGATTTGGGTCACCCAGACTTGGGCACACAGTTCTGGGCCCAGCATTAGGGCTGGACACACCTGCATCCTGCTGTGTGACCTTGGGCAAGTTACTCAACCTCTCTGGGCCTCCACTTCCTCCCCTGTAAAAAATAATAATAGTAGCACCTCCCTATGGGTCTGTGGTGAGAATTATAAAGATGAATTTTGTTCAGCCCCTGACACACAGCAGGCGCTCAACAAATAGTAGCTAATACATATTGGCGGAAGACACAGTGACAGGCTTCAGGCTCTAGAATCAGATTGGCCACCTGGAATCAGTTCTGGTTCCACCCACTTACTAACAGTCTGTCGCCGGGCAAGTCACGGAGCCTCAGTTTCCTCATCTGTAAAGTGGTAGTCAACAATAATACCAACCAGAAAACCTTTTTGTGAAGATTAAGGAAGAGAATGGCTACTGAGTACTTTGAAAACTGCCTGGAGGGGGCAAGAACTCAAAAAATATTAGCTACGATTACTACTGTTAACAGTTTACAAAGTGAGTCTCACAAGATTTCAGTAGATTGTTCTCTCTCATCGTCTAGAAGAGAAGCAGCCACTGTTGGGAAACTGAGGCCAAGGGAGGTGAAGACCCAAGGCTTTATCTTCGGAAAACAGGTTAGAGAAAATTCAGGTCTCCTGACGGCCCATCTCCTTGCTTTTCCTAGCACCACTTGCCTTGGGACCCCTCCACACACCCGAGTAAGCTGAACCCTGACTTGGAAGGAAGATGGAGCTCCACCGGACCACCCCGACTACACAGCTGTGGAGTACAGGTCTCCCAGACACCAGCAGGGGGCAGCATTGCCCTCCAGGTCTGCAGCAGCCCCGGCTCCCCGAGAGGAATTTGACTTCGGTGCCCCCTGTTTGGGCAAGGCTTACAAGGGCCTTTGAAACCTGCGGTTCCCGGAAAGTGGAAGCTGGAGGTGTTTCCTACCAGCATTCCCAGCCCACTGGCCCATGCAAGGCCGCGGGAAAGGGATCAGGGCCCCTCTCAATCACCTCCCCTCGTTGCAGAGGGCAAAGGCACTCCGGAGGTCGGCACTGGACGCCAAGACCGGGTCACAGGCTGCTGGAGGCCACCCAGCGAGCTGGTGACAGAGCTGGGTCCAAGTGCCCGGAGCTGTTTCTTTCCTGTCTGCTCAAAAACCCTAAATTCCTCCCTGAGCGATCCCATCTCCCACCCAGGGCTCTACCCTCAGCCCTCCCTGCCCCTCTGCTGTCCCTAAGACAGAAACCCCAGTGAACACAGGCCTGAAACCGACGGGCATCCATTGCGTTTGCCCTGGGATGGCCAGAGTAGGCCGTAAGAGGCCGAGAGGCGCAGGTCCGCCTGCCCGCTGCCTCACGAGTTGTCCCCAGCCCGTGCCAGGTTTCCCGCGGCCCCCGGAAGCATCGGACAGATGCCCCGGGGCAGAGCCTGGCAGGCGTTGCGCTGTGCTGGAGGCTGCAGGACCGCGACGGAACGAGACGAGAAGGGACCTGGTGGCTCCCGGTGGGAAAGGGGGGACCCGGGTAGTGGTCTCGGAGGCCACTGGTTTCCCTCGGCATTTGCCTCCTCGCGAACAAGGGTCTATGCACAAGGGTCCCAGGCAAGTCAGCCCGCGCCCCGCGCTGCTCTCAACCCACTGGCGCCGGGGGAGCCCCCCCACCGGCGCTGGCGATCACAACCCAGCTCCGCTCTGGCCCCACGGTGCCCAGCTCACTCCTCCGGCCGGTTCTCCAACCCTGCCCCGGGAGGCGTGGGGCCTGCAGCAGACCCAAAGCGGGAAAAGAGGAACCGGCCCACAGGGGGCCCCAGGAGCCTGGCCACCTCTGAGCCACGTACCGTCCCCAGGCGGCTCCTCGACGGCTCGAGCGCTCCAGGCTGCGGGCTGACAGGGTCCGAGGAAGCAGGCGGATTTGGGGATCTTGAATGGCCAGAAAGGAAGCGGCAGCGGACAAATCCCCGCGCTCCCGGCGGGCCAGCCCCTTAAAGGAACACACGCCCCTTTCCCTCCCTCGGGCTGGGCCCAAAGGGAGGAGGTGCTACAGACTTGGGCTGTCTCCAGACTCGGCTGGAAACCACCCAACCCGCAGAGCTGCTGGCCGCGATGTGAAGGGAGTATCCAGGAGTTGAGGCTGTCACATCTGGGGGAAGGAAGTGGGGGAGGATGGAAGCGGAGCGTTTGTAGAGGGAGGGTCTCGTTAGCACGCTCCGGTTTACCAAAAGCATTGGGACTAAGCAGGTGGAGCCCCTCTCCACACTGCAGGTGGACTATGGCTGCCCCCCACCTTCAGGAGAGGGAGGGGTGAGCGTTCTGTATACCCGCCTTTCCCCCTATAGAAGGCAAGGGGGCGCTGACATCCCTCCTGCCTCTGAGTTTGACCGTCAGGAAATCAGCAGTCCGCCTCTTAACTCAGTGTCAGGCACGGGGATGCTGCCCCTAGTAGGTGGGGCTTGAATGAGCCCTGGGAGGAGGGGGAGCACAGGATGGGGGATGGTGATCCCAGCAGCCCACAGGGGCGGTCAGAAGCCTTTCTGACTGGTCCTCCAACAGGGGTGACCCTACCTTAGAATCCTGACATCTGTCAGCACAGCCATCAAGCAGCCACCTCCCAGGATGCCTCTGTTTGGACAGGGTGTTTTCTTTCCCCTCCAGACAAACAGGAGGCCTGGCCTGGACAGCCCCTTCGTTTCTTCAGCAGCAAAGCCTAAGGAGGTCCTTCAGCCTTGGCCAAGTGGTCACTGAACCCAGAGCCTCTTCCTAAATACACCTTGACAGCGTGTGTGTGTGTGTGTGTGTGTGTGCGCGCACACACATGCACACATTACATACCCACAGCCAGGAGCAAATCAGAGCACAAAGAGCTGTGGTGGACAAGGCTAAATTGCACAAAGTGACTGCCAGCTTGATGAGCAAAAGGGAGCCAATGAAAGTTCCTCCATAAGGAAGAGAGACCAGTCTGTGCACTGGATGCAGGATGGATTGGAGGGGGAAATAAATAGGACACGAGTTCCAATTAGGAAAGTTGCAAGCTTTTCTAACAACAATGACCAAAGTTTTTGAGGCCTCTGATGGGCCAGGCTTTACATCAGTGCTTATGTACATTCTCTCCATCAGTCTCAAGGCCATGGAGTCGGTTCTATTATTTCCACCTTACGGATAGGGAACTGAGACCCAGAGAGATTTAAGTAAATTGCCCAAGGTCACTCAGAGCCAAGATTTGAACCCAGGTTCTCCAACTTGAGGCCTTGCACTCCCAATCACTCCACTATATTTAAACCAGGAACGGAAAGCAATCTAGACTCCTGGGAGAGGCGGGTCAACAGATGCCAGTGCTGACAGCCACACGTGTAGGGAGCGGGATGGACAGCAGAGGTCAGTTTTGTAACAGCTAAGCAAGTTTAATGTCCCAGCCAGTGGCAGGGCTGGCCAGCAGGTGGAATCTCAGAGCTGGCTCTCGGGACTGCAGTCAGGAATAAAAAAGTAAATTTGTGGAGGTGATAGTGAACACTGTGGAAGTGGAGGGGGCTGCTCAGGGAGAGAAGCCAAAGACAGAAGGGGTCAGGAGGGAGGGGGCCCAGGTCCAGGGTCCCAGGAAGGGGACTTTCAGAAGGCTGTGGCCAACACATCCAAGGCTGCAAAGATGAGCAGGAAGAAGGGACTGAGAGGTGGCTTAGGCAATTCCATAGTCACCTTGGATCTCCTGGTCCAGGTGGGGGGCTTGTGACACCAGCCCACCCAGCCAACCAGCCAATGAGACTGGCCCACAGAAAATATTCAACGCCACAAAGAGGGACAAATTGACAGATGGGAGTGATGCTTGGTTTCCCCTTCTGCAAGTGGGACTCCTGCATTCTAACAAGGCTCGACTGCAGTTACTTATTGAGGAGGCATCCAAGAGTTCCCAGGAGAGGCCTGAACAGGTTGGGTGGTAGGAAATGCTCCCAGGAGGGAGTCCTAAAGCCAGCAACCACCCAGAAAGACTGACTTCAAACCCAACCCATGCAACTCCACAGAGGAGAGCTCTGAGACAGGAAGGAGTGAGCCAATAGACCCCCAGGGGTGGGGAGCCCCACAAACTCAGTTCATTCAGAGACCACAGCCTGGGCCTTTTATTCCATCCCTGCCCAGCCAAGAAGCCCTGGCAACAGGAGCTCTTGGGGGGGGAGCCACTTCCAGACTAACATCTCTGATGAACTTCCAACAAAGCCACACCCTCCCACATGGCCAGATCTGCTGCCTAGAGGTGCCTATGTGTACAAAGGCATGGCTCCCAAAGTCTGTTCTGGAAAATCCATCTTGTGTCCCAAGGCACTGAATACTAGGGTGGTTTCATATGCCCTTTCCCAGCTAGTCAGTCCCTCTTTTATCTGCAAGCCCCACTTCCAGATCACTGGCCTGCACTGCCTCCCACTGGCCACCTCCTGATGGCCCCTGCATGGTGTGAGGGGGTGGGGGGAGAGGGGTACCCCTGGAGCTCTCCTCCCAGCCCTGGAGTGGAGTTGCCAGTGGCCTCTCAGGAACCAGTGTGCCGGGCCAGGAACGCCCCACCTACTTGGCAGAGCCCTGGCCCCTCCCATCCCACTCTGTACCCCGTCCTGGGGCTCCTGCAGCTCTGAAAGCAGCCCAGGTTCACCGAGTTTCTAATAGTTTCTCCAGCCCACCGCTCCAGTTGCAGAGAAAATGGCAACTGCCGCAGGGGAAAACCAGCAGCCTCTGCCTGTCTTCCTGGCGTGGGAAGGGAGCAAAGGCATTTGTGAAGACAGCCTCTGCATAGGCCCCGCCCCAGGCACTCACCTGGCAGCAGCGATGGCCCTGGGGCTGCATGGGTCTGGAGGAGGAGAATTGAGGGGAAGAGTCCTGGCCCCTCCAGTGGGACCCCCCCCCCAGTAGTCTCCTCCCTCTCTGTAGTCGGGCAGGTGACACAAGAATGCTGGGACTCGGGGAGGACTCAAGGTGGGGACACCAGCCCAAGTCAAAGCCCATTTTGACGGAGCAACGATGAACCACAGCGAGAGTTCAGGGGGTGATATAAATATATTTTGAAAGCTGCCTGTGTACTCGGGGGTGAAGAACCAGCACAGAGGGCCGCCCAGGCCCAGCCACCTCCTCCCCCATCTCTCCACAGACCCACCCCACCCGCTTCTGTCTCCCTCTAGGCTTCAGGAGGAGGGTCAAGAGGGGTCTCCAGGGAGATGAGGGGGAAGTGTCCAGGGGGCTAGGTGGAAGCAGCAGAGTGGCAGCATCATGCCCCAGGGCTGAGGGGCAGGAGACCAGCACTCTCCAGCTTGGGGCCTCAGGGCCTATTCCTCCAGGGCCTTGGGAATGGGGGGTGTGGAAGAGGCGCTACGGAGGACCCACGCGCCCTACTTCGCCCTTCCCTGTCCATCCCAGACCTACTCAACTCCCACCGTGCCTAAGAAAATGGGATGGCATGAGGGGTAGGCACCACGGGCACGTGGGAGAGGGAAGGAGGGAGGGAGGGAGAGACGACTGAAACCCCCGCCCCCAGGTCAGCTACAATCAGGAGGACGGGTGGAAAAGGCAGCAGGTCCCCAGAAGGCCAGGAGAACCAGGAAAGGGGCAGGTGCCCCCACGGCCCTTGCGGTCACTGCAGCTGGGCCTACCACTAACAGCCCAGCAGCTCCACGCGAAGGGTGATGCGGTTGTGCCAGGCCACAGGCAGGATGCGCACAAAGCGAGCCAGGAAAGGCGCCTCAAACATGTTCTTCTTGTGGGAATTATTGTCCATGTTGCCAGGGAAGATCTAGAGACACAGAGGGGGTCAGGAGGGCCCCAGAGCCAGCCTTCCTCCCCTTAGGGCCCCGGATCCCACTCGCAGGGCATCCCTGGAGTGGGGAGGGAAGGACAGCTGGACACACACTCACCTTGCTTTCCACGGCCCCCTGGTCCCTGTACTCAGTCCAGTTCACACCATCGTCACCATAGGCCACCTTGTAGGCTGCCACATATTGGATGTGGCCAAAGTCTCGTGCCCCCTGGGTGATGATGCCAGTCACTCGCTTCTGAGAGCCCAGGTCAATCTACAGGAAAAAAAAAAAAAATCCACCCCATCTTCTTTGCTTGGACCATCTCCAGTAAGGTGGGAAAAGGCAGACACACTGGGGCATACAATCTAGTCTTGGAAAAACGACTTCACTTGGCAGAGCCTCAGTTTTCCATCTATAAAATGGGCATAAATAATTCCACTTACTTTGTCAGACCCTGTTAAGCACTTTGATGCAATGAAGCTCAGATTTCAGAGCCTGGGCTCCAGCCAACTCACTGCCAACCCCTCATAGGATAGGAACAGGGACAGGGGAGGCCATAGCCTACAGGGACATGAACTGCTCCTGAGGCCCCTGCAGGGCTGTCCACAGCCTGACATTGGTCCTGAGGACTCCAAAGGCAGGCAGCTCCTCACAGAACCCAGCCCCACAGGCTAATGTGCTTGTTGGGGCCTAGAGATGCCCCTCCTGCCCCCCAGTTCCCTGCCCATCCCAGGGAGCCTGCCGGCTGCCCCTGGGCAGGCAGTGCGAAGACCCAGGCTGCAAACCCAACTCACTGCCAACAAGCGGGTGAGCCCCAGGCAAATCCTCACCCTGCTGGGACCCAGTTTCCTCATCTATAAAATGAGTGGATGCTCTGGTTTTCCATGACTCTCCTGTGCTTCCCAATTTCAGTGAAATCCAAGGGCTGTCACATGGTGTGTTCTCAGACAGCGAGTTAGAGAGCATCCTCTGAGTGCAGGCAGAGAAATCCTGAGGTGTCCCTCCTCCATCCTGCCCTGCTGTACGTGGGCTCAGCCTTATCACCCTGTGGCAGCCAATGGAGGTGGCCCTACCCCTACACACACACACACAAACACACACACACACACACACACACACACACACTCACCACCTGGGGCTGGGGGCCTTGGTGGAAGCAGCGCTGAGCTCCCCCACCATCCCCCCCTCTGGAGTTACAGAATCAGGAGAAAGGTGGGGATGTGAGAGGAAGAAGGAGCAAAGCCGAACACAAACAAGGCCGTGCAGAAACTCCCTCTTGGGGAGCAGAAGCCTGGGTTGGGCCAGGGTCATAGATCCAACAGCCCCACCCAAACCCACCCAACGCCAGCCTACCCCAGCCCTGCACCCCAGGGGGAGCCTGACCCACCTGAAGCCACTCAGAGGCACTGTTGGTCTGGGCGGTCCAGGCGTTGAACTTGCCCTGATTATCCAGCCGCGCATAGGAGGGATACCAGCTAAAGGCACTGAGGCCCCAGGTTTTGTAGAAGCTGGAGGCTGTGATCTGCTTGCTGGGGATGGTGTTGTCCTTCAGGCCTAGGGGTTCGGCGCATCCTGCCAACAAGGGGGGTGCTGTCACCCAGATCTGGGGTCCACAGCCTCCCAGGGGTGTGAGCGTGAGGTGGTGAAGGGGAAAGAACTCTGTGGCTCCTGACCGACCTCTGGCATCCTCTTAGACAACAGACGGAAGATCCTTCCACTTTTAGGGCCAACCATTCTATTTGCTTACTGACAGCCCCACCCACTCCTCAGCTCAGCTCCCACCCAGCGCCCCTCACTTGCTCTGCACAGATCACCCACCGCTCTTCTCCCTCTGCACCACGGCAGGCCCTGATCCACCACCTCCACCCTCCTTCAAGGCCTGACTCATGGGACACCTCCTCCAAGAAGCCTGCCCTGACCACCTCACTTGGGTGGGACTTCTCCCTCCTCTGGACTCACAGCACTTCCTCTCTGTCACTCCTACAGTACAGCTGCTATTCACACCGCTGAGTCCTGGGATAACCGTCAAGAGTGCTAATAACAATCATCTCACTGACTCAGTGAGTCAGTCATTTAATCTACCACACAAAAACCGGAACGAAGAGGATACTAGTAACCCCATTCCACAGATGAGAAAACTGAGGCTGAGAGACATTAAGCATTGTGCCCAAGTCTCACACACACACACACACTCCTAATCACCATGTCCCACTGTGACACTATCTGCACCATTCCTGCACCAACCCAGAGCCGTGAAGGCCTGCCTGGTGGTGACCCGGCGATGAGCAGGACAATATTCCTGCTCTCTAGCAGGTGGAAGCAGAAAAGTCAGAATTCCTGGGGCTCAGAACCAACCCTGTATCCCTGCCCCACAGCCCCTCCCAGAGGGCCTTCACACACTCACTACCTGGCATGCTGTCAGAGAGGCCTGGGAGGGCTACCTGAGAAGCTGGCCTTGGTTTCACTCAGGCCTGCTCCAAACACTCAGGAATGTGCTGGCTGTTCTGCACCTGCAGGTGGCCAGAACAGTTGGGAACGGGCAGGAGATAAAACTCCCAAAAGAACGATGGGCGTGTCTCACACGTGGCAGAATCACCACTGTACAACCGCCTGTCCGTTTGCAAAGTCAGGAGTGGGAGAGTGGGCTTGGAAAGTCATGGCTCCATCTGGGAGCTGACTGTAGAACCCAGTGCCTTACCTCACTGTCTCCCCACACGCTCACTCCCCTGCCAGTAAAGACATTTGCCTCCAGAGTGTGCTGATGCCGACCAATCGTACCATCTCCTCGTGACGGTGGTGCACCAGGTAACCTCTACCCTGCTCCCACAAAGAGAGGCTGCTGGGCTGGGAGGTGGCTCATCCCACGGCTCCAGACCTGGAGGGCCATGAGACCAGCCCAAGGCTGGAACACTCTGCAGAGGACACCAAGGCATCATCTGCCCACGGTGGACCATTCTACAGATCATCTGCTTCCAGCAGTTCATGCCCCCATCGCTTAAGGCATGTCAGACAGCCTTCCATATAAAATGCCCTGGGCAGGGTGCCAAGCCGAGAGCAGGACTGTCAGCTCCACCACTCGCTATGCGACCCTGGGAAGTCCCTCCCCTCTCTGGTCCTCAGACTCCCCATCCATAAAATGAGGTACCAGAGCAGTGCTTCTCACAGATCACCTGGGGACCTTGTTAATATGAGGATTCTGTCTCAGAAAGTCAAGGGTGGGGCTGGGAGTTTGCATTTCTACAAGCTCCCAGGTGATGCTCATCCTGCTGGTCCATGGAGCTCACTTTAGTAGAAGGCTCTAATCTGCCCAATCCATTGACTCCACCACCCTGATCCAAGCCACCTTATCTTCCCACATGTCTCTCCCCTCACTCACAGGGGCCCTCTGCCCCCATTCTCCCTATACAGCCTAAGGGAGCTCTTCTAGACCCAACTCTAACCGTGTCCTATTAGCACTCCCTCCACAATGGCTGCCCCTTGTTCTCAGGATAAAGACCTGAATCCTTAAAATGGTCTACGTGGCCCCTGCCTGGTCCGTCTCTGCCTACCTCTCCAGCCTCATCACCCACCAAGCTACCCCTCATTCTCTAGGCTCCAGCTCCATTGGCCTCCCTTCTATCCTTCACATGCCCCAGGGCCTTCGCATGTGTCAATTCCTTGCCTGGGATGCCCTTTCCAAGTTCTTCACGCGGCTTGATCTCCATCATTCAAGCCTCTACTCAAACGCCATCCAACACAGCAGTCCCCATGCCTTTCCCTCTCTTCACCCCAAGTCACCCTCATCACATCTCCCTCTAATGTTTCCTTCATAGTTCTTGCTGCTATCTGACCTTTCTTTTATTTGATCCTTGTTTCACATCAGCCTCCCTCATTAGAATGCAATTTCCATGAGGTCAGGGATCTCACCAATATTGCTCCCTAGAGCCAGGCACTCAGAAGGAGCTTAATAAATATCTTAATAAATGTCTATCTACTGAGTTAAATAACTAATCAATTCACCAAGGACACCTTGCCCGCTGGTGAAGAGGAATCCTGGTGCAGGGCATGCCCAGAAATGCCCAGACCTCAGCCCCACGCATGGGCACACACCAACACTCTCTCCAGGTGACCGGAATGCCTACAAGGGAAAGGAGATGGTCCAGTCCTTGAGGGAAGCAGACAGAAAAACTTCACTTCCTTGGCTTGCCAGACTCACCCTCTCTTGGCCTTGGAGGTAACCGGCTGTGACAGGCCTAGGCTGGAAATTAGCCAAAGGATTCAGACTATGACAGTGAGTAGTGAGGGACTCCAGGGAGAGGAGCCCAGGGTGGGGGGCCCCAGACCTGTCTATGTCCTTTACCAATCGCCTGAATTTCCTTTTAGCAAAAGGCAAAGTCTTTAACTCCCCACTTAAAACAGTTATGCTTGGGGGACTTCCCTGGTGGTCCAGTAGTTAAGACTCCATGCTCCCCATGCAGGGGGCCTGAGTTCGATCCCTGGTCGGGGAACTAGATCCCACATGCATGCTGCAACTAAGGATCCACGCATGCTGCAACTAAGACCTGGTGCAGCCAAAATAAATAAATATTTAAAAAAAAAAGAACAGTTAGGCTCAAAAAGCAGTGACCCTGGGAGCAAGAATATGCTGGCTCAAGTACATACTTAAAAAAAAAGACTAAACCCAGACAGTCACTGAACTGAGCTCTGAGTGGTATTGGGCAGTAACTGAAACGGGATAACAGAAAGAGGTGCCACAGGGGGTGGAAGGGGGAGCAGAGGGTGGGTCTTGGGTTAAGATGAGAAAGACAGAGAGCACCTCTGCTCTGCAGCTCTGCCTAGTGAGCCCTACAGTTCTGCCGGTGGCCAGCAGGTGGCACTGTGGCTGTAAAAAGAGGGAACTATCCAGGCCTCAGAGAAGGCAAGGCTGGGCTGAGCTGGGCAGAGACAAGGCCCTCAGCCCAACCTCTGCACCCTGACCTCTCCAGTGGTGAGATTTTTTATGACTCAGCAGAAACCTATCCCCTTCTGGTCCCCCATCCCTCCATCTGAGAATCTCTCCGGAAAGAGCAACAAGAATCACCATCCCCGGGCTTCCCTGGTGGCGCAGTGGTTCAGAGTCCGCCTGCCAATGCAGGGGACACGGGTTTGTGCCCCGGTCCGGGAGGATCCCACATGCCGCGGAGCGGCTGGGCCCGTGAGCCATGGCCGCTGAGCCTGCGCGTCCAGAACCTGTGCCCCGCAACGGGAGAGGCCGCAACAGTGAGAGGCCCGCGTACCCCAAAAAAAAAAAAAAAAAAGAATCACCATCCCCAGGGGACTTCCCTGGAGGTCCAGTGGTTAAGACTTCACCTTCCAATGCAGGGGGTGCAGGTTCGAACCTGGTCAGGGAGCTAAGATCCCATATGCCTCTCAGCCAAAAAACCAAAACATAAAACAGAAGCAATAAAGTAACAAAATCAATAAAAACTTTAAAAATTGTCCTCATCAAAGAAAAATCTTTAAAAAAAAAGCACCATCTCCAGCCCTATGACCCTAGAAGTCCCCATGTTTCTCTTGAATGCAGGCTACAGGTTTGGGGGAAGAAACAGTGGATGGGTAGGTGTCAGAAGCCCAGGAATTCAGACCAACTTTTAATACCTACCAGCTGTGTGCCCCTGATAAACAATTTATCTGGGCCTCATTTTCCTCATTCATTCATTCACTCACTCATCCATCAATATTTACTGAGTGCCTATGAGCCAGGCTCTGTTCTAGGCACTGGGAACGCAGCAGTGAACAAAACAAACTCCTTGCCCTCGTGGAACTGACATCTGCAAAACAGAACGAATGCTACATGTTCTAGAAGCTCAAGGAACCAATCAGAGTTAAGTGAAAATATTTTGAAAATTGAAGTGGTGTCTTTTTTCCTCTACCAACCAGCAAAGAGCAAACACCTGGGCAGGACTGCTGATGGCCAGATGATCCCTCTTGTGGCCATCTCCTGTGACAGCCCAGGTTCCCGGGCCTTGCTGCCACCCTACTCAGCTCAGCTTGGCTGAGAAAAGAGGGGGCAGGGAAAGCCATCTCCGAGGATTACAGAGCCTCCAGCACTCACCATTCAACTCACAGCCAAGGAGCTCAAAGCGAAGGGTGCAGCCCCGGTGGCAGATCACGGGCACCAGTCTCACATACTGCACCTCCAGAGGGGTTTCAAACAGGTTGACCTTCAGGCCGCTGTTGTCCACATTACCCATAAATATCTAGGAGAGAAGAGGCAGACTGGAGGAGTGGGTCAGTGTGGGCAGTCCCACTTCCTGGGGTGGTCTCCCCCTCCTCTTTGGGCCCAGAGGCAGAGGTGGGCTTAGCAGAGCCAGGAGGGGCTCAGCCCTTCCTCTGGCCACCTCACAGCCCTCAACACAGATTCCCTTTTTCAGATCTTCCTTGGTCACCATGGGGCCTGGGCATAAAGCCCCGTCTTTCGCACAGGGCCACCTATGATCTATAGGGTGCCTCTGTGCAAATTAGGAAAAGGTACTCCTTTCTCAAAAGACGTTTTTATAACAATTTTCCCACAGATAGAAGTACACAAACATGACGTGAATGGTGCTGACTTAGTAATGACACCAGTATACAACCTGTATGACTGTACGTGGTATCCCTGACGGCTCTGAATGCATCCCATATCCACCACTACCGCCACCCTCAACGAGTCACTGAACCTTTTTGAGTCTCACTATTCTTATCTATAAAGTGGGGCTATTACTTTTAACCACAGAGCACGGGCACAATCTGGGTTTCCCAAATTCTTCAAACCAAGATACACCTGAAAACCCACCTCATGGCCAATCACCCAGGGCACTCTCACCTCATTGGGGGCCCTCAAACGGTGCTGGAGCCCCAGGGGTTGCTGACCACAGCCCTTCTTTAGGGCTCACGACAAACCTCACCTTATCTCCTGACTCCCCTGCGCCCTGGATGAACTGGAACTTGCGCCCATTGGTGCTGTAGGCCACCTTGAAAGTCTTCAGGTACTCGGCACTGCCTGCGCGGCTAGCACCTTGCGTCACCACACCCGTCACCCGCATCTTCCGCATCAGGTTCACCTGGACCAGGACAGGAAGGACGGAACCCCCATCTCCCAGGTTCTTTTCACCGCCATCACTCCCCCAGCCCAGAAGGAGAACAACCCAAGCAGGACAAATAAGGGCGGCTTTCTCATCTGGCCCTCTCCAGGCTTTGGGCCCAGTGCTCAGGGAAGCGCACAAGAACAAGCTTCCAGAGGCCTCGTACAGTGCAAAGAGCCCCTCTACAGCCTAGCGTTCACTCCCCCTCATCCTGCCCACGCACTCCAGGCCCCCCAAAGCTGCCCTCTACTTAAAGCTACTTCACCCGTGGGAACCTGCTACCATGCTACCTAGATCCCGGTTATGAATCCTCCCGTGGTGACCCCCAAATGCAGGTGCACTCATCCCATCTTCTTCATTCCCCTCACGCTACGCACCCCTGAGCCGTCCCTTCCATACCTGGATCCAGGGGCTTCTGTCGTAGTTGCTGGAGGTCCATGCGTTGACAATGCCCGTGAGGTGCAGGCGGGCCAGATGCGGGGCCCAGCGCTGCAAACCCATGAAACCCAAGTGCATGGACGAGGCGGAGATCTGGGAGTCGGCGATAGCGCCCGTCTCCATGCCCAGCGGCGAGGTGCAGACTGAGGGGGGAGGCGGCAGTCAGAGGGCCACCCGAGCATGCGGGGCCCAGAGGACACAAGAACAAGACAGTGTGGCCTCTGCCGGGGACCCAGAGCAGAGACCATGAAGGGACAATGAAGGCCAAGGAGATACCAAGACAAGGTGCACAGTGAGGAAGAGAGGGGCCGGGCAGAGTCCTGGGGGTTGGGACCCTGGGCTGCCAGAAGGTTCTAGGGCAGGCCGGCACTCATGGTACTGCCATGACTGGCAGCTGGTGTCCCCCATCAGGCTGCAGGAGGTGATCTCGTTCTTACAGGATATGGAGCAGCAATTATTCGAGGGGGGGGGTGGGCTGCTGAGTGAATAGCAGCGTGGCCTCCTCTTCCTTCATGCCCCCGTCCCATCAGGAGGACCGCCACACCCAGCCCGGTCCCTGGTTCCCCCAGGAGGATGGCTGCGGAAGAAGCGACGCCTCAGACAGCAGTGAACATTACTCGTACTGCACATAAAGCAAGAAGCACATCTGCCTGGAGGTTTCTAGAATCCCATTGGCAGGAGTTTTCTGGATGGGGTGTGAGTGCCATTCTGTTTTCCCTCATACCCTTTGCCCCTTCTAGCTACTGGTCCTGACCCAGCCATCTGGGAAGCTGCCCCTGGCCAAGCGATGTGGTCCTTGGGGGCCGAGCCTGTGTGCTTGGGGCTCAGCTCCCAAGCAGAGAACCCGGGACAGATCCACTCTCATTCCAAAATCCCAGGCTCACACCAAGCTCAGTGTCTGACATTCTCGCAGGGAGAGTGAGGCACAAGGGAGGCCATACACCCGAGATCAGAGCCGGCCACTGGCTGAGCAGAGACCTGAAGCCAGGTCTGCTCTGCTCTGTCCTCACAGCCCCCATGCCCACACCCAGAGAGCCCCAAACGTGCATTCTTTGGGCCTGTGGGGTCCTGGTGGGCTCCAAGGAAACACACCATGTAACAGATAAGGAGGGGCTGCAAAGGTCTCTCTGGGGGTGTTCCTCCAGCTTTGTGGTCGCCTCCTGCCTTCTGCCCCGGGTGCTGGACAGACCCCAGGCCGAGAAGCAGAAGGAGGCTAGATGAGTAATCCCCACTCAGGCACACCCAGGGTTACCTGGGCTCCCAGCAGCGTAATTAGTGGGCCCACCTGCCCCCCCCCCCAGGGCTCTGTCAGCTTTGGCGACCCCTCCCCAACGCATTCCTCCACCCAGTATCTCAGACACATCGGCCTCAGCCCAGGGCCCAGGGCCCAGGCCCTCCGGGCTGTCTCCTCTAAGATGAAGGGCGACACAGGCACTTCATCTGCTCTCCCCAGGAGCCAGCTCCCACCGGGCTGGCCCTGCCCTCCCTCCTCCTCCCAGAGCCCAGCCCCACATCTGCCTACAGCAGGAGCACCTGCCCCCTGCCCGCAGGGCTCAGTGACAGAGCCACCGGACTGCAGACGTCTGGCACCGCCACCCCTACTCCCCCTACCCCTGCACCTAGACATGACCTTGCCGCCCCACAGCAAGTGAGGAAGAGTCCTGGGTTGTGGGAGGGACCCCAGCCAGGCCAGGAGGGAGACGGTGTGCACAGACAATGCTGGCCAGGTCTGCCGGGTACCTGCCCAGCACCGGTCTGTGGCCACGTGGATGACCAAGCAGGCCAGGCGGGTCAGCCCCTCTGCACACGCAGGGCCTCTGAGCGCCTGACCGTGAGGGGATGACCCAGCCTGCCCAGGCCTCTCCCTCTTCCCAGAGCTCTGTGATGAAGCCAGAGATCAGACCTGGGCCAGAACTGTCAGACCCTGAGGCTCAAACCTTATTAACTAACCTCCTGGGCCCCAAAAGATTAAGAATCTGTTGGTTTTCCCCTCTTGGTAGAAAAATGTCAAGACTTTACCCTAATGCTGTGTGTCTGATTCATGGTGACATAAAATAACACTCCCACGACCTCTGGGGTTACCACCAGCCCTCACTCCCCTGCAGAGACATCAGGCCTGGCCTGCAGTCCCAGGAGAGAGGGCCAGGCAGGAAGAAGCCTGGGGAGGGACAACAGGGTCCCCCGCCCCTCCCCCACACACCACCCCGGCCTAACTGAGGCTCTGTCCACTTCCTCAATGCACCCTGACCCAGGAATAAGGCCAGCACACTGCCTGGGCTGCCAGGACTGTGGCTCAGGGTCTGCCCCCTGGAACAGGCACCCCCAGATACTCACCAATCTCACAGTGGATGCCTGTGTAGCCATGAGGGCACTCGCAGATGTACTGGGTGAAGACATCCCCTCGGTGGAAGTCGTCAATCACCTGGCATTCGGCATCATTGTGGCAGGGATTTGGGAAACAGGGACCTGGGGAGAGGGAGGCAGGTGAGATGGGCAGGTGATCAGGAAGGAGCTGGGGACAGGCAGAAGCAGATGGGCCAAGCCCAAAAGGACCCTCCGCCCAAACTTGGCCCACTGCCCGCTTCCCCCAACCATCTCGTCCCCCCCCCCTCCCAATCTGCCCGATGGGGCCTGGGCCAGCCTGGAGCCAAGAAGGGTCACGGGTAGGTGAGTCAGCCCAAGTGAAGGAAGCACCCAGCTTTCCAAGTGGCCTGGGAGCTTCCAGGGAAAAGCTGGCGGGCAACAGGAGGGGTGCTGGGGACCAGTGTCCACTCCGGGAGGAGCTCAGCCCAGCAGCCTGGGCTGCAACTGGGAGCCAGTGGGAAGTGGCAGGTATGTCCCAGGGCGGGTACCTCTCTCAGTCTCATTGCATATGAGGCCCGTGAAGCCTTCAGGGCAGAGGCAGTGGAAGGGGGGTTTTCTGTCCTGGTCCAACAAGCAGGTCCCACCATGCAGGCACTGGCTGGAGTCACAGAAGTCACCTGCAATAACAGTTCTGAGTCAGGAACAAGTCGTTCATTGAGTAAATATCTGGGGGGCCAACTACCATGTATGTCCTGGGCCCCTGAGACAGAGAAATCAGATGCAGTCTAGGCCTCAAGAAGCCAGAGGAAAGCGGCAGACAAGTCACCACATAATGAAGAGGGGCCATGAGCTCTGACGGAAGCCTGCATGAGGGGCCAGCGGAGGATGGTTTCTGCCAGGGAGCAGGAAGTTTCAGAGGTGGGAACATTTGAGCTAGTTTAAAAGTCAGAGAGGGAGGGACTTCCCTGGCGGTCCAGTGGTTAAGACTCTGTGCTTCCAATGCAGGAGGCACAGGTTCGATCCCTGGTCAGGGAACTAAGATCCCACATGCCCTGTGGCATGGCCAAAAAAAAAAAAAAAAAAGTCAGAGTGGGAGGGTGTCAGGCTGGGGAATGAGGAAAGAACTTTCTTCAGAAAAGCAGAAGCACAGAGGACATGGTATGCTGGAGAACAGTAAGACATCGCTGAAAAGGGAGACTGGTAGGGACTCTTAAGAATGACAAGTTTAGACTTTTCAGCCTGCAGAACAAGGGCTCTTAACCTTCCTTTAGTCTCCCCACCATTGTCCACCAGGAAAAAAAAGTCAGAGATTCTCAAGCATGAGGTGGGAGTGGGGAAGCCATTTCTCAGTTGGGGATGGAGAATGTCAAGCAAAGGCCATCTGCAGAGATGTGGATGCGCTGCCCAGGGTGGGGAGGCATCCTGTAGCTACACAAAGATCCCTCTGGCTCTGTGTGGAAACAGGACGGGAGCGGGTGAGGTAGGAAACCAGGAGAGCATCAGGGAGGCTGTCACAGGCCTCCTGGTAAGACAGGAAGTCAGGCGAAGGGGTGAGGAAGAAGGACAGATTTGAGAAAAACTGGACAACGAGTAGAGGTGGGAAGAGGGCTAGAGAGGACATCACAGCTTCCGGCTGGGGCCCTGGCTGACAGATGTGCACTGTTAGCCTGTCCCCAATCCCTTGACTCGAGTGAACTTCAGCCCACTAGGTCAGCCAGGCCTGCAGAGCACCTTCTAGCTGACCTTAGCATCCCAGAAGGGCTGCCTCAGACCCCACACCCAAACCCGTCATTTGGGGTAAAACATGGGACATCTTTTTTCCTCACTGCAGAGTCAAGCCGTCCCAGGCTGGAGGCCCTCCTGAGATCCCAAAGCTCCAGAGACCAGGGCGGGGGCTCCAGGGAAGGGAACACTGTCAATGAGCAATGGAGGCCTCAGAGCTCCACCTCAGCGTGGGCCTCGGGAGCTTAAGGAGGCTCCCGATGAGCTATTAGTCACTGGCTTTAAATAGCAGGTTAATCCCCTCCCTGACCTGACAGGCAGTGGGCACTGCCACGGCAGAGGCTTGAGAATGGCCAGAGCCCTGGGCTCCCGACCAGGCAAGGTCCAACTCCCCTCCCTCCCCCTCCCAAAGTGCCCTCTCCCTGTACTGCTCCAGGGCAAAGCAGGTGAGTGGGCAAAAGGGAAAGGGAAAGGTCTCCCCTATCTGGCAGGCCCTTGACTGACTCACCTGTGCACTGCAGCTGTGGTACTTCCCCCTTCCCACAAAGCCAGGTCACCCTCCACAAAACCGCCTTTGGGATTTCAGTGTCCTACCCTCTTTGGGAGATTTCCCCAGGGACATTTTGCCAGGGCTCAGGCTCTGGGGCCAGAGAGGAGTGGCAAGGGACTTTTAAGACCCAGCCAGCACTCCATGTCTCAGGGGAGCTTGGAGAGGCCTCAGGCTTCCACTCCAAGCCTGGGGGTCAGACTGGCGCCGGACGGCACAGCCAGGGCTCATCTGGGACCCACCCACCCACCCCCAACTTGCTTCAGCCAATCCTATTTCTATGAGAAAATGATGGAGGGGGTGCCTGAAGAGTCTTTGCCATCTCCCCCCACCCCGTGGGCACCCTTTCCTCAGCCCACTGTGAAGCGAATAGGGCATCCCCATGACCACCCTGCTGGAGGCCCAGCTGCTAGCACGATGCATCCTAGGCGGGGGAGGAGGACCAAGGAAGATAAAGCAGCAGCCCAAGGCCGCAGGGGGAGGGGGGTAGTCAGGCGCCGCCACCTCAGGAGGGAGCCCTTTTCCAAGTCCCTTCCCAGGCTCCTTGCCCCCTCTTGGGTCCCAGCTGGAGGCCCTTCCATTCCACCGACTCCCCAGCCCTTCGCTTATCTGACCAGACACCTACTTTGAAGCAGAGGATAAAATTCCAGTGAACTGACCAGCCGCCAGGGCTGGGAAGGGAGTTACCAGGGAAAGTTGGCTGGAGAAGACTTATCAATACAAGAGTCCTAGAAACTTCCTGGTGGAAAGAGCGCGCGAGTCAGACACAGTTCAATGGCCTCATTTTACAGATGGGAAAAGAGAGGCCCAACACAGCGGATTCCTTTGTTCTGTGTAAGCCACATCCCTGGGGGAGGCTGGGCTGTCACCCAGTGTCCCGAGTCCCCGCCCAGCGCTCAAGCCTCTATCACCGGCCAAAAGCCCTCCGGCGCGGAGACAGCAGGAGAGGCCGAGAGCATCCCCGCCTCCCTCCCGGGCGCAGCCGGAGAGGTCGCCCCTCCGCTTGGCGCCGGCTCTTTGACCAAGTTTGTAAACAGTGGAAGTAGAGGGAGGGCGCGGCGGCGAACTTCCGAGCGGCGCGGAGAGGAGGGGCGAGGGCGAGAGGGCGGCGCGATCGACTCACCGGAGAAGGCGAAGAGCCCCGAGGCGCAGAGGAGCGCGCCGCAGAGCGCGGCCAGCACACGGGGGCACGGCATGGTGTGGAGATGCGGGCCCGAAACCCGGCGCTCGGGCTGTTCAGACCCGGCGGTTCTCACTCCTTCTCCTGGACGGGAATAAATCAGGCAGCGCAGCACCTCCCACTGGGCCACGTGCTCCGCCCAGGCCCGCCAGAGGCGGACTCGGGGCGGGACTTCGCGGCTGGGAGGGGATGGGGGGGAACCGAGGGCTCCGCGGCCACCCACTCCAGCTCCGGCCACGCCCGGCATCCCGCGTGGTGTTGGTGGTGACCAGGCCCTGAGTCCTGAGTCGACTGGGCTAGAAAGGGCTCAGAAGGAATTGTTTGTTCTTTGCTTTTTGATTTTTTAACTGTTGGCTTCAGAAAATATGCTAAACCTTATTCATAATAAGAAAAATGCAAATTACGAGTACCATGTTTCAGTTATCAGATTGGCAAGTATCAAATTATTAGCGCACTGTTAGTGCGAGGCTACGGGAACAGGCTCAAGGGAGAAAATGTAAACTGGTTCAAGTTATCAAGAGAGCTGTGTGGTATTATCTATGAAAATGACAAGTGCTGAGACAGTAAGACCTAGCAGTTCCACTTACAGGAATTCACTCTACCAAAACTCACACGTATAAAATGCCGATATCATAGTATATCATAGCGGCATCCTTTGAAATGGTAAGAGACTAAAAAAAAAAAAAAAGGAATCAGCATACTTTTTCTGTAAAGGGCCACATAGAAAATACTTGAGGATTTTCAGGCCATAAAGTCTCTGGGGCAACTATTCACCTCGGCCCTTGTAGCAGGAAAGCACCTCAATATTCCAGGAAATGAGCATAGCAGTTGCTCACGGGGAAGGTAAGCAGGGTGTCAGGGTGGGAAGAGACTTGCTTGTCATGGTTGACTCTTTCCTAAATGATTCTTTTTTATCGTGTGCAGGTATTACATATTTACAAAAAATAATAATAATTTTAATAATAGTGTTCTAGTCAGACTAGACACAGGAAAAAGAAAAAAAAAAAGAGCAGCCAGATATCTCCCCTACCAGGTATGTTGATACCTAAGTTGGGACTAGAGTCAGACATAACTACTGGCAGGAGTCCCTTCTTAAAACTATTCAGAAGGAAAATCACTACCTATGATCAACTCAATAGCCACAGAAAACGCATTTGGTAAAAAACCCCTTCATGATAAAACAATCAACAAACCAGGAGTAAAAGGGAGCTTTCTCACCTGATATGGAATATCTATGAAAAACTCACAACTAATATCATGCTTAATGGTGAAAGACTGAATGTTTCCCCTACAATCAGCAACAAGATAAAGAGATCTGCTCTCACCCCTTCTATTCAACACTGCAATGAACGTTCTAGCCAGGACAATTAGGCAAGAAGTAGAAATAAAAGACATCGAGGTTGGAAAGGAAGAAGTAACATTATCTCTGTCTGTATTCACAGATGACACACTCATATATAGAAAAATCTAAAGAATCCACACACCAAAAAAAAAAAAAGTCTATTAAAACCAATAAATGAGTTGAGCGAGGTCACAGGATACAAGGTTAGTGTACAAAAATCTTGTGTAGTTTTTACACGGGAAATGAACAATACAAAAATGTGATTAGAGTTCAGTGGGATGGTATCTCCTTGGCCTGAATACTTTCTTACCCAGTACTAGATAATTTCAGGTCTTAGTTAGTGCTGCAAAGACAACACAACAATATGATGTGATTTGAATAAGGAGGAGGAAAGGGGGACATGTTTAAACAGGGTGGCCCAGAAAGGCCTCTTTAAAAAGGTAATTTTCACACTGACCCTGAATAAGAAGCCAGCCTTAGAAGGATCTGAGGAAGCAAAAGCTCTGAGAAAGGAACAGAACCGAGAGCTCAGAAATTGACCACAATGTATACACCGATATGGTCAACTGAATTTTGACAAAGGTGCCATGGCAATACAATGGAAAAAGGATGGTTCTTTCAATTAATGGTACTGGAAGAATCAGATGTCTATATGCCAAAAAAAATAATAAAAACAGAGTTAAACTTCACATCTTATACAAAATTTAACTCAAAATGGATCATAGACCTAACTCTAAAATGGAAAACTATAAAACTTCTAGAAGAAAGTCTGCATGACTTCTGTTTGGGTGATGAGCTTGAAATGCAATACTAAAAGCAGGATCCATGAAAGAAAAATTGATAAGTTGGACTTTATCAAAAGTAAACAGTTTGCTCTGTGAAAACACTGTTAAGAGAATTAAAGACAAGCCTCACACTAAGAAAACATTTGCAAATCACATATGTTGTAAAGAACATGTATCCAGAATAAAGAACTGTTAAAACTCAAAAATAAGAAAACACACCATCCAGCTTTTTAAATGGGCAAAAAATCTAAACTGACAAAGGAGATAAATGGATGGTAAATAAGCATACGAAGAGATGCTCAACATAATTTTTCACTAAGAAAATAAAAATGCAAACAACCATTTAATACCACTGCAGACCTACTGGAATGGCTAAAATCCAACAAAACTTCATCATACCAAATGCTGACAATGATGCAGAGCAATAGGAACTCTCATTCACTGCCCACGAGGATGCAAGATGGTACAGCCATTTTGGAAGACAGTTTGGTGGTTTCTTATAAAGTTTAATATAGACTTACCACATGACCCAGGAGCAGTTACACTCTAGATGCTTACCCAAGTGAATTAAAACATATGTCAACATGAAAACCTGTACACAAATGTTTACAGCAGCTTCATTCATAGTCATCAAAAACTGGAAGCCACCAAGATGTCCTTCAATAGGTGAATTGGCAAACTGTGGTGTAACCATATAGTATGGAATAGTATCTGTGATAAAAAGTACTGAGATATTGATTCACACGACAACACGGATGAATCTTAAACGCATTTTGCTAAGATAGAGAAGACAGACCAAAAAAGCTGAATGTTATATGATTTCATTCACATAACGTTCTGGGAAAAGTAAAACTATAGGGATGAAAAATGGATGAGTGGTTGCCAGGGGTTTGGGGAAGCAGGAGTGGTTAACTGCAAAAGGGAAGTGTGGGGGAGTTTTTAGGTGATGGAATATTCTGTATAATACTAGGATGGTAGATACATGATGCTACCCAACTGCCAAATCCATAGACACTATAGCACAAAGAGTGAAATTTAACATATGCAAATTTTAAAAAATCAACCGGGATGCTGGGGGGCACCAGATTGTGACAAAAGAATCTAACTTTATTGCAAATGTATGACAAAACGTCAGTGCGAGTTGTTGTTATATGAGGAGAGAAGTGGAGTGGAGAGGAACTGACCTAAGTAACTTTGGAAAACAGTGTTTTGACTGGAAACTATAAGGCTAAAGACAAACGGAACTGTACATAATCCCTGAAACCTAGTCAGTAAAGTCAATAAAAGTCACTAAAATTGTTTTTCATGGGGATTCTGGTTAACACGCGCATGTATGCTGGGGCTTAAACAAGTAAGTAAATGGATGGTTGATGGTAGGAGTCAGACTTCTCACTGTTGGAGAAGGAAGTTATAGATAAGCAAGGGAGGAGGCTGGAATAATCCACATGGTACTACATTAATCAGAGATACCAGTAGGACTTCGTGTTTAACTTAACCTAGATACAGACGGGTAGGTACAGAAATTATTATAGATATGTGTGTATACAAGGGTTATAATACATATGTTTATTTCCTAGCTCTGTCTGCTGAGAGGGACTAGAAACAGTGACACCCCAGTAGCAATGAGCACCTCAGTGCTCAGACCTTGGTCTCCAATACCATTCGCCAATAAAAGGGATGAGAGTTCCTTGGAGAAATGGCTGTTTCTAGGACAGGGAGAATGTAAGATGAGCCTGGAGCATCCAGAAAGTGCTCAAATGCTCTCCAATGACAGCAGCTATGTATGCATTGGGAGGCAGATTGGTGTTGTAGGCAGTGGGCTCCCTGTGACTGGAGAGATTTAAGCAAAGGGCATGTGTCAGGGGGACAGTGTTTGAGAGGCACAGTGAGGACAGGTGATCTCTGAAGTCTACGTTCTCTCAGAGATGCTGGTTTACAATTACGTATTTGTCAACACTGCCCAACTCCATCCAGGTGGAGAGGAAGGAAGAGTTTGCCTGGTCCAGCCCCTCTTCTTCTGCTCTCCAGCATCTGTGAATGCAGGCATCACATGGGCTGGAGCAGAATAGCACAGCAGTCCCATCCTCACACTCTCCAAATGCACACCCCCTTTCCAAGACCACATGCTCAAAGCACACATCATGATCTATGAGCAAATATCTCAGCCCAGGGAATGAACAACCTCCTTTTGTTTTTAAGCCAAAGGCCAAGGGCCAGGGGCCAGCGCTGGAGAATAAATATGCTTTCAGTTTAAAAATGTAAAAGTGTTTTCTCTCTGAAACCAAATGGGTGGGCCAAATTCTGAGGTTCCTTTATGTGATTTTCCTCACTTCTGTTGGGACTTCTGTTGACCACTGTGCTCACTAATTTCCCTGGTGACTTCCTCCACCCTAACTAATTTCCCCTTCTCTGAACTCCTGAAGCTCCGACGCTCAGAGCAGCCAATGGTCTCCTGTGCACAGTTGAGTGGCGCCCTGTGATGCCTCCCCACCTGGTTTGTCTGCTCCTCTGAGACGGGCAGTTGGGTGTTTTACAGAAGATTTAGACCTGGGACCTGGATTTGAGCCCCAGCTTCCCATCTTAGCTGCCTGGTGACTCTACCAAGCTGCTAATCAGGCACATTTATTTTCTTCATTCAAAGTTTGCTTCCTTTCCTCCCTCCCAGGAGGTCAGTGGCATGAAAGGAAGTTGGCTTGCTGGTCCAGAGCAGTTCTACGAGTGAGCATCTTGTGTGGAAAAGAAATACACCCACACCGGGGTTGGGGATTTGGTCTGCAGAGCAGAAAGGACGTGGAAGAAATGCCTTGGAAAGATCTATTTTTAAAGGGCTTTGCTCAAAGCCAGCCGGACATCTGGATAACCCATCTCTTGCCTGCGTCCAGAGCAAGGCCATTTCCGGAAGAATATCAAGTCCTTTCTTGGAAATCAACCCAGGGATGGTTGAAGCCAGAGCCCCAGGTTGGGCAGGGTCAAGGGGTGGTTAGTAAAGCACAGGCCCAGGAGGGTTTGTCACGGGCTAACCTCACCCCCACCCCCCACCCCCAAGCAACACTCTCTCATCCTCCAGCTGAAAGGACCTCCCTTTAAGGGTAGGGATTCCTTGTCTCTGACCTGTCTTCTTTCTCCTACTGCTGCCCCCTTTTCAAGTCAGCAGCCCCAGGAGAATTTGTCAGACACTCATTTTGCCATTTCTTCCAAGAAAAAGTCAACCCTCTTGTTAAAAAAAATGAGACAACAGGTCCAAAATGGAATCACTTGTGTTAAAGCCCCATTTTAGCAAACCAAGACTTAATACCTAACCTAACTGCAGTTACAACCTCCCCCAGGAATGTAATCTTTAACCAACCTGAAATTACCTGGTCAGCACTAATGAGATATTCCGTTCCCCTTAGGAGGGCAACCTTGCCTGAAACAATGCATTTTTTGCTAATAATTTCCTTTTTCTGCCCCCTCTCTGCCTTTAAAAATCTTTCCTTTTCTCCAGCTCAGCAGAGCTCCTTTCTACTTGCTACCTGGGATGCTGCCCAATTTATGAATCGTTCAATAAAGCTAATTAGATCTTTAAAATTTACTTGGTTGAGTTTTGTTATTTAACTCTCAATGAACTGAGTAGCAGACTTAAAATTTCTGATTGCTTGCTCCAAACCTACTACTCTGTAGCTCTGGCCCCAAAACCTCTTAGCACTCAACTCCCAAGTCCTAGCAGATGTCAGATGAACTTTTGTAAAGTTGCCAAGTGAAGAAGTTGGCCTACCCAGTCTTTGCCAGATTCTAAGTATGCTGCTGAGCCCAGAGGGACCCCAGCTTGGCTGTATGGGGCAACCTTCTCACCAGAGAGGGGAATTTGGACCACACCTCCTGCCCCAATCCCCGGTGTCACACGTGCTTTGCCACCAATCAACATCCTCCCTACCTAATCCCTACTGTGTTCATTCAGTCATTCAAAAATATTTATTGAGCAACTGCGAAGCCAGGTGGTGTGAGGGCCCATTCAGAACCTCAGAGTTGGTATAGAGATTATTTTAAGCTGAAGACATCTGAAACTCAGTAGATGCAGAAAGAAGCCTTCTTGGAGCTTCCCGATATGACTAAAAGCAGAAAATTTTGAGAAATGAGGATTGCCATAAATGCCCTCTTTGGGGTGGGTCTGCTCCCAGGAAGAGACCAAGAGTAAACCTACCATAAACCCCTCTCTGGAGGAGTTTTAGGGCTCTGAAGAAGACAGAAAGACCACTCACACCTTTCCAGACAATATTATCACCAACATTCTTATGTCCCCTTAGTTCTCCTAGAGAAACCTATTCCTTCCATAGAAGCCTTTTCTCCCTCTACCCTTTCCCCTGCTAAGTTAATACACAACCCCTAATTGTAACCCCCCTTTGAGTTACTCACCACTGAGCACTCCTGTGTGTAAATAAATTCTTGTTAATCTGTCTTTTGTCAGTTTAATTCACAGGCCCTCAGAAACAGATCATAAGAGGATAGAGGAAAAGTTTTTTTCCTTGTCATCAATGGTTTGTAATGAATCTTGTTTTACCCTCCAGTTCTCAACAAGACCTAGAGCTCCTAAAGCCCTTACCTAGCACTGCCAATCTCTTGATCCTAAAACATTAAATCCTTCTCAGGGGACCCTTGTGGGGGTGTGTGTGTGTGCCAGTTCCTAGCCTTGCACCCCTCCCACCCTCACTCTCCAAGTGTTTGCTAACCTCAGCTGAGGAACTCCCTGAGACACAGACCTGGAGCCGGAATCTACTCCTTCCCCAGCATTTCCACAGGTCTAAGCTATTTGTCTTTCTAGAATTAAGATTCTAGAGTCTATTTGTCTTTCTAGAATCTAGAATACTGATTAATGCCCTGGGGACTCCTGACAGTGTGGTGGCCTTTGGCTGGGGAAGATTTGGCCCACCAAGCCCAGACCCCTTCAAGGTCTCACGAGCAAGGCGATTTGCAGAAAAGCCCCTTCATTTTCCCATTAATCCAGTGCATCATTGCTGAATCAGATACTCCCAGGTTTCCAAAGGGCAAACATTCGTTCTCAGAAATAGCACCACCCAACCCTTAAGGAGGACAAAACAATGTCCCTAAGGACCCTCAGATACTGAGTTAGAACTTCACACCACCCCGCCCCGAGCCCCTTGGGCTGCCAGGATGCGAAAGCAAGCGTCCCAGCCAGAACAGACTCCTTAAAGGCTGCACTCAGCTACACACACAAAGAGCCGGCTGGAGCTCTGAAGTGACCGCTTGTAAAGGCGCAATTGCATCCCTAACGGAGGGTGGCCCTCCTCCTCCTTCGTCCCTCTATCTCGGGGGTGGAGGGGGCGGTAGGGGGGAGATCGTTCTTCCGGTGATCTTTGTGTTTGGGAATGTAAAGCTGAGATGTCCTAAGGCATCCAGGAAGTTGGCAATAAAGCTCCTGAGAGCCATTTGATCCATACAGATAGATGTGAAAATCATCAGCTCTAAGGTGGCAACCCAGGATGTGAAAATGCAGATGTTCACTTGGGGGCAGATGCAGGAAGAAGGCAGAACCTGCGTGCTTTCACCTGCCCAGCTCTGCAAAGATGCTCTCCCTCACCTCAGCCCAGCTTCCCCAGATACTTGGAGAAGAAGGGGCAGGAGGAAATTAAGAGGTTTTGAGTGCCTGCTGGCCCCAAGGCAACATTAGCAGACGAGAAGGCCATGGAATTCTGAGTCCTCCAAAGTGAGATGGAACCTGTGGCTCTGCCATTTTTGTGGTGGGGTAACCAGGACCAGCTACATGATGCGCGGGGTCTAGTAGCCTGCAGGAGGCCCCGTCAGATTCATCAAGGTGAGAGTCAGCTGTTTAGGCAGACCTTTCGCATCACCTCTAAACTTGACTTTGCTGCCTTATTATATTTACTAAAAGATCTCTTTTCTACTAGGAGGGGAGGGACTCCTCAAATTACTAGCCACAGTTGATCCAGATTACTTATCCACCCTTGCAAAGTGGCCCTGGAAAGTTACAGATGATTCACTGAATTCTCCATCCTCACGCAGAGCATTTAGTAACTGCCAGGCTGGTGCTGAGTGCCAAAGGGACATAAAGGTGACCAGAAGGGGCTCAAAGCCAAGTGGGAAAGCAAGCTTATCCAAGGCTAACAAGGCAGATGGAGACAGGGACCCCGTGACACACTCTAGCAAAGACCACGGTGGCTCTCAGAGACCGGACAAACAGCTGGAATCGCACACCGCACACTCCATGCCTGTCTCCATAAGGCCTCCCGGCTGCAGCTCTAAAGCCTTTCAACGCCAGGGATCTCAGCAGAACTCTGAGAACCCATTTCCTCTTTGAAGTAGCAAGTGGATGCCCACTAGTTGCCAGACCTCCCTGATGAATGTGGAGGGAGGAGTGTCTCAAAGCCCTCCCCCTTCAGCCTTAGCACTGGCACCTGGCTCCTGTGTCCTCAGAGTGACAGTCCCCAGATGGCTTCCCCAGCACTTCCGAGAGAATTCTTGCAAACCTGCTGTCCTGCCATCCCCCATCCCCGCACCAGAGAATCGACAGGCTCTTTCTTGCCCACACCAATCACCCTGACCATTTTCCCCACTGCTGCTACTGAAATCTCCCGCCTGCGTGACCTCAAGCTGCCACCAGCAGCCCCTTGAAGTGGGCTCGGACCACATCGTGCTGCTCAGTTGTCAGGGGGCAGGCCCTATACTCCAAACACTGGATGCCCCTCCTTGCCATCCCTCAAAGGACAGACTCACTGCTGAAGACGCCTAGTGGTATGTCTCCCTAATGCCAGTTTAAGGGCTCGCTTCCCCCGGGGGCGAGTGTGGGCCCCAGGCAACACAAAGCCCTCTCCTCTCCCCACCCTCCAGCAGGCCCCCTATTTCTGCTCTTCCAGCCAAACTTCCCCCATAGAGACTCGGGCTGTGGCCTGCCCCCGTCCCCGCTTCATCTGGCCTCCCCCGCAGCCATCAGATCTCCTCATTGTGCCCATTTCACAGTTGGGAGGACAACCCAGACAGACCTCCCACCTGCTGTTTGCTTGGGCACACAGCTGCGGGTGTTTTGCTTGGAAGCCCAGGCTCTGAGGGCAAAAAGAATAGATCCTGGTTTGCGACATTGGCTCTCCTGGGAAGAAACCTCATCAGAACCGTCAGCGGTGGGCAGCTCCCAGCCTCCAGCCCGGCCAAGCTCCCTCAGCCAGCGAGCTTGGACGGGAGCAGGCTCCCTGGGAAGCAAGTGCACCGGAAGGAAGCCGCTGCAGCCTCCCAGGGGACCTTTCAGACTGAGTGTTGTTGAGGAGCAGAGGGCCTGGGGGACAGCAGGTGACAGAGAGGCCACCAATGGGGCTCTTTGTAGGGAAAAGCAGAGAAACACACTTAACTACCAACGACATTTCCTCATCAGCCAGGCTATCCAGCTCTCTCTGGCCTCCTACCCCCATGCTAACCCCAGAAGTCCGCTTGGCGCAGACCATGGGCACGGAGAGTTCCTTCCCAGCACAGCAATTAGATCCAGACATGGAGCAGATGCACATTCCCAGGGAGGCCAGGTCCCCAGGCCTTGGCAGGGATCCCCGTGGCTGCCCATCGCCGGCAAGGCCATCAAAAGGAGGTAAGGCGTGGGAGCCGGGCCCTTGGAGGGACCACCACAGGACCCGCCGAACTGCCATCAGGTCTTGGCAGGAAGAGAAAACGTTTTTGCTCTTATAGAGAGCAGAGAGAAAGGCAGCGTGGCCGGACAGGCCAACTTCTGCCAGTCTTCAGGGGGAGGAGAACAAAACCCTTTTATCTCCAGGTCCTAGAACCTTCTGCCAGGCTGGGCCACTGGTTGGTTCTTTCCCAGCTCTCTTGGCACCGGGACGTATGGCAGTCAGAGCTGCCCAGGCCCATTGAGGAAAAGCCCTGAATAGGCACACCCAGGAGGCCCAGGCCAGTGGATGCTCCCTCCCAGAATCAGCACAGGCTTTGCATTCAAAGAGACCTGATTAGCCATCCAGGCTCCGTAACCCCGGGAATCTCAGGGTCCTCTCATTTAAAATAATGAGGGGAGGGTATATTGCAAAGTAAAGGAGGCGAGGTGCAGACTGCATGGCTAGTGTGACACCACTGGAGAAGGCAGGGGAGGGGACATGATATTTACACACGTTTGCTTGTGTGTGCATGAAGTGACTCTGGAAGGATAAACAAAAAGTTGCTGCCAGGAAAGGAAATTGGGTGGCTGAGGATCAGGGGAGGGAGGGAGACTTTTCAGAGTGTACTTTTTGGAACTTTAAAGTTTTGAATTGTTTCAATTACTATATATTAAAAAATAGAATTTGAATTAGAAAACAACACCCAAGCAGTGAGTACCTCGCTGGATTGCTGTGAGGATAAAGTGAGTTAACATAAATAAAATGCCAGCAGGATGCCCAGTGCGTGACAGGAAGTGGTGTTAAGAGTGTGGGGTTTACAAAGCACATGCACGCACACACACACGCATGTGCACTGGCTCGCACTGCTGAACAAGGAACGGTGCAGAGCAGGCACGGGTGGGACCCTGAGGTCCAGAAGGGACCTGTCCAAGGTCTCACAGCTAAAAGTGATAGATGGCAGTTCTTGGACTGGAATCCTGTTCCCAGGGGCCTTGGGAACCTTTGTAGAAACTAGAAAAACTATTAAGATCTTTGGAGACACCGGCACCAAGTAAAAGTCAGACCCTTCCATGATGACCTGGCTTTCAAGGTCGGCCTTCAGAAGAGCAAGGGGCCCAGACCCTGGCTGAACAAGGCAGGACTTTGGGCTGGGGCCTAACGGCAATGAGGTTGGATCCAGAATCTAGCCTCCTGACAGACCAGGTTCACCCCAGAGGCCCATTTGCAGAGGGAACACATTTCTATCTGTGGTTTCTCCTCCCAACTCCAAGCTCGGCATCAGCTGGAGATGAACCTTTTCAAAATGCCCACACTCCCTTCCCCACTTCTCCACTGACATTGCATGCCCAGTTAGTTCTAGCCATTCAGCTGTGCCTTGGGGACATCAAGAGGTCTAAGGCACCTCTTAGAGCTTCTAGCTTAATCTGAAGATAGGTCAGGAACAAAGAGGTTAAACGCAGACTAGTATATGTTCTTGGAGTCCTGGCCCTGCCGCTTCCCAGTTATGTGGCCTCAAGTCAGATACTACACTGCTTTCACCTTCCGCTTCCTTGTCTGGAAAATGGATTTGATAAAAGCAGCTGCCTGGCTTGTTTTGAGGATTAAATGAGATAATCCATAGAAGGCATGTAAACTGTCCAGAGGAAGCACCTGACCCATAGCTCTATCAGCTACTATTGTTTCGCAAGAGAGAAGGGGAGAAGAGGCATTTCAAGACAGAGAGGACCAAAGGTTGGATGAGTGGTGTAAGTCTATACTGTATAGTTGGGATTCCCAGGGGTGATCTAGCCCCATGAGGAAGTAGATCTTAAATTGAGCCTTGAAGCAGAGAAAAAAAGGAGAGAGGCTTCCACAAAGGAGGATCAGTGACAGCAAAGATATGAGTTGAGAATGAGTTTGGTGTATTCGGCTGGGGAGACCAAGGCAGCAGGCTCTGTCTTTGGGGAATTGGCCCCTCATCCTCCAGATGAGAGTACTGGGGTCTAAAGCCAGCCTCTGCAGTCCTCCCCTAGCAGCATCCAGGATGGGCCAGAGGTCACCCAGAATTCTTGCTCGCAACTCATTGGTGTCAGTTTACCTCTTCCCTTTGGGTCCAGCTACTCAAATTCAGAGTCAGGATGTTCCATTCCCACTCCTGGGCAAGACCAAGGCAATGGGTTCAGGTGGCCTGATCCTGTGCCCACTGCCCTCGCATTGACTCTACCCCACACAGGAGCATGGCTTCACAGTGATCAGACTCTTCCCTGGTTGGGCAGTCAATAAAACTGAACAACATCTTTTCACAAGAATTACATGCTTCTTATCAGGACTTTAGAAAATACAGAAGCATTTTAAGAAGGAAGGAAACAATATCTTAATCCTCTAACCCAGAAGGAACCACATCATCATTCGGCCACCTGTGTTCTTTTTATCTTTGTCCTATGGATGCAATTTTGACAAAGTTAGAAATTGTGCCATGTGTGATAGGCAGCCTTCTAAAATGGCCCTCATTGACCCCCACCTCTGGGTGGTCACACCCTGTGTAATCTCCTCCGCTTGGGTGTGCACTGGATCTGGTGACTTGCTTATAATGAATATAGTATGACAAAAGGGATAGAATGTCATTTTCTTTTTATTTATTTATTTATTTATTTATTTATTTATTTATTTTACTTTGGCTGCACCACTCGGCTTGTGGGATCTCAGCTCCCCAACCAGGGATTGAACCCACACCTCAGCAGTGAAAGCATGGAGTCCTAACCACTGCACCGCCAGGGAATTCCCAGAATGTCATTTTCCAGATTAGGTTATAAAGGACTGAATTGCATCTTGCTGGCATTCTCTCTCTCTGGCTCTTCTCATATGCTTGCCCTGATAGAGAGGGCCACCCAGCAAGGAACTGAGGGCAGCCTCATCCCAACAGCCTTGAGGTCCTGAATCCTGCCGACAGCCATGTGAGTGAGCTTGGAAGCAGATCCTGCCACGGTTGAGTCTTTGGATGAGACCACAGCCCTGATTGACACTTTGTAGCTTCTTAAGAAACTCAGAAGCAGAGGACACAGCTAAGCTGTGCTCAGATTCCCAACCCACACAAACTGTGGGATAATAAATGTTTGTGTTGTTTTAAGCCACAATGTTTTATAATAATGTGTTATGCCTTGATACATAACTAATAAACTACCTATATAATTTTATAAACTATTTTTAAAGCCTAAACTAATGATGTAAGTATTCTCCTATGTTATCATAACTCTGTAAACATCACATCTGCTTGTTGTCCAATTCTTCATCCATGATTTGTTTAACCATTCTGCTATTGTGGAACATTTGAATTATTTTCCAGTTTTTACTCTGTAGTTGACATTTTTATGCATAAAGCATCATCCTTAAGATGATTTCTTCAGAGCAGATTACCATAAGAATGATTGGGTCAAAGAGTATGACACAGGGGCTTCCCTGGTGGCGCAGTGGTTGAGAGTCCGCCTGCCGATGCAGGGGACACGGGTTCGTGCCCCGGTCCGGGAAGGTCGCACATGCCGCGGAACGGCTGGGCCCGCGAGCCATGGCCGCTGAGCCTGCGCGTCCGGAGCCTGTGCTCTGCAACGGGAGAGGCCGCAACAGTGAGAGGCCCGCGTACCGCAAAAAAAAAAAAAAAAAAAAAAAAAAGTATGACACAAGGACTTCCCTGGCGGTCCAGTGGTTAAGACTTCATCTTCCAGTGCAGTGGGTGATGGTTCGATCTCTGGTTGGGGAGCTAAGATCCGACATACCTCATGCCCAAAAAAGAAAAATAAAACATAAAACAGAAGCAATATTGTAACAAATTCAATAAAGACTTTAAAAATGGTCCACATCAAAAAACAAAATCTTAAAAACTAAAAAGAATATGATACATATCGTTTAACAAGATGAGTTCTGATAAACTCACCACCCTATCTCTTTAAGGTACAGTTTATTCTCTTTTAAACCCTGGATCTTGACAAAGTTGCTGTAAGTTCAGGCTGAGACCCAAGGTTTTGGCTGGGGTTACAAGTTAAGGTCTTAGAGAAGCCATAAAACAAGAGGTTCAGGTTCAGTTGTTGTTTTGTTTTGTTTTTCAAGAGCACTTGGTACTGAAGATGACCCAAGGTCACCTTCTAGGTTCTGTTTACCACAAACTCCTGCTGTATGTCTCAGCAAACCAGTCTCTTAGGGTTCCCATCTACTGCTGTGTGACCTCGGGCAAATTACTTAACCTCTCTGTGCCTCAATGTCAGATACAAAAGTGGGGAGTAAAAATAACTTGTACATCACAGGGTTGTTGTGAGAATTAAATGATTTAAAATATGTAAAGTGCTTAGAACAGTACTGGCACATACTCGATGCTACGTGTGTGTGTTCTCATTTGCAGGGAAGCGCAGTGTGATGGTGAAGAGTCAGGCAGAGCTGGCTTTATATTCCCCCTTTGCTGATTACAGGCTGTGTGACCTTGGGCAAATAGCCTCTTGTAGATTTAATTTCTGCATTTGCAAAGCTAACGAAGCTTTGCGACCCTTCATTTGTCAAGGTTCTGGACCTAATTTTGTATTTATTATTATATAATTGCAATTTAAGTTTTTTAAAGAGGGCCCCCCAATTTTATAAGCTTCAGAGCCTCACAAACCTGGATCCATGCCTAAGAAGAGCAACAAAGTAATAGCTTGCACAGCATGGGGTGGTCACAAAGATTAACAAGGTAATGTATTAAATGACTTAAAATCAAGCCTGACAATAGAAAGCCCTGACTGTGTGTAGCAGCTGCTTCCAATTTCCATTTGGAAATTCCTTGAATGTCAGCCTCGTCCTCCCCCAAGAACAAAGCCACCACAACTGAACACAGCTGGAGGCCGCATTTCCGGCGTGGCCTGCCAAGAAGATGAGCAGACAAGAGTGAGGTCCCTGAATCAGCCGGCCTCGGGCGTACCAGGTCAGAACTCACCCTCTGTCCCTGGGCAGTGTGGGCTGAATGTCCTCACTGTCCCAAAGGCCCTCAAAGCAGCAGCCCCAGACCTGGGCCCTGATAGAAGAGCTCCTCGGAGCATCTCCCTGTGACCAGATGTTCCGTGATGCTGGGGGACCTGACCCGAGTCCAGAGGTCGACTGAAATTCTGGGTCAATCCCTGGTTCCCTGGGAAGGGGTGTCCTCTGCGGATAGAAGCGTGGGCCACCACATCCTTTCCAAAGCTGCAGAGCCCTCCCTAGTCTCAAAGTAAGGCCCGAAGGGGTCTGTGGCCCAGCACATCCTGGACTGCAGTTCACACCACCTAGCAAACAAGATCATAGCTAACCCTTATATAATAGTCGCTAACTCACCGAGCACTTAGCAAGAGTTCTGTTTTTTAAGTGTGGTATTAGTTTCCTGTGACTGCACAAATAAATAAATATAAATAACAAGCCACAAACTTGGTGGTTTAAAACGACAGAAATTTATTCTCTCACAGTTCTGGAAGCCAGAATGCAAAATCAAGGTGTTGGTTGGGCCACGCTCCCTCCAAAGGCTCAAGGTTGAGAGTGCATCCTCCCCTCTCCCGGCTTCTGATGGCTCCAGGCATTCCTTGGGTTGTGGCTGCATCACTGCAAGCTCTGCCTCCATGTTCACATGGCTTTTTCCCTGTGTGTTGCTGCCTCTCCTGTCTCTTATAAGGACACTTGTTATTGGATTTAGGGCCCCTGTGGATAATCAGGGATGATCTCATCTTAAGATCCTTACCTTAAATACATCTGCAAAGACCCTTTTTCCAAATAAGGTCACATTCACAGGTTCTGGGGGTTAGGACGTGCACATGTATATTACATGTATTAAGGCTTATCAACCTCACGACAACCCTGTGAAGATGTGCTTATTTTTCTAGATGGAGAACACAGGCACAGACAGTTTAAGGAAGCTGACCCAGATCACACAGCTAGGAGGTGGTGCAGACCACATTTGAACCCAGATGTTAGCAATCACTATACTATGTTACCTCTCCTGTAGGTCCCAGGACCTCAGACACATGATCCTCCGACAGTGATTGAGGGGCAGGGACATAGTAAGCCAAAGCTTGTGAAATAACCTCGCAACCCCATACACACCTAGCCATTTTTATTGAACAACTGAAGTCATATTAAAATGGACAATGTAGGTAGCCATGGGCAGGGGTTCAAATAAAAGGGTAAGTGTCCTTTCATTCACATTTTTTATCCAGAACAGTGCCTAGAATATAATAAGCACTAAATGCATGCTAGCTGTTACCATTATTGTTGTCCAAACTCCCAGGAGCCAGAGGCAGGCCCATGGGGGAGATAGTCTCTTACTGGCCTGTGACTGCACAAATAAATAAATAAAAATAACAAGCCACAAACTTGGTGGTTTAAAACAACAGAAATTTATGCATACTGCATACTCTGCTAGCAGTATGACCTGGCACCCCTGTCCTGACACATGGCTTGGTATCACTCTACATGTATTCTGTGGGGAACTGACATTAAAATTAGGATTCGAACTACATATCAAAAATCGAACCAGGATTCTTCAATAAATTAAGCTGAGAAATATCATACAATCCAGCAATCCCACTCCTAGATATATTCCCCAAAGAATGGAAAACAGGTATTCAAACAAAGACACGTACACAGATGTTCATAGCAGCACTATTCACCATAGAGGTGGAATACAGCCCAACTGTTTATCACCTGATAAATGTATAAACAAAATGTGGTATATTCACGCAATGGAACATTATTCAGCGATAAAAGGAAGTGTAGTACTGATACACGCTGAAACATAGATGACCCTTAGAAATACTATGCTAAGTGAAAGAAGCCAGTCGCGAGTAGCCACGTATTGTATGAGTCTGTTTATATGAAATATCCAGAACAGGAAAATCCACAGAGAAAAAGAGCAGATGAGTGGTTGTCAGGGACTAGGGGACAGGGGAATGAGGAGTGGCTCCTTAAGAGATAAAATGTTTCCATTCGGAGTGAAGAAATGTTCTGGAACTAGACAGTGGTGATGGTTGCACAACATTGTGAATGTACTAACTCCTACCGAGCTGAACACCTTAAAATAGCGAATCTTATGTTATGCATATTGTACCAAAACAAACAAAAAATATCAAACCAGAATCACAATTCTGCTCCTTCAACTCAGAAGTGTAATTGGTGGCTATGCCTTTCCAAGCCTAGATGACAGGACCCTACCTTGCTTTTCTTTTTTGTAAACATCCAAATGACTTATTTTTCTTTTCTTTTTCTTTCTTTTCTTTTTTAAGAAAGTCATGGAACGAAGAACCAAAGAAGGTCAGTGTCACTCATAGTAAAACCCCTGGTGATAACACAAGACAATAATGAGGAGGTTTGAGAGCAGAAGTAAACAACAGTAAAAGGAACAATGGCTGATGGAATGTGGGAGGGGAGGACGCAGGAGAGGGGCGGCCCAACAGCAAGTCAGCCTGGAGGCTCAGCATCCCTCCACCCGCGGGCCCCTAGTGGAGGCTGGGCTCACAAGAGGGACACGCCTGGTAAACTAGTCAGGATCCAAGGGTCCCTGGAATCCCTTCCTGCACCTGTTCTCTCCCTCCCTATGGCCCCTCCTCCACTTCCAGCCTCCCTTGCTCAAGAATCCAGCCTCTTGCCATCCTAAACCAGAGCCTGCATGTAGAACCCATCTCTCCCGAAGTCAGGCATTTCACACCCAGCTCTGTCCACCCCTCCTGCCTGTGTGGTCCCTTCCAAGCATGCCCACCTGATCTCCAGCTGCACCCACACTTTCTAGACCAAAGAGATCCCCCAAAAGTAAAGATTCCAACCCAGCGATGCTGGGTGAGACAGTGGCAAGGGCACTGACACCTGGGCTCACATCCCCCTCTCCCTTGTGTGACCTTGATGGTGTGACCTTGGTGAGTCACATACATTCCTCTCTCAGCGCCATAAAATGGAGGAAGTGACACCACCCGGCCCACCTTACCTGAGTGTCATGAAGATGAAGTGAGTTGCTGTGTGGGAAAGTGTCTTGCAAATGAAAAGGTGTGTGGCAAAGACACATTGTGGTAATAGATTCCCAGCCTGACATGACACATCCACCTCCCGCAGTGACCTGGAAATACTCGGGGACCCCCTCCTGTACCCCGGGTGTGTCTGTACATCCCAGGCCACGGCTCAGCGAGGCTTCCTCAGTGCCTGGTTGGACAGTGTCTGGAGCACATCCTCTGACAGCCAGCTCCATGGGACCCAGCTCCCCCACTCCTCCTGACTTCCTGCTGATACCCAGCCCCAGGACCAGAGCCACCCAGGAGGCAGCTCTCTGATGGCACAGACCCAGGCAGGGCTGAGTGTCCCCACAGAGAGAGAGATCTGCTTCCCAAAGAAAGGGCTCAGAATCGCTGTCTTGGGACTTCCCTGGTGGCACAGTGGTTAAGAGTCCACCTGCCAATGCAGGGGGCACAAGTTCAAGCCCTGGTCCGGGAAGATCCCACATGCCGCGAAGTAACTAAGCCTGTGCACCACAACTACGGAGCCCGTGCGCCACAACTACTGAAGCCCTCGTGCTCTAGGGCCCGCATGCTGCAATTACTGAGCCCACGTACTGCAACTACTGGAGCCCGTGCTCTGCAACAAGAGAAGCCACCGCAATGAGAAGCCTGCACACGGCACGCAGAGTAGCTCCGCTCGCCATAACTAGAGAAAGCCTGCATACAGCCACGAAGATCCAAAGCAGCCAAAAATAATAAAATTTTTTTTTTAATTCTTAAAAAAAAAAAGAATCCCTGTCTCACACAATGCTCCAAAGAATAAAAAAAGGGGTTCTATGGTTGGAAAAGAAATTCTGCCGACCCAGGTCTAACCTTCCCCTCTTTCCCTTCCTGACCCATCAAGGAAACACACCAAAACCTGTGGAACTTGGACAACACAGTGGCTAAGGGCATAGTTGGTGGTGTTTTTTTTTTTTTTGCGGTACGCGGGCCTCTCACTGTTGTGGCCTCTCCTGTTGCAGAGCGCAGGCTCCGGACGCGCAGGCTCAGTGGCCACGGCTCACAGGCATAGCCACTTCGCGGCATTTGGGATCTTCCCGGACTGGGGCACGAACCCGTGTCCTCTGCATCAGCAGGCGGACTCTCAACCACTGCGCCACCAGGGAAGCCCGGTGTTGGGTTTTTTAAGGCAATTTTCATATACACACAGTGAAGTGAATAGTAAAATTAAACCCTTTGGATATATCATCCACTTTCAACAATTATCAACATTTAAGAACCTGGGAAAGCAGGGATGTGGGAATCAAGTCGATGTTGGAATCCCAGTCTAACCACAAATTAATGCTGGGACCCTGGGCGAGTTGTTCAATCTCTCTGAACCTGTTTCTTCATGCATTAAGTGGAACTATTACCTCACACCTAAAGGGATTGTTCCGGAGTAAATGAAATAAGGTAGCTCTAAGGCACTAGCCGAATGCTCCCCCACTCCCAATCCCAAGGTAAGCGCTCAATCAATAGTGATAATCATTGCTAGAGGTAATGTGATGTAGGCTGAGTGTGGGTTCTGGAGCCTGACTGTCAGGGTTCAAATCTCAACTCTCACTGCCTTCTAGCTGTGTGACCTTAGACAAGTTCCTGACCCTCTCTGTGCCCCAGTGTTTTCATAGCAGTATCTACGTTATGGGCGTTTTGTTAGGTAAGTACATTTAGAGCATTGGGAATAGTGCTTGGCAGGTAGTAAGGGCTCAATAAAGATAGGCTTTGTTACTGTTAACACAACCTGTTGAATTTTATTTAATTTGGCATTTCCTACATTCCATTCCCACCTGTACGCATTCACCTTCTGAAGTGGAATCTCAGAGCACCAGCTTTGGGAAAGTCTGGATGAAGGAAATAGAAGTAAAGTCTCAGAGTCTCACTTCCCCCAGACCACAACATTGACACTTCTGCCATTTCCCCACCAGAAATGCCAGACCCATAGGCCCAAGAGTTAGTGTGCTGATTTGCTTGTTGGGTATGTGGGTCATAGATTATTCACAGGACATCCAAAAATGCTTTTCCACTGAGTTGACACAATCTTGAAAAGCTGGAGTCACAAATCAGGAGAGGCATCACGGTGCCCTTCCCCACCACTAAGTAAACAAAAGGAGGACTCTCAGATCTTGAAGACACTGCTGCCTGGTCCTTCATTGGGAGCCCTGTTGCCTGGAAGTCCTGGAGTGGGATCCATGGATGAGTCCACCTTGTTATTCTCTCATTGAGCAAACACAGACCCAGTACCCACTGGATGCTGGGTCCCCAGGGTGACAGGATGCAGCATGCTCAGTTTTTCCTGGGAGACCTCAGGCTGGTCATGTACCGTATCTGGGCTTTCTTTTTTCAATAGGCTGAACCCAGATGATACCCAGCGTCCCTCCCAATCTTACTTTTTATGATTATATAATTCTGCTTTTGATCTGAAATTCTATTCTAACAATCTGATTCTTTTACCAAAATAAGGGGCAGGGGTGAGGGGGAAACGATAGAGAAATCGGGGCCTGTGGCTTCCGAAGAGTGCGGTTCTCCTCTCCGTCTGCATCTGCCCATACCACCAACTGCATCCAGATGTTTACAGCAGTCCAAACCACAGCACTTCCTGAGGTTTCAGACAGTGTGGCCAGCTCATCCTTTCTGTCCCCTCACTTTGTTTATCAGGGAAAAAAACACCCAAAAGGATCCTACCACCAGGGTCCCAGACAGACTGAACCCATAACCCCAGGGAGGGCAGTGCCCTAAGCCCAGGCCAGAGGGAAATCCCAGTAGCCCCAGGAGGGCTGGGCCTCCTTCTGACACCCTGGCCAGAATATCAGGAACTGGAAAGAGAGCCCTTGCCCAAGTTCTGACCCTTTCACCCAGTGCCTGTGAGTTAGGCTGGGACCTGGGACCTGGGACCCTTCGCTGCAGTGCTTGCACCTGGACAAACATCTCCTTGAGCAACAAAACACAAAGAACTATAAGGGGCTAAAAATCACAGTATACATGCACAGTTAGGGCAAATTATGAACGAGATACGGAAAGGCCAAAACCCAGCTGCCATTTGTGAGGTGCTGAGAGCAAAAGCTGGGTCCTGTGCGTGATCCCTGCACACAGCACCACAAAGAGGGTGGGCAGACCCCCTAAGCTGTCCCTCCAGCCAGACCCACTGATCCGCCTCTACCGTCACCCCATTTAAGGGACCAGCTCATCCCCCTCCCTCCAGGGAGCAAGCAAGGGTCCTGTTGCTTGTTTTCTCTCCCTTGTGCTGCAGCCAGAGTCCCAGTAAAGACTTGCCTAAATTTCTCATCTGGCTTCTTATCAATTTCTATTGGTTAAAGAGTCCAAGGACCCGGGTCAGTAACACCTGGTTTTATTACTGTGCTGCCTCCCACGGACTCCCTGGCGTAAAACGATTTTCTTCACTGTCAGCTGTGTTGGTTAAATTATGCTGTTAAAGAGGCCAGTTGTAACTCTGAGAAGCAAGAGGACTGGGCCTGGGATACTGTGCTGTGGTTCCCATTATCTACTGCCCTCCCTTCCTGTGAAAGGATTGTTATCCCCACCATGAAGGGAAGAGGATACCTTCCCCACCACAGTGTCAGACGCGGCCTTGGGATTTAGCACCGCCCGTGAGATGGGAGTGCAAGTGACCGATGCCACCTCTGAGCAGGGCCCTGAAGGGCCATTGCGTGTTTCTTGCAGCAACCTTGCTCTTTTTTTTTTATCGTGGGAATACCGGGTTCCAGATAGGAGATCCTCCTTCAGCGTGGGTCCTGGAATGAGCAGTCACATGGACAGAGCTGTAGCCATGGACATGTAACGTGAGTGAGGAACAAGCCATGGCTGTTCCAAGCCACTGAGATGTGGGTGTGGTTTGTTACTGCATCATAACCCAGTGGAAGCTGACTAACCCAGCAGTGTTCCCCCAAGGTGGTGTTATGGCTTGCCTATTGGCCTATCCTTCCTACTCCTATTAAAATTCAAACACCGGAAATAATCTGAGTCTCCATTCCATCATTATCCAACATCCAGTTGGAAAGCACTGGTGCTGGAAAAGCATCAGGGCTTCTGTGAAACCAACTAACCGGCGTTCAAATCAACAGGAGCTAAACCTCAGGAAACTGCTTGACTATCATTCAAAATGGTGAGTCATGTGAAGACACTGCTGTTTTCCACTCCATGTGATTCTCTGCTGCCTTGAAATAGAAACACAAAATCTGCTTGTTCTATTCCCCACCTTACCTACAATGATGGTTAATTTTATGTGTCTACCTGGCTAGGGTAGAGTATCCAGTATTTAATCAGACATGAATCTAGGAGTTGCTGTGAAGCTATCGGCTTGGCCAAAAATTTCGTTTGGGTTTCCGTAACGACGTATGGCAAACCCGAACGAACTTTTTGGCCAGCCCAATATTTTGTACACATGATTAACTAGAGTCAGTTGACTTTTAGTAAAGGAGATGATCCTCCATCCTGTGAGTCAGCTCCAGTCAATCAGTTGAATGTCGTAGGAGCAAAATCTGTTTCCTGGGTAAGAAAAACTTCTGCGGCACCAGTTTCCAGCCTGCCAGCTGTCCTAGAAATTTCAGACCCATCAACCCATTCCTTAAAAGAAATCCCGGGCTTCCCTGGTGGCACAGTGGTTGAGAGTCCGCCTGCCGTTGCAGGGGACACGGGTTCGTGCCCCAGTCCGGAAAGATCCCACATGCCGCGGAGCGGCTAGGCCCGTGAGCCATGGCCCCTGAGCCTGCACGTCTGGAGCCTGTGCTCCGCAATGGAAGAGGCCACAACAGTGAGAGGCCCGCGTACCGCAAAAAAAAAAAAAGAAATCTCTCTCTCTGCCACCCTGTTCCTGTCCAACCAGAACCAATCCAGGTTTTCCTGGATTCCCAGATCTCAGCCATCCTCACTATCTGTGGGGCTGCTGGGACTGAGGCCCCTGGTTCACATTAGGGATGTGAGGGGGGGTTTCGAGAAGAAGGAGGGGCTCCCCTCCCCCCCCCAACTTGTTCTAAAAAGCCCTGCACAGAGTGAGCTGGAGAACTCTTTCCCTTCTTCCAGAACCTCCTTTCCCGGACCTCTCTATGTCCCCCTTCCACATTCACCCCTCAGCATGCCTGTCGCCCTTTGCTGACCTCTTTTCCCCTTTAAGGCTATCCGTGAGAATGATTTTATCCTCATTCCAGCAGTATAAAAACAAGCCTTCGACAGCCTTCCCCCTTCAGGAATGACCCACTCCTCCAGCCTCTAATCTATCCTCCCTTCCTACTTCCTTCTCCTCGCTCCTCCCTCCCCATCTTCTCTCTCATTTCCACAAAAGTGCGGACAATGGAAATAGTGGGACAGAGAAAGGGAGCCCTGGAGGAGGTGATAGTAAAGAACCAGGGCAGGAACAGAGCCAGACCCCGTGGCACGGAAAGGGAGGGACAGGTGCTGTGGGTGTAGGAGACTCCCCCGAGGCCTAGGGGACAGAAGCAGGTGTCTGCCAGTGTCTGAGAGGCTGGGTGGGCGGTGAAGCCATTAACTGACACAGGGGACAAAGGATGTGGAGAGAGTTGGGGAAAGGATAGTGTGATATTGTGATTTATGGTAAGAATATATATTTGGTCTTCCCCCATTTCTGGCACAGGGTTCCTAAAACTCCTGGAATTTCCTAAGTGATAAGACCCATCAAGATGCCTTTTGTTATTCATAACAAGCCCCTTTCAATCACACCAGAGTTTATATTAATGAGGAGACTTTTGGAAAGCCCCTAGGATGGGCTGGTTGGCAGGGGAACGAACCCTGTGATCAGAGGATTGGAGCTTTCAGCCCCACCCCCAACCTCTGCAGAGGGGAGAGGAGTTGCAAAGTGCGTTCCATTGCCCATGGCCAGTGATTTAATCAATTGTGTCTATGTAATAAAACTTCCATTAAAAAGCCAAAAGGATGGGTTGATGAACAAGAGTGCATCTACATGCCAGGATGGTGGCACACTCCAAACTCCACGGGGTCAGAGACGCCCGCGTTCAGGATGCTTCTGCACCTCGCCCTATGAGTCTCTTCATCTGGCTGTTCCTTTACCCTTTGTAATAAACAAATAACTAGTAGGTAAACTGTTTTCCTGAGTTCTATGAGCTGCTCTAACGAATGAATCAAACTCGAGGAAGGGGTGGCGAGAACCTCCAATTTACAGCTGGTTGGTCAGAAGCCCAGGTGACCACCTGGACATGTGACTGGCAATGGGTGTCTAAAGGGGGGGGGGGGCGGTGCTTCACCTGTGGATGTGATGTTATCTCCAGGTAGATAGTGTCAGAATTGAGTTAATTGTAGGACATCTGGCTGGTGTCACAGAATTGTTTAATATGAGAACCTCCCACCCCAATACCACAAACACACATATGGTGACCGGAAGTGTCAGAAGTGTTGTAGTGGCAAACTGAGAGTAAAGGAGACACACAGGAGTGTGTTGTTTTTCTTTACAAGTGGGAAGGAAGTGATTTTCGTTAGGATTTTAAGTTACCTGTGAAATACTGTGTGGACTGAGCAGGTAGAAGGAAATTTGTGTCTGAACTCCTGAGACTTATGGCACTATAGTTTGGACAGGCCTCAAAATACAGGAGGGAGGTAAGCTATGGGAGTAGATGTAATCATCCCGAGAGGAAGCGGTGAGTGACAAGAGACCCTTTGGCTGGTCGCTGGGGAAACTCCAGCACTTGAAGGGCTAGCCAATAAAGAAATTCCAAAACAGGGGGAAAAAAAAAGTAAGGGACAGGAAAGTAGTCCATATGAAAATTCCAGAGAAAAAGGAGAAAGGAAGGAAGGAGACAGAGAGGATGGAAATAATAGAAGAAAATATCCATAAATTGAAGAAAGGCATGAATCTTCAGCTTGCAAAGACTCATGTGTCAAGCAAGATAAACAAAGGAACAAAACAAAACCCCATCAAAACTCCTAGACACAGCCTTGATGATATTACAGCACTCTAAGGATAATGGAAAAAAAAAAAAAAGAAAGAAATCCTAAGTTTCTGGAGAGGGAAAAACAGGTTACCTGCAAAAGAATAAATATCCAACTAGCCTAAAACATATCATCAGCAATATTGGATTCTAGAAGATTGAAACAATGCCTTCCAAGTCCTCAGGGAATGTTGTTTTGATTCTATAATTGTATGCCCAGCCAAAAGATCAAATAATTTTTTTTTTTTTTTTTTTTTTTTGGCCATACGCGGGCCTCTCACTGTTGTGGCCTCTCCCGTTGAGGAGCACAGGCTCCGGACGCGCAGGCCCAGCGGCCATGGCTCACAGGCCCAGCCGCTCCGCGGCATGTGGGATCCTTCCAGACCGGGGCACAAACCCATGTCCCCTGCATCAGCAGGCAGACTCTCAACCACTGCGCCACCAGGGAAGCCCCAAATAAATTTTTTTTTCAGATATGGAAGGACTCAGACTATTGACTTCCCATGCACCTTTTCTGGAAAAAAGAAAAAATAATTCAAGGACAAACTCTAGCAAAATGAAAAAGGAATTCAGGAAAAAGAAATGCACAATGGGGGAAAAAAAATCCCAGAATGACAGCTGTCCACAGACCTGTAAATTAGTGGCTCAGAGCAAGAGGTCCAGGAGTTACATGAAGAATGCTTTCAAGGAGAAAGTAGATTTCAACCAACAGATAATGTTTATGAAAGAGATGCTCTTTGCTCCCCATCAATGAAAAAAAGGGGAAGCAATTTTTAAAACTCTAGGGAAAACAAAAAGTGGTATAAGACAGTCATGATCCATATGTAAAGTGCTGGGGAGGAAAAAATTTCCCTCTGCCTTTCTAAATTAACATGTGACATTAACAGGAAAAAATCTAATTTTAATCTGGTATGTATGGGAGTTCATAGAAATATGAGACTCAAAGAAATGACCAAAGCAGGTCAGCTTTTATATCTTTTAGACAAAGAGACAATAAATTTGTGAAGAACTGACAAGACAAAGGAATTTAGGCTTGGGTACTAATTAGTGAAGAAACAAAGTAGAGTTTGTTTACACAGCCTTCTGGGCGCTGAATTCCTTATCTCTGGCGACAAGTGTGTCTCTTAACCTCCTGGTGCAGGGAAGGGACTTTTTGTGTGGGAGATTTATTTCCTGCTTTCAGGGGCACAGAGAGGAAGGTCAGAGTGTCCTTGCACCTGCTGTTTCTCAAGTAACTTTAACTCAGTCAACATGCCACAGTGGCATATTTTGGGGCACCCTGCCTTGAACCCCATCAGAAGCTATTTATTTGTTTGTTTCATTTAAAATTGAGGTATAATATACATTTGGAAAAGTACTCAGATCTTAACAGTACCACTCAATCAGCTGCCACAAATGTGTAATCTCATTTAACATCACTTATTTACACCACTATCATGATAAAGTACATTTCTATCACTCCAGAAAATTCCCTCGTGTCCCAGTCAGTCCTCTCTGACCAAAAGCAACCACTGATCTGAAACAAGCTCATTTTGAGAAATAGATGGAGTGTCATAAACAAGAATCCATTTGACCTTGATTCTTAGAACATCTCCTTCAAGCAGCACAAGTGTAGTACAAAGAATTACATTTATTTCTTTATGGATCCAATCATAATTTTGTGTCCTAATACTGTAAATGATATTTATTGATGTATTGGCTTCCTAGCACTACTGTAACAAATTACCACAAACTTGGTGGCTTAAAACAACAGAAATTTGTTCTCTCACAGTTCTGGTAGCCAGAAGTCTGAAATCAAGGTGTAAGCAAAGGCCCGAGAGGATAATCTTTCCTTGTGTCTTTCAGCCTCTGGTGGCTCCAGGCATGCGTTGGCTTGTGTCTGCATCACTCCAATCTCTGGATCCATGGGTAACATTGTCTCCTCCTCTCCTCTGTGTCTTCTCATCTGTGGGTCTTTTATAAGGATGCCTGTCATTGGAAATAGGGCTCATCCAGATAATCCAGGATGATATCCTCCTCTCAAGATCCTTAGCTTAACTACATCTGTGAGGCAGTTTTTTCCAAGTAAAGTCACATTCACAGGTTTTGGACATGGACATATTTGGGTGGGTGTGTTGACCATTCAGCCCACTATAATTTTTTTTTTTAAACCCAATATCTAGTCCAGTGCTGCCAATAGAAATATAGTGTGGGGCTTCCCTGGTGGCACAGTGGTTGAGAGTCCGCTTGCCGATGCAGGGGACACGGGTTCGTGTCCCGGTCCAGGAGGATCCCACGTGCCGCGGAGCGGCTGGGCCCGTGAGCCATGGACGCTGAGCCTGCGCGTCCGGAGCCTGTGCTCCGCAACGGGAGAGGCCACAACAGTGAGAGGCCCGCATACCGCAAAAAAAAAAAAAAAAAGAAAAGAAAAGAAATATAGTGTGAACAACATTTGTAATTTTAAATATTCTAGTAGCCATATTACAAAAGTAAAAAGAAATGGGTGATATTATGGGCTGAATGCTTGTGTCCCCCGAAACTCATATGTTAAAGCCCTAACCCTCAGTGTGGCTGTGTTTAGAGATGGGGCCTCTAAGGAAGTAATTAAAGTTAAATAAAGTCATAAGGGTGGGGCGCTAGTTTGATAGGATTGGTGTCCTTACAAGAGGATGAGATACCAGTGCACTTTTGGTTAGAATGTAAATTAGTGCAGCCACTATTGAAAATAGTATGGAGGTTTCTCAAAAAGTTTAAAGTAAAACTACCTTACAAACCATCAATCCCACTTCTAGGCATAATATTTATCCAAAGGAAATGAAATCACTATCTCAGAGAGATATCTGCCCTTCCATGTTCACTGAAGCATTATTCAGAATAGCCAAGACATGGAAACAACCTAAGTGTCCATCAACAGATGAATGGATAAAGAAAATGTGGTTTATATATACAATGGAAGATTATTAGACCATGGAAAAGAAGGAAATCTTGCAATTTGCAACAACGTGGATGAACCTTGAGGGCATGATGCTAAATGAAATAAGTCAGAGAAAGGCAAATTCTGTATGTAGAATCTAATAAAAGCTGAACTCATAGAAACAGAGAGTAGATCGGTTGTTGCCAGGGGCTGGGGATGGGGGAAATGAGTGATGGTGGTCAAAGGGTACAAACTTCCAGTTATAAGATGGATAAGTTCTGGGGATAATGTACAGCATGTTGACTAGTTAACAATACTGTATCACATACTTGAAAGTTGCTGAAAGAGTCAATCTTAAGTGTTCGCACATTGAAAAAAAAAGTAATTATGTGACGTGATCAAAGTTTTAACTAAGCTTTTTGTGGTAATCATTTCACAATATATTTGTGTATCAAATCATGACATTGATGATTTGATGATAAGGTGATCATCACACCTTAAACTTATAGTGTTGTATGTAAATTATATCTCAGTAAAAGGAGGGTGTGGGGAGGAGATACCAGAGCTCTCTGTCTCTCTCTCTATTCACTCACACAAAGAAGAGGTCATGTGGGACTTCCCTGGTGGTCCAGTGGTTAAGACACTGCTTAACCAAGCGGTGTCTTACAGCGCTTCCACTGTAGGGGGCGTGGGTTCGATCCCTGGTTGGGGAGCTAAGATCCCACATGTCGATGATGCAGCCAAAAAAAGTAAATAAATTTTTAAATTTAAAATAAAGAAAAAAAGAAAAGGTCATATGAGCACACAGAGAGATGGCAGCCACCTACAAACCAAGAGAAGAGGGCTCAGAATGAAGCTTGCTGGTACCTTGATCTTGGACTTGCCAGCCTCCAGAAGTGTGAAAAAATAAATATCTGTTGTTTAAGCCATTCATCCAGTCCGTTAGTATTTTGTTATAGCAGCCCAAACTGCTTAATACAGGTAAAATTAATTTTAATAATCTATTTCATTTAATCAAACATACTCAAAATACCACTTCAACATTTAATCAATATTAAAATTATTAATGAGATATTTTACTTTTCTGTTTTTAGCTCTAAATCTTAGAAATCTGGTGTGTTTTTACACATATAGCACAAATCAATTCAGACTGGCCACATTTCAAGTGCTCAATAGCCACGTGTGACTCATGGCTACCATGTTTGACAGAGCAAAGCTAAATAATGCAGAGAATACACTGCACAGAGTAGGTTTGTATGCACAGAATAGTTTATCATAATTATAAAATAGAACGTACCTTTTTTAAACATTGACAAAGTAGAAATAATGATACAGTCACAGAGGTTGGGAAATGTGGGGGAAAGATCAGTGTCTGAAAAAAAAGTGCACAACTTAAACTTACTGAGGACTTTAGCCTGGGATATAGCGTTTCAGATAGCTTTGAGGGACAATTCCAAAGAGGTAAGGGAAGAGCCAGGATATATAGCAGTTTTTCTGAAAAACAAACAAAAAAACCCCAACCATGTTGTGGAACATCAAAAGATTACTGCTAATCATAAAAACAGACATCTCATGTTAATGACTTTGGTGCTTTTCTATTTATGGAAACATGCAAGAATCTGGGCTTATTGAAATCATTCTTTTGACATGCATCTTAACTATCTAGAGCCAGTATCCTGTTTTTCTCCAGCCTGAATCCCCTCAGACTATACCCTTGGGAGCAGCTGCAGTGGCTGCTGGCTTGATGGCCACAATATCCTTTGTTTAATGAAATGGCAGGCGACATTCTTTGTCCACAACAGGATGAACAAATTTTATGTAGTGGGAAGTGAATCGATAAATAGAAGTTTAAGGATAGAATTTAAAATTATAAATTAACCATGTCTTTCAGTTACCTATTGCTGTATAACAAACGGCTGCAACATTTAGTGGCTGAAAACAACAATCATTTTATTTGCTCATGATTCTATGGGTCATGAATTCAAGCAAAGCGAGGTTGGGCGGCTCCACTTCCCATGGCATTAGCTGAGGAGCTGGGATAGCTTGGTGCTCCAAAATAGCCTCCCTCACATGACTAGCTGTGGGCGCTCATTGCCAGCTTAAAGCTCAGCCGGGGGTCCTGGCCAGGGGCCCCTCTTCTCCATGTCAGCCTCTCTAACGTCTGCTTTGGCTTCCTCACAGGATGACGGCTGTGTTCCAAGAAGGAACATTTCAAGAGGTGAAGACAGATGTTACAGATCTCTTAATGTCCAGCCTTGGAAGATACACATCATCACTTTGCTTGCATTTTATAGGTCGAGATAGGTCCCAAGGCCAGCCAAACTTCAAAGGAAGGGAAAAATAGACTCCATCTCTTTATGGAAGAAAGGTAAATTAATATTGCCAGAGAGCATGTGGGATGGGAGATATTGTTGCAATCAACTTTGAAAACACAATCTATCATACCACTAGGAGAAAACAAATAGATAATCAACACTGGGGAGAGGAAAGGTGGGAAGGGAGCTGAGAGTGTGAGTTTGAAAAGTACTTACCCTATATATAGTCAAACGTTGATAAATCAAGAAATATGAAATGGTGGACACATGTCATTATAAATATGTCTAAACCCATAGAAAGTCCAAAACCACAAGTGAACCCTAATGTAAACTGTGGACTTTGGGTGATTATGATGTCAGTGTAGGTTCATCAATTGTAACAAATGTACCACTCTGATGGGGGATGTTGATAATAGGGGAGCCTATGCATGTGCAGGATGTGAGAGTATGTGGAAAATCTCTGTACCTTCTGCCCAGTATTGCTGTGAACCTAAAACTGCTCTAAAAAAACCCAAAAAAAACAAAGGCCCCAAGACAGAGCCACAAAACAGAGATGTCAAAATGATTACCTCTGGGCTGTGGGTTGGGGAACATAAAGAAGACATTGATATTTCATGTTATAATTTGTTATACTGAAAGAATTACTATTTCTGTATTGTGTACATGAATTATTGTTATAATGTAAGTATATTTTAAGAAGCTGGGTAAAAACTAATCTATGAAGAAAGTAGGTATATGACCTAAAATAGAAAAAAAGAATGCATAGAATCTAGCAACGTACAAAAAGGATTACCCAATATGACCAAGTAGGATTTACCCCAGGAATGAAAAACTGGTTTAACAATGAAAATCAATCAACATAATGCACCATATCAATAGAATAAAGGACAAACAAAAACACACAATAATTTCAACCGATGCAGAAAAAGCATTGGACAAAATCTAATACACTTTCATGAAAAAATACTCACCAAAGTAGGAATAGAAGTGAACTTTCTCAACCTAATAAACGGCATACACACAAAAAAAAAAAAAACCCACAGATAATATCATATGTAATGGTGAAAGAATGAATGCTTTCCCACTAAAGTCAGGAACAAGGATGTCTGCTCTCACCACTTCTATTCAGCATTGTGCTGGAGGTGCCAGCCAGAGCAACCGGGCAAGAAAAACAGATAAAATACATCCAGATTGAAGAGGAGGAAGTAAAATTATCTCTATTTACAGGTATTCAGAGATGACTATCTCTATTCACAGAAAATCTGAAGAAATACACATACACACACGCACACACAAACTATGAAAACTAATATACTCAGCAAGGTTGCAGGATATAAGATCAATATACAAAGAGCAACAGTATTTTCATACAATAGAAGTGAACAATCAAAAATGAAATTAAGAAAATTCCATTTACAATAGCATCAAAAAGAAAAAAATACTTAGGAATAAATTTAACAAGAAAAGCACGAGACTTTTACATAAAAAACTACAAAACATCATTGAAAGAAATTAAAGGAGACTTAAATAAATGGAAAGACATAGCTGTTCATGGACTGTAAGACTTCTGTTGTTCTATTGTTAAGATGGTAATACTCCCCAAATTAATGTACAGGTTCAACTCAGTCCCTATCAAAATTCCAGCTGCCTTTTTGCGGAAATTGACAAGCTGATCTTAAAAGTCATATGGAAATGCAAGGGATCCAGAATAGCTAAAACAATCTTGAAAAAGAACAAAGTTAGAGGGCTCACACTTTCCAATTTCAAAACTTACTTTACAAAGTTACATTAATTAAGACTATGTGGTTCTGGAATAAGGATAGACATAAATCAGGGGAATAGAACTGAGAGTCTAGATGTAACTCCACATATTTATGGGAAACTGATTTTCGACAAGGGTGTCAAGACCATTCAATTGGTGGGGACTTCCCTGGTGGTCCAGTAGTTACCACTCCACTCTTCCAATGCAAGGGGTTCGGGTTTGATCCCTGGTCGGGGAACTAAGATCCCACATGCCGCTCTACATGGCCAAGAAAAAAAAAAAAAAGACCATTCAATTGGGGAAAGAAAGTCTTTTCAACAAATGGTGCTAGGATTGGTTGATATCCACACGCAAAACAAGTTGGACCCCTAGCTTATACCATATACAAAAATTAACTCAAAATAGATCAAAATCTAAACGTAAGAGCTAAAATTAGAAAACTCTTAGGAGAAAACATAGTAGTAAATCTTTGTGAACTTGGGTCAGGCAATGGGTTTTTATGTATGATACTTGAAGCATAAGCAACAAAAGAAAAAAGATAAATTAGGCTTTATCAAAACTGAAAACTGGGCTTCCCTGGTGGCGCAGTGGTTGAGAGTCCGCCTGCCAATGCAGGGGACACGGGTTCGTGCCCTGGTCCGGGAAAATCCCACATGCCGCGGAGCGGCTGGGCCCGTGAGCCATGGCCGCTGAGCCTGAGCGTCCAGCGCGTGTGCTCTGCAATGGGAGAGGCCACAACAGTGAGAGGCCCGCGTACCGGAAAAAAACAAAAAAAACAAAAAAACTGAAAACTTTTGTACTTCAAAAGACACTATTGATAAAGTAAAAGACAACCTTAAGAATGGGAGAAAATACTTGCAAATCACTTGTCTGATAAGAGCCTAATAATATCCAGAATATAATGAACTTACAACAACAGAAAGACAGCCCGGTTTAAAAATGAGCAAAGGATTTGAGTAGATATTTCTTCAAAGAAGATAGACAAACGACCAAAAATCACATGAGAAGATGTTCAGTATCATGAGCCACTGGAGAAATACAAATCAAAATCACCATGTGATACAACTTCACACAAAGTAGGATGGCTATAACCAAAAAGACAGACAATAAAAAGTGTTAGTAAGGATGTAGGGAAATTGGAACTCTCAAACATTGCTACTGGGAATATAAAATGGTGCAACCACTTTGGAAAATAGTCTTGGTGTGAGGGAGAGTGAAGGAAGTTTGGGATTTAACTGGGCCCTTAATTTTCTCAATGAAATGATCATTCATTCCACAGACCTTATCTATTTTTTTAATTGAAGTGTACTGGATTTATAATATTGTGTTAGTTTCAGGTGTACAGCAAAGTGATTCAGTTATGTATATATATTCTTTTTCAGATTCTTTTCCATTATAGGTTATTAAAAGATATTGAATATAGTTCCCTGTGCTATACAGTAGGCCCTTGCTGTTTATCTATTTTATAAATAGTAGTGTGTATCTATTAATCTCAAACTCCTAATTTATCCCTCCCCACCTTTCCCCTTTGGTAATCATAAGCTTGTTTTCTATGTCTGAATCTGTTTCTATTTTGTAAATAAGTTCATTTGTATTATTTTTTTTAGATTCCATGAATAAGTGATATCATATATGTCTTTGACAAATATTTCACTTAGTATAATAATTTATAGGTCTATATATGTTGCTGCAAATGGCAATATTTTATTCTTTCTTATGGCTGAGTAATATTCCATTATATATCCATTTTATATATATATATATACACACACACACACCACATCTTCCTTATGCATTCATCTTTTGATGGACATTTAGGTTGCTTCCGTATCTCAGCTATTTTAAATAGTGCTGCTATGAACATTGGGGTGCATGTATCTTTTCAAATTAGAGTTTTCTTCTTTTCTGGATATATGCCCAGGAGTGGGATTGCTGGGTCATATGGTAGCTCTATTTTTAGTTTTTTAAGGAACCTCCATACTGTTTTCCATAATGGCTGCACCAATTTACATTCCCACCAACAGTGTAGGAGGGTTCCCTTTTCTCCACACCCTCTCCAGCATTTATTATTTGGAGAGTTTTCTGGGTTTTTTTTTTTTTGCCGTGCCGCACGGCTTGTGGGATCTTAGTTCCCCAGCCAGGGATTGAACCCGCGCCCCGTGCAGTGAAAGCGCAGAGTCCTAACCACTGGACCGCCAGGGAATTCCCATTTGGAGACTTTTTATTGATGGCCATTCTGACTGGTGTGAGGTGATACCTCACTGTAGTTTTGATTTGCATTTCTCTAATAATCAGTGATGCTGAGCATCTTTTACATGTGCCTGTTGGCCATCTGTCTGTCTTCTTTGAAGAAATGTCTGTTCAGGTCTCTGCCCATTTTTTGATTGGGTTGTTTGTTCTTTTTGATATTGAGCTGTATGAGCTGTTTGTACACTTTAGAACCTAAGCTCTTGTCGGTCGCACTACTTGCCAATATGTTCTCCCAATCGTAGGTTGTCTTTTCATTTTGTTTATAGTTTCCTTTACTGTGCAAAAGCTTGTAAGTTGAATTACCTTGTCTGTTACATGCAGAGCACGTAAGTGTTTCTTGACCCAGCAGAGGTTCTGTAGCTGCTCATTCAATAAGAAGGCAATGCATTCTGCTGATTTAGAAGGGGTGTGGGGTTGAGGATTTTAAAAGGGAGAAAGTTTCCTTTGACCCTTCTAAGCACAGGGGAGCACCCTTGGTGTGTTAACTATCCTGGGCTGGGGTGGACCATAGTCTGTTGCCCAAAAGGCCCTTTTAAGGGTCAGGAATCCTTTTGATGTCTTCTACATTGGGTTGCCTTGCCAGTGACAACATCAGGGCAGCAACGGAAAAAGACCTACTTCTGGTTCCCTGGTAAAATGTCTCCATAGTCTTGGCGAATAAATTCTTTTGCCATTTTCCCAATAAATGACTCATTGTCCTGGAAGCAACTCTGTGGGCACTTCCTGGACACCCACTCACCTGGAAAAACTGAGGTTGCCCTTCTCCTGAAGCAGGTCTCCTGCTGCTGCCTTCAGGCAAGACAACAAGGCCATTGTGGGTTTCTATCTCCTTCCCCACACTTACCTAATCCCCTCACTGCCTAGGGGACCTGCCTTCAGTGCCTTAGTGAGACAGAAGACACACAGATTTGGCTTAGGGGCTGGACAACTGGCTAGGACAAAGAAGCCCAATTTAGAATTGTAATGAAGCTAAGACACATCCCTAGGGCTGCTGGAGCTTAACCACAGAGGGGGAACTTCCCTGGCCTTTCCTGGTAGCGGAAGCCATGAAATGCCCAAAGCACAGTACTGGGTGGTGCAGCTCTGTTCCCACTCATTCACCGCTGGCCACGTACCTTGCTCTCTATCTGTTAAAGAGGCCCCTCCTCTGGCCTTCTAGATGCGGGGAGGGAAATGCGGCGCTCGCCCGAATTTGCGATGTCCTGCTCCCCAGTGCCCTCTAGTGGCTAACAGGGCCCAGTGCTTTCTCGCCTCCCCTTAACCACCCCGGCTGAGGTTCTCGGATATGTGGGACTCGCAAGTCAGAATACTTCACGGAGGGTATCACACCCTCACACATCCACCCGCACCTCCACACGTGCTCCTGACAGTAAATGTGCTTGAGAAAATGTTTTTGAAAAGTTGCAGTTACATAAGTAGATAAAGCATGTTATTTGTCTGCTGACAACGTGTTTGGTGTGTGTACATGTGTGTTGTGTGTGCACCCAGCTCCCTCGCTATAGTATCAGGAGCTTCCCAGGACAGGAGCCACTAACCAGGCCAGGCCCTTCAGGTCCTTGTGTTAAAAACAGACTGTGGCTGTGGCCACCGCGATTCCTATTTAGGCTCTTACTGCGCAGGGCTACCTTCTTGGGGGAAATTCCAGAAGCTGCTGTCCTCTTTAGCCGGGACTGACTGAAATTCCCTGGGGAGAGGGAGGTGCTGGGGGGAGTCACGTGTACTCTCAGCTTCCAGGGTGGACTCCCGGCAGAAGGGTCTCTGTTACCATGTGACCTTGTCATCCGTGTGACTCGCGCTGTCAGTGGTGCCAGCGCACACAGCGTGTTTGAGAATGTTACAGTGCACGAGGTTAGCAGGCTTCTCTTCTGATGTGGTCATTACCACCAGCTCAATCCCCAGCATTTTGTGAGTTCTTACTGTGTGCAAAGCACCTTTCAGGAACTTTTATAAAGTAGAAAACAGTGTCCTCGTCCTTCAAAAACTATAGTTTTATAAGAGAGGGGGCTGATGACATGAATCCATAGGAGAAAATAACTAAAATTCTGTTTAATTCTGTCAAAACTAGTTGAGTACATGTGTAAGGAGTTGCAGAAGGCATTTTAAAGGTGACTTAAAAGAGCTTAGCTAGGGGCTTCCCTGGTGGCGCAGTGGTTGAGAGTCCGCCTGCCGATGCAGGGGACACGGGTTCGTGCCCCGGTCCGGGAAGATCCCACATGCCGCGGAGCGGCTGGGCCCGTGAGCCATGGCCGCTGAGCCTGCGCGTCCGGAGCCTGTGCTCCACAACGGGAGAGGCCACAACAGTGAGAGGCCCGCGTACCGCAAAAAAAAAGAGCTTAGCTAGAATCTTGTGAGGACAATGAGGACAAGGAATGGGACAGTATTAAAATGTAAGAATCAATATGATACAAAGTAGGGTAAGTTCGTGCCTATACTAACCAGGACTTATGCTGCAAATGCCAGTTATACAAACTCACACAAACCAAAAAAAATTGGCTCATTGGACCAAAGGAAGAAAGGGTAGGAATGAGCTAGCTTCAGGGACAGCTGGATCCAGACCTGAAATGCCTGGAGGACTCTCTCACCCCTTCCCCTCACACGTCCCACCCCTCCCAATCTCCAGGCTTCTCTCTCCCTGTGGCCTACACAGAAGGGCTTTCTCTGCAAAGCCAGAAAATGGCCCCAGGCAGATCTGGATTCACATCCTTGGCTTTCTACCAAAGAGGAAAAGAAATCTTCCATTCTGGTTCCATTCAAAAACAGAAGAAAACAAAAAGGACTTGACACCTCACTCTTCTCAGCCGAGTATTTTTATTGGTAGCCCATTTACAGCCTAATAGTTGAAGTCAGGGAAGAATGTCCTCTGAAAGAAGGGGGGAATGGTAGTCTTGGCAGACAAAACAAAGTAAGCCAGTATAAGCCATGTGTTCATTTTTCTGGAATGAGGGTCCACGGTTTTTAACCAATTAGCAAAAGGATCCCTAACCCCAAAACTCAGCTCTAGAAGGAGAGTTGGTGACCAGCCAGTTCAACTTCCCCATTTTATAGAAGGGCATACCAAGGTACAGAAAGTATAGACAGTTTGCTCAAGATCACACAGCTATGGTGGAATTCTATATTGATCTGATGGAGGTTGGGGAAGGGGAAGTGTGAGACGGAAGAGTCAAAACCTGATCTGAAGTTTAAAGTCAAGACAAACATTTTTCAGATGATGATAGAATATCATAAGAAGGGAATGTGAGGGAAAATAAAGCACAGAATGAGGTGAGGTTTATTTTTAAATAAGAAAATTTTTAAAAATCCTCTAAAGTCAACAAGGGCTGCTTTGGTTACATTCCAAGCCCCAGCAATGTTTGTAATCTTTAAGGAATTTTTAAGAATGGGTGAGGCTCCACCTAACTGGAAATAGGAAAATGTTGTTCTAATTTTCCAAAAGAAAAACAAGCAGACTCTAAGAACAGCAGGCTGGTAAACTGGACAAGACTGCACTGTGGGCGTGTTAAGACTGGGTTATGCCAGACAGACCTTGTTTCCATTTTTGAGAAAGTTCTCCCCTGAAAGGTTACTTGGGGGGAATACTCTAGACTCCAAGACTCCTGGCTTGTTAAATCTGAAAAGGATCTTTAGGGATTAAGAAACCAGGGGTTTGACAGGGATTCACTCAAACTAGTGACTCCCAGCTGAATTCAACCCTCACGTGGTTAAACAAATGAATTTCCCATCAAATCTACCTTTCTGGCTTCATGAGGATACTGGCCTACATTCCTGCCGGGCAATGGGTATCCCTGACCTCAATAGACAAAGCATGTGCTGGCACACTCCAATTCACCCCAGGCCCCATCATTCCCTGTTGCCTCACCCATCGCCAGCTTCACCCATCAGTGTAATCTGCCTACTCCAGCAGGCATTGGAGTGTGTGACCCTGATCTAAACTACCTCCATTATTTTATAGAGACTCTGAGGAAAGGAGTGCAGGGGTGGAATTACCTCTGATTCTTTAAAAGATGGCAATGTAGCGTGGGCTATGGGTGTCTATTCACAAAATTAATGTTGGAGAAACCGTAGAAGCAGAGAGAAGCTTGGATCTGAGAAACAAACCTAAAACCTTGTGAGCTCCCAGGAAGCCCAAAGGCTGTGGTGAACCAGTATGTGTGTGGTGGGAGTTTGGAGAGTGGGGAGTGGGATATCAACGGGGGGTAGAGAGGCCTGACACATCTGTGGGAGAATGGGTTGCAAGAGATCTTTTCATCCTTCCTCTTGCTTCTTCCCCACATTGATTGGGACGGTCATTGCTGCCCCACTCCCTCTATGTGACAGGAGCTGGAGCACTAGCTCTGGCTTCAGGTGTTGGTGGGGTAATATCAGGGCACCCCAGTAGCTCTGCTTGGGTGAGAAACTGGTGGAAACAGGTGTGGTTGACCAGCTTCCCCCAGACATTCGTTTCTCCCCGCTTCTCTGTCCCACCACCAGGGCTGGTAGTGTTTGGGGGGGAGCTCCCACCTCACAGCACTGCTTCTTTCTAAGTGTTCAAAAGCGAATCCCTGAGCAGAAGCTTTAGTTGGTGGCCCTGCCACAAACAGAGAGGGGAGAATGGGGATCGGTAGTGGTTGCATTAGTGGTGCCGGGGGCTCTATGCCTGGCTTCATCCAAGCCACTCTCCTTAAACTCATCCAGGGGCACAGACTAGGGCATGAACTTGCCCAAAAGACAGTGTTAGATACCACCATGGAAACATGGACTTCAAGGCCAAAATACCAGGTACCTGAGAGGTACATCCCATCAAAAAAGGAACACACACACACACACACACACACACACACACACACACGCACACACAGAGAAAACAACAAAATATATCCGTTGAAGCAAAGTCAATATGAATTTATTTTAAGAATCTTCAAAGAGTTAAGAGAGGATATTAGTAGGTTGGGTGGTTTTTAAATATGTGTGTAACTTCTTTGATAATCCTCTCTTGAAGGGGTGATTGAGTCCCTGCTCCTTGAGTGTGGATTGGACTTAGTGGCTCACTTCTAATAGATAGGCTATGGAGGCAGTAACAGGGTGTGACTTCCAGGACTAGGTCATAAAAAGCATTGCGGCTTCTTCCTTGCTCTCACTCTTTTGGATTGCTTGCTGTGGGAAAAGCCAGCTGCCATCTCATGAGGGCACTCAAGGAGCCCTATGATCAGGCCCATGTGGTGAGGAACTGAGGCCACCTGCCAACAGCCACCTGCCAACAGCCACGTGAGTGAGCAATCTTGGAAACAGGCCCTCAAGCCCCAGCCGAGCCTCCAGATGACTGCAGCCCTGGTTTACATCTTGACTGCAACCTCATGAGAGATTATGAGCCAGAATTACCCAATCAAGCCATGCCTAAATTTCTGACCCACAGAAACAACAACAGTAACAAAAAGGCGGAATTCTTGAAGACCTAAAACATAAAATTGGTAAGCTTGAGCTATTAGGTTATGTAGAACTCTACAACCCAAATCAGAGAGCACACATTCTTTTCCAGCGCATATGGGATATTTACAAGACATTTCCTGTGTACTTGGCTGCAGAGGAAGCTTTAATAAATACCAGAGAATCATCATCACACAGACTATGTTTTCTGACCAATAATAATTATAATTGGAGGGTAGGAGAAATAAGTGAACTGTTTTTGGTGGTTGTTGTTGTTTTATTTGTTTGGTTTGTGTGTGTGTGTTTTAGTTTAAATAAATTGAATTTTGGAAAAAAAAAAAAGAAAGAAAGAAGATGCTTCTCCTCTGTCACACTCTAACCATTTGGACTGGAGTCATGGAAGCTGCCATGTTCTTTCTTATAGACCCCACCCTTCTGGTCGAAGTTGATTGATCTGGGATGGAATCTGATCCAGGTGGCCAGCCAATCAGCAACTTTCCCAGGAGTTGTTGAATTTCAGAGAGAACACAGCTGGTCTTGCTCTGGTGCATGTGCAGTGAAAGAGAATGAAATTGATACACAGACAGAAGCAGAGAAAAGGGTGGTGAGAGTTCTGGTGGTTTTCAAGTCCTTGGTTGGAGGTTTTCTAAGTCTCAGTTTCCCCTCTGACCTTCCCGGGACTTGACTATGTGACACACCCCTATGTCCTTCTGATAAATTCCTCTTTTGTCTAACCTATTTCAAAAACAAAAAACAAAAAAAAAGTAAAACATAAGTCTTTAAAAGTGGAGAAATCTTTCCTAGCTACATCAAAGACATGGCAGCATGAGAACGATTTGATGCCCTGTGCTGCCTCTGAGATACAGAGAGCTGTTTGCAAGGACCAGAGAGAAGCTTCTTTAAAAAAATCAATCACAAAATGATGACTAAAAATCTCATGTTTGGAAACAAAATAACATACTATTTTAACACCTTGGGTTAAAAAATCATAAGGGAAATTATATAATACTTACAACTAAATGACAATGAAAACATTACATGTCAAACGCTAAGTGACGCTGCTAAAAACAGTATTTGGAGATGTAAATATATAGTTTTACTTATATTTACCAGGGAACAAGAAAGATTTAAAATAAATGAGTAAACATTTAGCTCAGGAAGTTGGAGAAAGGGAGCAATAGAGTAGGCCTAAAGAAATAAGAAGGAGTCAAAAATTTTTATGTAAGAGAACAAAAGAAATAAAGAAAATGAATAAAACCAAAAGTTGATTTTTTGAAAATATGTATTAGTAAGAGAAGCCTATGGTGGGAATTATCAAGATAGAAGGAGAAAAGATAGAAATAAATGAAACATAGATATATTTTTTTAAAAATAGGCCAATGTATGCATAAGAACTCAATACATAATAAGTAATCACCACTTATCAATGCAGAAAAAGCAGGGTATTTAATAAAATTGTGCTAGGAAAACTGACTACCTACATAGAGACAAATAAAATTGCATTGCTTCCTAATACTATACAAAGCTGGAAATCCAGTGGATTTGATATCTAAATTTGAAATGGAAAGTAATAAAGCATGAAAATGATAATATAGGAGAATGCAGTGACAGGGAAGCATAGCCATAAGCAAAAAAAAATGGACAGATTATAAAACTAAGGATTATGATTCAATGAGAGACATCATGAAGAAAGTTAACATTCATCTCACAGACTGACAAAATACATATGCGACGTCAAAGACCTAAAGGGTAGTTTTAAACATATAAAAATTCCTTCTAATCAAGTAAAAAGAATCCTATAGGATCTCGGAAGGAAAAATGGGCAAAAATTGTAAATAGCTCAATTCTAAGATTAAAACCCAAAAGGCTAACAAACATTTAAAGAGATGCTCAAACTTATTAGTAATTGAAGAAATACAAAATTAAAACAATAATACACCCCACTGGAATCCCCATCAGAAGGGCAAAAACTAGAAAGCTGGCTAATGTCTAGGCTTGGCAGGGATTTGGAGGCAGGAGAACCCTGATTCACTGTTGGTAGGAGTGCAGACCGATGCAGGGGGGCCAATCTGGTACTACTTAGTTGAGTAATACGCACACTCCATAACCAGCAATTCTGCTCCTAAGTAAATTTCCCAAAGAAATTCCCTTATTATTCCATCTATAAGGATGTTCATGTTAGCATTGTAATAGCAAAGAGTTAGAGGCAATCTAGGTGCCCACCACTGGGTTAGTAAATATGTAAAATGTAGTAAATGCATCCAACAGAAGTAACAAATTAGAGGCATATTTTGCAAAATGGATGCATATTAAAAACAGACTGTTGAGTGAAAAGAAAAGAAATAGAATAAGGCCTATAGCACAATAACATCTAGGTAAATTAAAAGCAGATGCCCGTAAAACAACATGATATCTTTTGCAAGAACACACACAAATAAAAGTATACACATCAAACACATTAGACTCCTATTTATGGAGAGAAAGAAGAGGGTGGGAGTGAAGAAGGGAGATAAAAGCAAAGGTCATGGATTCCTCTAAACCTCACCCATAGGCTATTCTCCTTTCCTCCCAAACATGTGGGAGGATTGCACTTCTCTGCCCACCTTCACCCAGAGTTGGGCAGGGTTGTGGGATTAGTTCTGTCCCAGGAGTTGTGAGTGGAAGTCATGTGTGCCAATTCTAGACCAGAGCATTCAATTTCTTGTGGGAGGTCATCCAGTGCTCTGTTTCCCTACTGCAAATGCTCAGGAAAGCACAAGTTGAGAAGAAACATCCATCAGCCAGGATCCCTGAGTGAAGACAAGGTCATGACCCCCTCCCCTCCCTCCACCCTGCCAACCTGCATGGAACAGTTAGTTTTAGTGAGAAATAAACTTTTGTTGTTTTAAGCTTCTGGGACTTGGGGGTGTTTGCTACTGCAACAAAATCCTGGGCTATTCTGATTAGCAAGGGAACTAATCAATTAAATAAAACAACGCGTCTTGTTTGGTACCATTGGTCTGGAGAGGGGTCTTTCAGGGACCAGTGATACCAACCAGAATGACTAACTCAAACATGTGCACCTGAGCTTTCCCTGCCCCACCCAAATGTGATGGAAGAAGACAAAGCAGTTGCCTAAGATCACACAGCCTTGAATTAGGGCATGACAACAACCCTCAAAAGGATGAACAAGAATGAACACTGGGCTGCCTAGATTTCAGCAAGATTTTCACAGAGTTCCTTGTGCTGTTTCCAGGGACAGGATGGAGACTTACAAGCTGAAGAATATGGTTATTGGCATTCTCGCTGATAGAAATCCATCATATCCCACGAGGGCCAGTGAGTGGATCCATGTCAGTCTGAAGTGCCTTGCTGCAAAGCTGGGTCCTCAGCCTCTCCCAGTTCAACCTTTTATCGATGACTTAGATGAAGATACAGAAAACAGGCTGGGAGGGACAGCTAATACATGGAGAATGGCATCATGACTCATAAGGACAGGCTAGCTAGATCGATGGTAGAAGTGTACTCCACGGACTAGCACCATCAGCATCACCTGGGAACTTGTTAGAAATCCAAATTCTTGGTCCCCACACAAGATGAACTGAATCAACTCTGGGAATGGGGCCCAGATATCTCTGTTTTCATAAACTCTCCAGGTGGCGCTGATGTGCAATAGAGTTTGAAAGCCATAGTTTTAGAAAAATGGGCTGACACCAACAGCATCCTATTTTACAAGAATAAATATAAACTTCCTCCCTCATCCACCTATCCCTCCACATTCAAAACAGAAAAAAAGGGACTTCCCTGGCAGTCCAGTGGTTAAGACTCCACACTCCCAATGCAGGGGGCATGGGTTCGATTCCTAGTTGGGGAAATAAGATCCCACACCACGCAAGCCGTATGGCGTGCCAAAAAAAAAAAAAAAAAAAGGTATGGATAAGGGACTTAGAAGTTTTAGAGGTTTTGTTTTCTTTTGTTTGTTTTTTTACTATAACCTTGAAATGAACTGTTAGTATGTGAGGGAGCCTCCCAAAACGCCAACTCAATCTTAAGCTACATTAAAAACAAGGTCTACTACCACTGAGGAGCCCAAAGGTGACTCGGAGATTTGGGGCTTGGGTCCTGGAATCACAAAGCAGGTCTTGTTAAGATTGGAGCCAGTTAAAATATAAACATATAATATATATATGTATACATATGTATGTATGTATATGTATATATATATATACACATATATATATTATATGACATGTTATAAATTTGCAAGGCTCAAAACTCAAAATGCAAATGGGTATACAATGCAATGTCTCTCTCCCAGTCATTCTCCAGCCATCCTGTTCCTTTCCCAGAAGCAACCAATTTTGTCATATTTCATTGACTTTTTTGGGGGGATGTGTGTTAGATTAGGGTATTGTTTAATTTTCTTCTTTTTTTTGAATTTTATTTTATTTAGTTTTTATACAGCAGTTTCTTATTAGTCATACATATCAGTGTATACATGTCAATCCCAATCTCCCCATTCATCCCATCCCACCCCCATCCCCCCACCCCCCTTCACTTTCCCCCCTTGGTGTCCATATGTTTGTTCTCTACATCTGTGTCTCTGTTTCTGCCCTGAAAACTGGTTCATCTGTACCATTTTTCTAGGTTCCACATATATGCGTTAATATACGATATTTGTTTTTCTCTTTCTGACTTACTAAACTCTGTATGACAGTCTCTAGATCCATCCATGTCTCTACAAATGACCTAATTTCGTTCCTTTTTATAGCTGAGTAATATTCCATTGCATATATGTACCACATCTTCTTTATCCATTCATCTGTCGATGGGCATTTAGGTTGTTTCCATGACCTGGCTATTGTAAATAGTGCTGCAATGAACATTGGGGTGCCTGTGTCTTTTTGAATTATGGTTTTCTCTGGGTATATGCCCAGTAATGGGATTGCTGGGTCATATGGTAATTCTATTTTTAGTTTTTAAGGAACCTCTATCCTGTTCTCCACAGAGGCTGTATCAATTTACATTCCCACCAACAGTGCAAGAGGCTTCCTTTTTCTCCACACCCTCTCCAGCATTTGCTGTTTGTAGATTTTCTGATGATGCCCATTCTAACTGGTGTGAGGTGATACCTCATTGTAGTTTTGATTTGCATTTCTCTAATAATTAGTGATGTTGAGCAGCTTTTCATGTGCTTCTTGGCCATCTGTATGTCTTCTTTGGAGAAACGTCTATTTAGGTCTTCTGCCCATTTTTTGATTGGATTGTTTGTTTTTTTAATATTGAGCTACATGAGCTGTTTATATATTTTGGAGATTAATCCTTTGTCCGTTGATTCCTTTGCAAATATTTTCTCCCACTCTGAGGGTTGTCTTTTCCTCTTGTTTATGGTTTCCTTTGCTGTGCAAAAGCTTTTAAGTTTCATTAGGTCCCGTTTGTTTATTTTTGTTTTTATTTCCATTTCTCTAGGAGATGGGTCAGAAAGGATCTTGCTGTGATTTACGTCATGGAACGTTCTTCCTATGTTTTCCTCTAAGAGCTTTATAGTGTCCAGTCTTACATTTAGGTCTCTAATCCATTTTGAGTTTATTTTTTGTGTATGGTGTTAGGGAGAGTTCTAATTTCATTCTTTCACATGTAGCTGTCCAGTTTTCCCAGCACCACTTATTGAAGAGACTGTCTTTTCTCCATTGTATATCCTTGCCACCTTTGTCATAGATGAGTTGACCATAGGTGCGTGGGTTTATCTCTGGGCTTTCTATCCTCTTCCATTGATCTATATTTCTGTTTTTGTGCCAGTATCGTATGGTCTGGATTACTGTAGTTTTGTAGTGTAGTCTGAAGTCAGGGAGTCTGATTCCTCCAGCTCCATTTTTTTCCCTCAAGACTGCTTTGGCTATTCGAGGTCTTTTGTGTCTCCAGACAAATTTTAAGATCTTTTGTTCTCGTTCTGTAAAAAGTGCCATTGGTAATTTGATAGGGATTGCACTGAATCTGTAGATTGCTTTGGGTAGTATAGTCATTTTCACAATATTGATTCTTCCAATCCAAGTACACGGTATATCTCTCCATCTGTTTGTGTCATCTTTGATTTCTTTCATCAGTGTCTTATAGTTTTCTGAGTACAGGTCTTTTACCTCCTTAGGTAGGTTTATTCCTAGGTATTTTATTCTTTTTGTCGCAATGGTGAATGGGATTGTTTCTTAATTTCTTTTTCTGATCTTTCATTGTTAGTGTATAGGAATGCAAGAGATTTCTGAGCATTAATTTTGTATCCTGCAACTTTACCAAATTCATTGATTAGCTCTAGTAGTTTTCTGGTGGCATATTTAGGATTCTCTATGTATAGTATCATGTCATCTGCAAACAGTGACAGTTTTACTTCTTCTTTTCCAATTTGTATTGCTTTTATTTCTTTTTCTTCTCTGATTGCCATGGCTAGGACTTCCAAAACTATGTTGAATAATAGTGGTGAGAGTGGACATCCTTGTTTTTTTCCTGATCTTAGAGGAAGTGCTTTCAGTTTTTCACCATTGAGAATGATGTTTGCTGTGGGTTTGTCGTATATGTCCTTTATTATGTTGAGGTAGGTTCCCCCATGCCCACTTTCTGGAGAGTTTTTATCATAAATTGATGTTGAATTTTGTCAAAAGCTTTTTCTGCATCTATTGAGATGATCATATGGTTTTTATTCTTCAATTTGTTAATATGGTGTATCACATTGATTGATTTGCATATATTAAAGAATCCTTGCATCCCTGGGACAAATCCCAGTTGATCATGGTGTATGATCCTTTTAATGTATTGTTGGATTCTGTTTGCTAGTATTTTGTTGAGGATTTTTGCATCTATATTCATCAGTGACATTGGTCTGTAATTTTCTTTTTTTGTGGTATCTTTGTCTGGTTTTGGTATCAGGGTGATGGTGGCCTCATAGAATGAGTTTGGAAGTGTTCCTTCCTCTGCAATTTTCTGGAAGAGTTTGAGAAGGATGGGTGTTATGGGTGTTAGCTCTTCTCTAAATGTTTGATAGAATTCACCTGTGAAGCCATCTGGTCCTGGACTTTTGTTTGTTGGAATATTTTAAATCACAGTTTCAATTTCATTACTTGTGATTGGTCTGTTCATATTTTCTATTTCTTCCTGGTTCAGTCTTGGAAGGTTATACCTTTCTAAGAATTTGTCCATTTCTTCCAGGTTGTCCATTTTATTGGTGTAGAGTTGCTTGTAGTAATCTCTTATGATGCTTTGCATTTCTGTGGTTCTGTTGTAACTTCTCTTTTTTCATTTCTAATTTTATTGATTTGAGTCCTCTCCCTCTTTTTCTTGATGAGTCTGGCTAATGGCTTACCAATTTTGTTTATCTTCTCCAAGAACCACCTTTTAGTTTTATTGATCTTTTCTTGCTTTCTTTGTTTCTATTTCATTTATTTCTGCTCTGATCTCTATGATTTCTTTCCTTCTGCTAACTTTGGGGGTTTTTTTGTTCTTCTCTCTCTAGTTCCTTTAGGTGTAACGTTAGATTGTTTATTTGAGATTTTTCTTTTTTTTTTTTTTTGCGGTATGCGGGCCTCTCACTGTTGTGGCCTCTCCCGTTGCAGAGCACAGGCTCCAGACGTGCAGGCTCAGCGGCCATGGCTCACGGGCCCAGCCACTCCACGGCATGTGGGATCTTCCCGGACTGGGGCACAAACCCATGTCCCCTGCATCGGCAGGCGGACTCTCAACCACTGCACCACCAGGGAAGCCCTTTTCTTGTTTCTTGAGATAGGCTTGTATTGCTATAAACTTCCCTCTTAGAACTGCTTTTGCTGCATCCCATAGGTTTTTGATCAGCGTGTTTTCATTGTCATTTGTCTCTAGGTATTTTCTGGTTTCCTCTTTGATTTCTTCAGTGATCTCTTGGTTATTTAGTAATGTATTGTTTAGCCTCCATGTGTTCATGTTTTTTACGTTTCATTCCCTGTAATTGATTTCTAATCTCATAGCATTGTGGTCAGAAAAGATGCTTGATATGATTTCAATTTTCTTAAATTTACCAAGGCTTGATTTGTGACCCAAGATGTGATCTATCCTGGATAATGTTTCATGTGCACTTGAGAAGAAAGTGTAATCTGTTGTTTTTGGATGGAATGTCCTATAAATGTCAATTAAATCTATCTAGTCTATTGTGTCATTTAAAGCTTGTGTTTCCTTATTAGTTTTCTTTCTGGATGATCTGTCCATTCGTGTAAGTGAGGTGTTAAAGTCCCCCACTATTATTGTGTTACTGTCAGTTTCCTCTTTTATAGCTGTTAGCAATTGCCTTATGTATTGAGGTGCTCCTAGTGTTGGGTGCATATATATTTATAATTGTTATATATTCTTCTTGGATTGATCCCTTGGTCATTATGTAGTGTCCTTCTTTGTCTCTTGTAACATTCTTTATTTTAAAGTCTATTTTATCTGATATGAGTATTGCTACTCCAGCTTTCTTTTGATTTCCATTTGCATGGAATATCTTTTTCCATCCCCTCACTTTCAGTCTGTATGTGTCCCTAGGTCTGAAGTGAGTCTCTTGTAGACATCATATATATGGGTCTTGCTTTTGTATCCATTCAGCAAGCCTGTGTCTTTTGGTTGGAGCATTTAATCCATTCACGTTTAAGGTAATTATCGATACGTATGCTCCTATGACCATTTTCTTAATTGTTTTGGGTTTGTTTTTGTAGGTCCTTTTCTTCTCTTGTGTTTCCCACTTAGAGAAGTTCCTTCAGCATTTGTTGTAGAGCTGGTTTGGTGGTGCTGAATTCTCTTAGCTTTTGCTTGTCTGTAAAGCTTTTGATTTCTCCATCGAATCTGAATGACATCCTTGTCAGGTAGAGTAATCTTGGTTGTAGGTTCTTTCCTTTCATCACTTTAAATATGTCATGCCACTCCCTTCTGGCTTGTAGGGTTTCTGCTGAGAAACCAGCTGTTAACCTTATGGGAGTTCCCTTGAATGTTATTTGTCATTTTTCCCTTGTTGCTTTCAATAATTTTTCTTTGTCTTTAATTTTTGTCAGTTTGATTACTATGTGTCTCGGCATGTTTCTCCTTGGGTTTATCCTGCCTGGGACTCTCTGTGCTTCCTGGACTTAGGTGGCTATTTCCTTTCTCATGCTAGGGAAGTTTTCGACTATAATCTCTTCAAATATTTTCTCAGGTCCTTTCTCTCTCTCTTCTCCTTCTGGGACCCCTATAATGCAAATGTTGTTGCGTTTAATGTCCCACAGGTCTCTTAGGCTATCTTCATTTCTTTTCATTCTTTTTTCTTTATTCTGTTCCACAGCAGTGAATTTGACCATTCTGTCTTCCAGGTCACTTATCCATTCTTCTGTCTCAGTAATTCTGCTATTGATTCCTTCTAATGTATTTTTCATTTCAGTTATTGTATTGTTCATCTCTGTTTGTACTTTAATTCTTCTAGGTGTTTGTTCTTTAATTCTTCTAGGTCTTTGTTAAACATTTCTTGCATCTTCTCAATCTTTGCTTCCATTTTTTTTCCAAGGCCCTGGATCATCTTCACTACCATTATCCTGAATTCTTTTTCTGGAAGGTTTCCTATCTCCACTTCTTTTAGTTGTTTTTCTGGGGTTTTATCTTGTTCCTTCATCTGATACATAGTCCTCTGCCTTTTCATTTTGTCTATCTTTCTGTGAATGTGGTTTTCCTTCCACAGGCTGCAGAATTGTGGTTCTTGCTTCTGCTGTCTGTCCTCTGGTGGATGAGGCTATCTAAGAGACTTGTGCAAGCTTCCTGATGGGAGGGACTGGTGTTGGGTAGAGCTGGCTGTTGTTCTGGTGGGCAGAGCTCAGTAAAGCTTTAATCTGCTTGTCTGCTGATGGGTGGGGCTGGGTTCCCTCCCTGTTGGTTGTTTGGCCTGAGGCGACCCAGCATTAGAGCCTACCCGGCTCTTTGGTGGGGCTAATGGCGGATACCAGGAGGGCTCACACCAAGGAGTACTTCCCAGAACTTCTGCTGCCAGTGTCCTTGTCCCCACAGTGAGCCACAGCCACCCCCCACATCTGCAGGAGACACTCCAACACTAGTAGGTAGGTCCAGTTCAGTCTCCCACGGAGTCACTGCTCCTTCCCCTGGGTGCTGATGTGCACGGTACTCTGTGTGTGCTCTCCAAGAGTGGAGTCTCTGTTTCCCCCAGTCCCATCAAAGTCCTGCAATCAAATCCCGCTAGCCTTCAAAGTCTGATTCTCTAGGAATTCTTCCTCCCATTGCCAGACCCCCAGGTTGGGAAGCCTGACATGGGGCTCAGAACCTTCACTGCAGTGGGTGGACTTCTGTGGTATAAGTATTCTCCAGTTTGTGAGTCACCCACCCAGCAGTTATGGGATTTGATTTTATTGTGATTGCACCCCTCCTACCATCTCCTTGAGGCTTCTCCTTTTTCTTTGGATGTGGAGTATGTTTTTTGGTGAGTTCCCATGTCCTCCTGTCGATGATTGTTCAGCAGTTAGTTGTGATTCCAGTGCTCTCGCAAGAGGAAGTGAGCGTATGTCCTTCTGCTCCGCCATCTTGAACCAATCTCTCGTTGACATTTAAATACACAAAAAATAAAATAATAAATAAAATAAATTAATTAATTAAATAAAATTCACATTTTCCCCCAATTTTAACACCTCTGAAATCAGGTTGTGTTTTACAATAACTGTCAGCCAGGTGGCTCTCATCACGTGGATGCCATTGCTGGCACATGTGCAAACTTAGTTTTTGTACTGTCAGCACTTCAAAAGATTTATATGCATTGTGGCTACTACACATGCTGAGTTTAATTGCTAATGAAAATGTCTTCAGAAGGATTATACTATGATTTGGCGTTGAAATGAAAGGTCTTTCTGGATGCAGAAAGTCACAGAAATAGCAGTAAGGTACAAAATTGATATTAGTGAAGCAAATGCATACATTGTTGGAGAAGTGATCTCAATTCCCTATATTGTTGCAGAGCAATCCCAGAGTGCATTTCTTTCTTTCTTTCTTTTTTTTTTTTTTTTGATGTGGATCATTGTCAAAGTCTCCACTGAATCTGCTACAACACTGCCTCTGTTTTATGTCCTAGTTTCCCGGGCCACAAGGAATGTGGGATCCTAGCTCCCCAACCAGGGATTGAATATGCACACCCCACATTGGTAGGTGAAGTCTCAACCACCAGGGAAGTCTCTCCAGAGTGCTTTTCTGCAGCAGTGCTTCTCCAGGTGCAAAGTGCACATTGAATCCCCTGGGATCTGGATAAAATTCAGATTCTGCTTCACTAAGTCTGGCATGGGTCCGAGATGCTACATTTCCAATAAGTCCCTTTGTGATGTTGATGCTGCTTGTCCATGCTTGGTCCACTTTGAAGATCCAAGAGAGGAAGATACCCGAAGTAGGTGAAGAGCCATTACATATGGAGATTCATGTAAGAGCCTTGCCAGACAACACAACTTAAGGCCAAGGAAATTGCCAGATCTTGCAAAATAGTTGCCAGAAGTTTCAAAGCAATGAAGGGCTGGTGTGATCAATCATGTGTCATGCAGGACTATTGTTATGGCATCATGCCATATAGTTCATTGGCAGTCTTTTATTTATTTATTTATTTACTTACTTACTTATTTACTTATTTATTTATTTTTGGCTGCTTTGGGTCGTCATAGTTGCACCTGGGCTTTCTCTAGTTGCAGAGAGCAGGGGCTACTCTTTGTTGCAGTGGGCGGACTGCTCATTGCAGTGGCTTCTCTTGCTGCAGAGAAGGGTCTCTAGAGCACAGGCTCAGTAGTTGTAGCTCCCGGGCTTAGTGGCTCCACGGCACATGGGATCTCCCCGAACCAGGGCTCGAACCCGTGTTCCCTGCATTGGTAAGCGGATCTTTAACCAATGCACTACCAGGGAAGTCCCTTTTTTCTTTTTTTCCAATAGACTTTATTTTTGGAGCCGTTTTAGATTCACAACAAAATTGTGAATAAAGTACAGAGTTCCCCTGTATCTCTTGTCCCGACACATGTACAGCCTTTCCCACTATCAACATTCCACTGGCCTACATTTGTTACAATCAATGAACCTACACTGACACAATATTATCACTTTAAGTCCATAGTTTACATTAGGGTTCACTCTTGGTGTTATACATCCCATTGGTTTTTAACAAACACATAGGGACATGTATCCACCAGTAGAGTATCATACAGAATAGTTTCACTGTCCTATAAATCATTTGTGCTCCATCTTCTCATCCCTTACTACCTCCTAAGCCCTGGAAACTACTGATTTTTTTACTGTCTTCATAGTGTTGCCATTTCCAGGATGTCATATAGTTGGAATCATACAGTACGTAGTCTTTTAAGATTGGCTTCTTTCACTTACTAATATGAATTTAAGGTTCCTCCATGTCTTCTCATGACTTGATAGCTCATTTCTATTTTTAACTTTTTATTTTATATTGGAGTATAGTTGATTAACAATGCTGTGATAGTTTCAGGTGTACAGCAAAGTGATTCAGTTATACATATACATGTATCTATTCATTTTCAAATTATTTTCCCATTTAGGTTGTTACATAATATTGAGCAGAGTTGCCTGTGCTATACTGTAGGTCCTTGTTGGTTATCCATTTTAAATATAGCAGTGTGTACATGTCAATCCCAAACTCCCTAACTATTGCATATAAGCAGAATCTAAAAAGAAATGATACAAATGAACTTACTTACAAAACAGAAACAGATTCACAGACTTAGAGAATGAACTTAATGGTTACCTGGGGGGGAAGAGTGGGGAGAAGAGATAGTTAGATAGCTCATTTATTTTTAGCACTGAATAATATTCCATTGTCTGGATGTACCACAATTTATTTATCCACTTGCCTACTGAAAAACTTCTTAGTTGCTTCCAAGTTTTGGCAATTATGAATAAAACTGCTATAAACATCTGTGTATAGGTTTTTGGTTAGATATAAATTTTCAACTCATTTGAGTAAATACCAAGGAGCATTGCTGGATCATAGAGTAAGAGTGAGTTTGATTTTATAAGAAACTGCCAAACTATCTTCCAGAGTGGCTATACCATTTTCTCATTGCCACCAGCAATAAATGAGAGTTCCTATTGCTCCACATCCTCACTAGCACTTGGTGTTGTCGGTGTTCTGGATTTTGGCCATTCTAATAGGCAAGTGGGGACTTCCCTGGTGGCACAGTGGTTGACTCCACACTCCCAGTGCAGGGGGCCTGGGTTCGATCCCTGATCAGGGAGCTAGATCTCACATGCATGCCGCAACTGAGTTCACATGCCACAACGAAGGAGCCTGTGAGCCACAACTAAGGAGCCCACCTGCCACAACTAAGGAGCCCACCTGCCACAACTAAGACCTGGCACAACCAAATAAATAAATACATAAATAAAATAGGCATGTAGTGGTTTCTCGTTGTTTAATTTGCATTTCACTGATGACATATGATGTAGAGCATCTTTTCATATGCTGATTTGCCACATGTATATCTTCTTTAGGGAGGTATCTTTTCAGGTCTTTTGCCCACTTTCAACATCAGGTTATTCGTTTTCTTATTGTTGAGTTTCAGGAGTTCTTTGCATATTTTGGATAGCAGGCATTTATCAGAAATGTCTTTTGTAAATGTGTTCTCCCACTCTGTGCCTCTTCTCATCCTCTTGACCGTTCTTTCACAGAGCATACATTTTTAACTTTAATGAGGTCTAGCTTATCAATGATTTCTTTCATGAATTGTCCCTTTGGTGTTATAGCTAAAAAATCATTGCCATATCCTAGATCATCTAGTTTTCTCCTGTGGCATTTTCTAGGAGTTTTATAGATTTGCATTTTACATGTAGGTTTATGATCCACTTTGAGTTAATTTTTGTGAAAAGTTTAAGGTCTGTGTCTAGATTCTTTTTTTCTTTTTTTTTCCATGTGGTGTCCATTTGTACCAGAACCATTTGTTGAAAAGACTATCTTTCCTTCATTGTATTGTCTTTGCTCCTTTGTCAAAGATCAGTTGACTATACTTATGGGAGTCTCTTTCTGGGTTCTCTATTCTTTTCTATTCCATTGATCTATTTGTCTCTTCTTTCACCAATACCACACTGTCTTACTACAACTTGTAATAAGTCTTGATGTCAGGTAGTGTCAGTCCTCCAACTTTGTCCTCCTTCCGAATATCATGTTGACTGTGATGGGTCTTTTGCCTCTCCATTTAGCAGTCTTTTTCATTTCTTTTTTGTACACAAAACAATCAAACAACTTGCAATTGATGGTACCTTATATTTGATGGACTATGATAGTTCTTTATGGATATTTCCAGAGATATCTTGTGCATATAAAAGCAAATACACAAATGTTTTATTTTTCCAAGTCCATTTTAAATGTCTATATTGTGGGACAAATATTAAGGGTCTTTGAAAGAAAATGAGAGTATAATGGGGAGATCTGCCCCCTGACGGGTGCCCAGGGTAATATTTTCTTGTCAGATATGGCTTTTTTTACACTTATTTCACACTTACTATGTGCAAGGCTCTGAGAAAAAGAATTCCTGGCCCATTAAGCTTACGAACTAATAGAAAAGACACAAAAACATAATAGATTATAGTTCTACATGTTCTCTACTACAAGTTTATACCAAATGGTGCTAAAGCATAAAGGGGAGTGATTAATCCTCCCTAGGACTGAGACTCAGAGCAGAACTCACAGAGTGAGTGCTATTTGACTGGGTTCTTAAAATATAAGTGGTGTATAGCAAGCAGAGAAGGCAGGAAAGGGCACTACAGACAAAGGGAGCAGTTTGCTCAAAATATCAAAGGGCAAATGCTAAAGAACATGCCATGAGCTTAAAAAGGTGAGATTGACTGTGGAGTTGGTGGAAGAGAAGAAAGTATAATAGGGAATGAGGTTGGAAAAGCAAGTTGGGGGCCTGTGAGTCTGTAAATTGTTTTGAATGTTATTCTAAGTGTTTGGATTTTATCCTGTGGACACTGAGATGCGGCGAGGAGTTTTTAAATGGGAGAATGAAGTGCTCAGTTCTGAGCTTTAGAAAGATCCCTCTGGCTGCAGTATGAAGGGCTGATTAGGAAAAGAAAGAGCAGGGAGATTGGTGAGGAAGCTACTGGAAAAGGCCAAATCACATGATTAAGGAAAGTGTCAGCGACTGGTGGTTGTCTCCTCACATCCATTCTCTTCTTTAAAAATAATATTTTTTACAGAGCATCGCTTTGCTGAAAGCTAAGTGTCCTAGGGTGGTTTAGGCTTCTTATGAATATATTCTTTTTCTACTTATATTCAAGAAGAGTATACTATTGTATATATTTATTTATACGTTCATAAGAAGTACATATTCATAGTCATTGAAAACATTAAAGACATTTTCTTTCAAATGGGCAAATCAGGAAATTCAGTAAATTTGGCAAATTGGCTTTAGGTGACCCTTTCTGCTTCCAGCGTCAACAGCTCTTTGAAGGATTTTGAAAGTGAAGGAAAGGAGACAAAGCAGTAGCTTGAGGGAGAAGCAGGACCGAGGGAAACTGTTTGGAGACAGCTGTGATTCAAGTGGTTTGTTGACTAAAAGGGGCGATTCAGTAAAGAGGAAGCAGAGGCTGAGGTGAGAAAGAGACCGCTGGGTAGAGCAACGTTTCAGAGGAGTCTGGAAAGGAGGGTGTCAAGTGCACAAAGGGGGAAACTCAGGAAAAATAAGTGGAAGTTGACTGCCGCTTTGGTGGTTTCCAATAAGCCATTCCTCCTGGTATTCAGCCTGTGTGTAAGCCCCCCTACCCTGACTCTGGGCTTGGACAGGTGACAAGCTTTGGCCAATGGGGCATTAGCAAAAAGATGCCAGCAGAGACTGCAAAAGCGTTTGAACACCTGGCCCATCCTTTTGGAGGTGTTCCCTCTCAGAACCCAGCTGTCAGGCTGCAGAAGTCTGATTTAGCTATGTGGGGAGGCCACGCGGAGGAGGCCCCCTGGGCTGACAGCCCCAGCTGAGCCCCAGCCAACAGCTGGCATCAACTTCCAGCCAAGCGAGTCCACCATCCTCCAGCCTCAGTCAAGCGGCCCCAGACGATGCCATGTGGAGCAAAGATGAGCTGTTCCTGCCAAGCCTGGCCCACGTTGCAGAATCGTGAGCAAATATGAGTTTTGTGGTTTTAAGCCAATGAGGTTTTGGGGTATTTTCAATGGCATAGAAAGGATTGCTTTTCTTCTGAGTTTTGGGTTAAATTCTGCTTTATTATAATTTATTATATACTTATGATAATTCTGTCTTGGCCCGTCGGCATTTGCCTGCCAAGGGCCACTAAGGCCCTAGAAACTTCCTTGATATCTGGATCTACTGCAGTGGCTTTTCGGCAATGGGTAAAAGCCAGACTGCCGGAGTTTGAATCCAGCCTTGGCCGTTCATTGTCTGTGAGATCTAGGTAAGCCTGTGCCTCTGTCAGCCCTTCTGGGTAGATGCCTGGGAATATCACTAAGGAGAGAGCTGAACCAAGTGAGAAGTGGAGCTGGGGAAGCAGCTCTGCCATCACCTGCTCTACTGACCCGTTGTGACACTCCACCTCCATGAGCAGGGCCCACCTCTCCCAGGCCCTGCCCCTGAGCAGCAGGGAAGCATAGTTCAGGGCAGCAGATGGTCACAGAATAAGGAAGCTTAGATCTGGAAAGGCCCAGGCATTTCCCCCTACCTGGAATCAGAGACTTAGCTGGAGTCTAACATTAGGGGTATGTGGAGGAGGGCCAGAAGGGGTTTGTGGCCAGAGGTCCCCTTGGGTGTTTGGTTGGTAAGGGAGCCCAGCATCATATTCATCATCTTCATCATCGCCATCATCAACACCAACATTGCTGACGTCTAATGAGCGGTTACTAGGTGCTGGGTACTAATCTAAACTCTTACATGTATTAATTCATTCGCACAGCCACTTGATGAGGATTATTATCACCTACACGTTGCAGCTGAGGAATCCATGGGCCAGAGGGGGTTTGTGATTTGCCGAAGGACGTGCAGCTGGTGAGTAGCACAGCCAGGATTCGAACCCTGGGAGTCTGGCTCTCAACCGTGCTCAGAACCACTTAGTAATACTATCCAAGATTTTGACCAGCTTCTCCATAACTCCATGGTTTTGCTGTTACTCTAGCCTCTCAACATCCTTTCACCAGGTCAGTACTTTAGCTGAAAATTTGAAAAGCTGTTGCTTTTGGAGCAAATACTCAAGGTGCAGTGCACTGCCCCTCTCCCCCCACTCCCCACCCCGGCTCCCCAGCCAGGCCACTCCCGTATCCCCTGCTTCCAATCACATCTAAATCACACTGAATGCCACCTCCTCCATGAAGACTTCCTGCTTACTCCCCTCCTAGAAATTCATCCCGTCTTTCTTACTTTGCCTAGGCTCATGGGTTTCCTCCCTCTTATCCAGGGCTTCCACGATCTGTTTTTCTGCCTGTGCTGACCACTGGGATGAGACCCCGGGCTCTTTTCAACACCATCAGGGTGGCCATGAAAGTGAGCAACACGGCTGTGGACAGACAGCAGTAGGACATAGAGTGTCTCTCTGAAGGTGGCAGCCCACCCTGCCTGAGCTCTTCCTGGTGCCATAAATCAAGGTATGTTTGCTATCGGTAGAAGAGCTGGGGTCAGGCGTAATCTATAATGTTGGGATAAATGTTTTGATATATTCATCTGTGAGTTTTTTCCCTCCTCCTTGTATTGTTCTTTTTACCATCCTTCCAGAGATACAGGTGTGGGTTCGTTGTCTCTGGGCAGGGCTATGGCAGAAAACAAAAGTCACCCACTAAATACCATCTCCCTTCCTGGACTGTTGCCATGGCTCTGGTCTAAGACTTTGAGGTGGAGAAGATTTCGTGGAGGAGAAAAAATGTCTTGGAGGAAGAGGAAGGCAGCTGGGCATCCCCTCCCTGCTAACACGAGCCTGGGAGGAGGGAGAGGTCATGGGTCCCAGAAGCAGCAAAGACCTGGCCCCGCTCCCAGCAGACCGCCAAAACCTCATACGTGACCCCTGGCACTATGGCTGGAGACTGTGTCTAGGTTGGGGGGGGGCTAGTTGTGATGGAATTTGCAGTTTTAGAGGCCAAGGGGTGGGATTGTGGACATCTCAGCAGTAACCGTGTGGACATGTGTCCAGTGAGACAGCTCAGCACAGCCTAAGATGTGGGAACTGAAACCAGCCATGGAGTGGGGTGGAGAGCAGGGAACTCATCTCCAAGAAGAACTGGAGTTAAGCTCCCCCCAGTTTAGCAGAGTGCTTGATTCATGAAAAACAAAGTTAAACCTCATGTGCACCTGAGTTTGCAGACTGAAATTTCTCCCCAGCGCACCTGTTCTCACATTGTGAGCCCTGGGGAGACAATCTGTTCCTGTTCTCCTTGGAGCAGGGGAGCCAGCACACTCACTGGAGCCCATCTGCTGAGGTAGGAGGTGGAGAGGAGGGGGCTGGCTTTCCCTCTGACACCAGATGACAGTTCCCCAGGGAGCGAATCCTGCCACCTGCCTGGTTCCCTCAGCCCTGAGGGAGGCAGGGGGAGCTTGAATAACCCATGGGTCTGGGAGCTTGGGAGAGCAGACTCCAGGGGCCAGGAGAAAACTGGGAGAAAGAAGTCTTCATGAAGTTTGTCATAGCAGGGGATTCAATCCATTTAAGAATTATACACTGAACATCTAGTATGTGCCCAGTCCTGGGCTAAGTGCGGGGGGATAAGTAAAAGAAAGTATGCAAGAGAGCACTGTTTCAGAGCCTGGCACATAGCAGGTGCTTCATAAATGCTGTATCCCTCATACTCTTCCTGGAAGGATACAAGGATGAAAAAAATAGTCTTGCCCTCAAGGATCTTAAGATCCTGTAAGAGGGACTTTCCTGGTGGCACAGTGGTTAAGAATCTGCCTGCCAATGCAGGGGACACGGGTTTGAGTCCTGGTCCAGGAAGATCCCACATGCCGCCGAGCAACTAAGCCTGTGTGCCACAAATACTGAGTCCGCGAGCCACAACTACTGAAGCCCGAGTGCCTAGAGCCCATGCTCCACAACGAGAAGCCACCGCAATGAGAAGCCCGCGCACCGCAACAAAGACCCAACGCACCCCAAAATAATAATAATAATTAATTAATTAATTAATTTTAAAAAAAGATCCTGTAAGAGGTCAAGACCCTTGCACACAGTTCTCTAGAACCCAGTCAAAGCAAGGTAGGCACTACAGCCCAGGCCCAAAGGTCCAGGGGTTCAAGGGAGGAGAGAGAGGGTCTGGTTGAGACTTCACAGAAGAGGTACCATCTGAGGGTTGAGTGTGTATAGGGGAGGTGGGAGGTGAGGAAGGGGCCAGGGGACGGGACTCGTGGGGAGCTCTCAGAAGGCTGAGCTACAAGAGAACACATTCTGGCCGTCCCTAACCTCCAGAGTGAAAGTTCATGTGCAAATCAGTTGTTTGGAATTTGGAATGCATTTTCCCATGGGAACAAGGCCATAAATGGAGGCTAGGTTCTTGGGCCAGAGGATGGAAACAGATTTCCCCCCCAACTAGATTACTCAGAGCTAGGCCCTAGTTTAGGGTTCAGAGAGATGGGAGCCCTGTGGCATAACTTCCCTCTGGGAGGCTGGGCTTGCCATAGGCCAAGGACTTTTTGTTGGGGTTTGTTATGGTTTAGGAAGAGATTAAACCTGAGAAATAGTAAGGCTAGTTTTAATTGTATTTAATAACAAAGCTATCAGTTGACATACATTTATGATTACATATTGAAGGAATAGTCCATTTGTAGGAGGTAGAGATGAAGTAAATTCTAAATTACTATCAAATCAGCAGGCAGGCTAGTCTTAGAATTTCATAGTGGCCAAAGCAGTTCTGTTTGTTGTAAATGCCTCCTAATCCCTAATCCAATATGACTGGTGTCCTTATGAAAAGGAGGAATTTGGGCACAGACACGCACACAGGGAGAACACTGTGTGAAGATAACGGATGTGATCGTGGTGATGCTGTAAGCCAAGGAACTCTAAAGATTGCCAGCAAACCACCAAAATGAGAGAGGTGTGTACGAGGTTCTCCCTCACAGCCCTCAGCAGGAACCAATCCTGGTGACACCTTGATCTCAGACTGATCTAGCATCCAGAAATGTAAAACAATATATTTCTGTTATTTAAGTTTGTGGTACTTTGTCACGGCTGCCCTAGATAATGAATACAGCCATTATAGTAGTCACAGATAAGTGACATGCAGCATAATCCCACCACTTTTGTGACAGCTGACCGGGTCAGGGATCTCTAACAAAGGCTGACCAGTGCCCTCTGACCCGGACTGGTGCTAGAGCTCCTGATACTGGCCACCCAATCAGACTGTCTTTCTTGAAGGGTTTAAAGAGAGTGCAAGACTCTCAGAAAAGGGGGACACAGAGAGGAGTTGACACCGGGTATAAACAGAAACCATGGAGGAACTGGTCAGGAGCAGATCCTTCAAGCAGAGAGGAGAGTGGGGTCAGGTATTGGGAGCAGCAACAGAGACGGAGACTCATGGATGAAGCAGAAACCAAGGCAAGAGGCCTGGACCAAGATGCACTTATGAGGGTGCCCCTCTGAGTAAGAGCACCTCCACCGCCCTTGAAGGCTGAGAAGAAGCTCACCCCACCGTTCCCGGGGGCTGCCAGAGACAGCGTCATCCTGAATAATGTGTCAGCCTCCCAGACACCTGGTGTCCTCACCTTTCTGGTGGAGCCTTAAAATAACCTCACCCCTGCCAGGTGAGACACCTGGTCTCTGCCCCCCTGCAACCGGAGAGAGCCTAACACATTACTACACAAGCAACACAGGATCCCTGTAGAAATTTTAGAAAATATAAACAAGGAAAATAAAGGTCATTTATGACCTCACTACTCAGAAATGACCACTGTTAATATTTCAGTGTTCTTAAAATCTTTTATTCTATGCACATATTTTTACAAAATAGGGTAATACTATATAACATGGCTTTTCTCTAAATATCATCTAACAAACATTTTTCAAAACCAATAGAAATTTGTCATTATTTGTAAGGAATGTTCCTTTGTGTGAGATGCGTGCTAATCAAACTCCTACTGTTGGAAATTTAGCTTGTTCCCAGTTTTAATGAGCATGCACTTTGATCCTACGATCCTACTTTTAAGAATACATCCCACAAAGGTAAAGCACTGATTTCTAAAAATATATCTACAGAGACATTTATTGCAATATTATTGACAATAGAATAATCGCTAGAAGCAACCTGGGTGCTCACCAATAGGGGAGTGATTGAATGATTTATGGCACATTTGTACTATGAAATTTTGGACTGCTATTAAGAATGAGATAGCTCAATATTATTTGTAAAAATGACGATGGTATATTGTTAAGTGAAAAGTAGTTCACAAGCTAATTGTATAAGGGGATTTTTGCTTT